>NW_004955467.1:9321919-9346550 GCF_000276665.1 Chinchilla lanigera | reverse complement strand
CTCCCAAATACATCAAGATGTTTGTGTTAGACGAAGCTGATGAAATGTTGAGCCGTGGATTCAAGGACCAGATTTACGACATATTCCAGAAGCTCAACAGCAACACCCAGGTGAGGAAAACTACCATCTTACTGGTAATAGCCAGTGATTTCCTTAATTCAATTAAGGCTGCCTAATCTAATTAGGCTAAAGGGTGACCAATAACATCTTAGGACATTTCATAGATTGTCTTTTTTCCAATAGGTGGTTTTGTTGTCAGCTACAATGCCTTCTGATGTGCTAGAGGTGACCAAGAAGTTCATGCGGGACCCCATTAGGATTCTCGTCAAGAAGGAGGAGTTGACCCTGGAGGGTATCCGCCAGTTCTACATCAATGTGGAACGAGAGGTGGAGTGTGGTGTGGGAGGTGAGCCTGGTGGTGAGGCATTGGGTATTGCCCCTGGCTGATTCATTTATTTTGATTTATTTTTTTCCTATCTCCAGGAATGGAAGCTGGACACGTTGTGTGACTTGTATGAGACCCTGACCATCACCCAGGCAGTCATCTTCATTAACACCCGAAGGAAGGTTGATTGGCTCACTGAGAAGATGCACGCCCGAGACTTTACTGTCTCTGCCATGGTGAATTTTCTTCCTTGTCAAAAGCTTTATCAGTGCCGTGTTTTCTCAGAACCCCTGTGCCTGCCACTCCATATATACCCTTTTGTTCCATCTTCTATCTAGCATGGAGATATGGACCAAAAGGAACGAGATGTGATCATGAGGGAGTTCCGGTCTGGCTCCAGCAGAGTATTGATTACCACTGACTTGCTGGTGAGTAAAAGGGTATTCTGAAGACTGGGGGAGAAAAGGACACTCCAAGGTGATTCCCTCTCCAAGGGGCCAACTAGTGCCCCTTTCAGGAAAGTAGCAACTTGGAAGAGAATATGGCATGCCTAAGGTCTCTGGGAGACAGGGGATTCTTGTTTCCTTTACCTTCCTTTGGATGCCTACAGGTGTATTGAAGTCCCTCTGGATATATTGTATGATCGGTCACGAACTGAACATACCATCTTTTTTACACTAGGCCAGAGGCATTGATGTGCAGCAGGTTTCTTTAGTCATCAACTATGATCTTCCCACAAACAGGGAAAACTACATCCACAGGTGAGTAGGTCAGGAATACTTGTCCAACCCCCTTGCCTAATGCTCCTTGAGCTGAAGCTTTTGTGATTACTTGTCCCTCTTCCCATTGCATTATCCGTATTTTCCAGAATCGGTCGTGGGGGCCGTTTTGGCCGTAAGGGTGTGGCTATTAACATGGTGACAGAAGAAGACAAAAGGACTCTTCGAGACATCGAGACTTTTTACAACACCTCCATTGAAGAGATGCCCCTCAATGTTGCTGACCTCATCTGAGACGGGCTGTCCTGCTGTCCAGCCCCAGCGAGAGTTCAGCCTTGGGGGCGCTGAGGAGCACAGCTGGAGGGGGGAGGGAAGGGAGCCAAGGGATGGACATCTTGTCAATTTTTTTTCTTTTTTCTTTTTTTTTTTTTTTTTTTCTTTGAATAAATGTCACTTTTTGAGGCAAAAGAAGGAACCGTGAACATTTTAGACACCCTTTTCTTTGAGGTACACTCTTGCCCCGGCCCCAGGCGCCGTCTCCCCTCAAAAAACACTAATTCATTTTCCTAACCTAGTGGCCTGCAGGTCCCAGAGGCTCTCCCTCCTCTGACCAAATCCCTCTGGAAAATTCAGGGGGGTGTGTAACATGTTAACTTGATCTCACTTGCTGGACCAAATCTCCTGAGGTTGCCTGCAGGGGATGTCCCCAGGTGGGGGGAGCAGGGGAGAGAAAATGGTAGCCATTTTTACATTGTTTTGTATAGTATTTATTGATTCAGGAAACAAACAACAAAATTCTGAATAAAATGACTTGGAAACTGCCTGTTTGGGCTGCTTATTTCTTGGCCTCTCCCACCCGCCACTTGGGTATCTCTTCTCCCTGCTTATTCAGTGCTTCTTTTATCTTGTTTCCTTGATACGTTTGCTTAAGCACTACCAGAGGATAAGACCTTTCAAGATGGTAGTGTGTATGGTGGCACACAACCGATCCCAGCATTCTGGGAGACTGAGGTGAAAGGATCACAAGGCTGAGGCCAGCCTGGACACTCAGGACAGCGTGATCATCTGAAAGGCTGAGACACTGCACATTGTCACAAGTGCCTCACATGCTTCAGCCAAGAGGAAGTACAGGGACAGAGGAAAGAGCTGGGTGATGGTACAGGGCTGTGATCCCAACTTGGGGTTGCTGAGGCAGGAGGGTCGCTGTTGGGAGTTGCCTGAATTGCACAGCAAAACATGAGGGAGACCACTGCAGGGGGGACCTGTCAGCAGGCCCTGTAACCCTTGTTCTGCTGAGTGTTTTGCTGAGGAGACACGGGTTCCCATGAATCAACTGTCCCAGAACTCCCGGCTGTACTCACATGATCCCTTTGACTTTGCCCTAATAACTTCCCACTTGTGAAGCCAGAGCCAATGGTTCTCTTACTTTGATTATGAAAGATAATGACCAAGATTGGTAGCTAGAGCTAAAGTGCCTGAATCAGGTTGGGGGCGGGGTTATTTTACAGGAAGTGAAACACTTTTTCTCCTATTCCAAGAGAAGACAGGAACTAGAGTTGAACAACTGGTGCGGGCACAGCCTCATTGGGTTTGGGCGAGGCGGTTCTGTCATGAGGTTGGCTGTGCTGCTCTTGGTCTCTCTGGGGCTTCTAACAGGTAAGGAGAAAGTGGGACGGAAGAGAGGGAGCCCCTGAGGAGGAGCCTGCCCGGGGTTGCTAACCAGTCTCTCTTGGCTGAAAGCCCAGGGAACAGAGATTCACTGGCCTCACAAAAAATCAGCCACTCTGCTACCATCCTTCACGGTGACACCTACAGCTACAAAAACAGTAAGGCCTACAACCAGCCACGGACCCACCACCACCAGTCATGGAAATACCACGGTTCACCCAACAAGCAACAGCACTGCTACCACCGCTGGACCTACGACCGACACTCACAGTACTGCTGCCACTACCAGTCCTGGAAATGCTACTCGTCACTCCACAACAAGCAATGGCACGGCTACCAGCCCAAGATTCTTGACCAGTTCCCCCACGCTGGGACCACTGCCACCCTCTCCAAGTCCTAGTCCAGGCTCCAAGGAGGCTATAGGAGACTACACGTGGACTAACGGTTCCCAGCCCTGTGTCCAGCTCCAAGCCCAGATTCAGATTCGGGTCCTATACCCTACCAAGGGTGGAGGAGAGGTAAAGCTAAAACTCTGCGGCTGAGAGGGACAGGAAGCAAGTCCTGTTGTGGTTGAGAGGGGAGGAGGAAGAGCAGGTAAGGAAGTACTGGGCACAGTAGTTAACATTTGTAATCCCAGCACTTGAGTGGCTGAGACTGGAGGGTTGCTGTGAGTTCAAGCCCAGCCTGGGCTACATAGTTCAAGGCCAGGCTGAACTATTCAAAAAAAACTATTCAAAAAAAAAAAAAAAAAAAAGCTGGGTGTGGTGGTGCACATGCCTGTAACCCCAGCACTCTGGAGGCTGAGGCAGGAGGATTGCTGTGAGTTCAAGGCCAGCCTAAACTGCAACGAAGACCTTATCGCAAAAAAGAAAAAAAAAAAGTAGATGAGGGAACAGGGAATCTTGGATGACATGGAATTGTAGTCTTAAGACCCTCTGCTCTTTAACTTCCACAGGCCTGGGGCATCTCTGTACTGAACCCCAATAAAACCAAGGCCCAGGGAGGCTGTGAGGGTGGCCATACCCATGTGCTTCTCTCATTCCCCTACGGGCATCTCAGCTTTGGATTCAAGCAGGTATAGTTCCACACCCCTCAGCCTCCACTCACCCTCTCAGTATTCCATCCCTATCAAACCTTGCCTCCCTCCTTCCTCTGTGACACGGACACCATCCCCCTGCCACCCTGAGCCTTCCTGTTCACCTCCCAGGACCTGCAGCAGAGCAGGAGTGTGGTCTACCTGAACTACGCTGCTGTGGAATACAATGTGTCCTTCCCCCAGGCAGCCCGTGAGTAACCTTCCCTTCCTCATTGCTTGCTTGTCTGGGCTCCTGAAGGGATGAAGCTGGGGCAGGGAGGTTGACAGGACCTGACTCTTCCTCTCCCCTTCAGAGTGGACATTCGCAGCTCAGAATTCATCCCTTCGGGATCTCCAAGCACCCCTGGGGCAAAGCTTCAGTTGCAGAAATGCCAGCATCCTTCTTTCTCCAGTTTTTCACCTTGACCTCCTCTCTCTGAGGCTACAGGCCGCTCAGCTGCCTCACACAGGAGTTTTTGGGCCAAGTAAGACCTGTCTATCCCTCCCTCCTACCGTTCTCCCACTGTGCTAGAATCCTCTTTTGCAGGGCCAGATCTCTCTTATTTATTTATTTATTTTGGGGTCTTTTTGAGACAGGGTCTCGCTATGCAATTCAGACTGGCCTTGACCTCACTTTGTAGCCCAGGCTGGCCTGGAACTCACAATGATCCTCCTGCCTCAGCCTCCCGAGTGCTGGGATTACAGGCGTGTGCCACCACGCCTGGCTAGAGTTTCTTTTTTTCTTTCTTTTTTGAGAGAGGGTCTTGCTATGTAGCTCAGGCTGGCCTTGAACTCATTATGTAGCCCAGGCTGGCCTTAAACTCGCAGAGATCCTCCTGCCTCAGCCTCCCAAGCACAGGGATTACAGGTGTGCGCCACCACGCCCAGCTCAGACCTCTTCACTTAAAGCCCAGACTTCTTCCTACTCTTGGGCTTGTCATGGCAACTGCGCAACTGTGCTCCCCTTGTTTACAAGAATTTCCCAGAGGCCACGGGATCTTGCCCAAAATTAAATTAAATACTAAATACCATAAAACTAAACCACAATAAAAGCTGATTGATTTAAGAATATACCTCTTTCCCCCTTTTACCTACTGCTGAGTTCTGGGGTGAGATGCTCCCCAATCTCCTTCCAGTAACCCCACTTCCTTGTTCCCCCATCCCAGCCACCGCTAATGGAATGCCTACTTGCCCTCTTTCTGCCAGGTTTTTCTTGCCCTGGAGACCAGTCCATCATGCTGCCTCTCATCATTGGCCTGACCCTGCTTGGCCTCCTCGCTCTGGTGCTTGCTGCCTTCTGCATCATTCAGAGACGCCCATCTGCCTACCAGGCTCTCTAAGCATTTGCCCCCATCAGAGGGGCTCCAAGAGGCACCCTCATTTCCTCACCATGCAACCAACTCACAAACGAAGTTACCATTCTTCACTGCCCTTCCTTTTTTTTTTTTTTTCTTCTTCACTGTCCTTCTGAAGAACAAAACAGTTACTGCAATTGGGAGACAGAAGGGAAGAGGTTTTATTAGAGGCAGCCCCCGCGCCAGCAGGAAAGTAGTAAAACCTACTCTTTTTTGGTACCGGGAATCGAACTCACAACCTTGCCCTTACCAGGCAGGTGCTGTGCCGCTGAGCTAAATCCCCAGCCAGTAAAACCTACTCTGTCTTTTGTTTCCCTTGTCCTGCCAGGATTAAAAGTGTAAATTTCTTGTTAAATGCCTTTGTGTCTTTTCATAGTTGAATCACAGGAGGCCAAAAACAGCTGGTAAAGAGGGATGAAAATAGTACTTGACTAAATGCCCTCAAGGGTTCAGCTGCCCCAAGGCCCGGAACAGGTGATGTTAAATATACCACTGCTTCCTTCTTTCCCAGATTATTTCTGGAGCCACTGGCTGCCCGCCTCTCCTCCAACCCAGTGGAGTTGCCCACCTTGGCAACCATCTTTCCAACTCTCCTGTACAATTACAGGTACAGTGGACTGGCAAAGCAGTGCACACATGGCTTATTTCATTTCCAAAGATAAAGCCAGTGGCTCCAGAGCAGTAAGAATTCTCTGTCCAAACTGGGTGTGGTGGTGCATGCCTGTAGTCCCAGCACGCAGGAGGCTGAGGCAGGAGGATTGCTCTAAGTTTGAGACCAGGCTGGGCTATTGAGTTCAAGGCCAGCCTGAACTACATACGGACAGCCTGTCTGAAAATACAATAAAGCTGCTTATAAGAATTCCCTGTCCACTGTGTCCTGTGCTAGATAAGCTAAAGAATTCACCGCGAAGGACTGCATCAGCCACAGGAGCAGCGGGTACTGTGACCTCACACACAGTTGTTTTCTGTATTACTGGGAAGACCATCGCCCTCAGCCTAGCCACACCCCAAGCTAGCCCTGACGTCCCCAGTACCTGGGGGGAGGGGGGAGTCACCCTCAGGGCAGCCGGACTGTAAAAGGGGCTTCCAAGCGAGGGGTGCTCGACAGTGTGAAGGCCAGGTGCACCTCCATCACGTTGGCACACCATGGGCTGGGGGTCTGGCGCTGGGGGCCGAGCATAGCACACACACCAGCTAGTCCAGGGTGCCCTTTTCACAGCACAGATGTTCAGCCTACTCAGCCTTGCGCGCCAAGAGACAGGGAACTACAGGGCTACAGTGCCCCCACCCATCGCCATTTTGGAGACATACTCCCTTTCTCTCAACTGCACAATACAAATTTGGTTAAGAGAAGACAAGATGGCGCCTAGCAGGAGTCGAGAAGAAAGGCCAAAGGATAATTCTTGCTTCGGAACTGCAACAGTAAACAAAGGGGTGGGAAATCTAAACTGCGCAGACGCACTGCTCGGGGTCGGGAACACTTTAAAATTCCAACGGTAGGCCGGGTCCGAAACGTGGTCTCTGATCTTAAGCTCTGCCTCCTAAATCGGGTGAGGCGACAGGGTGGGCGAATAGGAGACCGCGCAGTTCCCCGCGGAAAGGGAATCAGGGGCGGGGAACGCAGAGCGCGCATGCGCACTGTAAGTTAATGGCGGGCTCCAGAACTGGCGGAAGCTCGCTTTCCAACATGGCGGCTGAGACAGATCAGCTGCTCAAACGGGTGCTGGTGCCAGTTCTTTTACCTGAGAAATGCTACGACCAACTTTTTGTCCAGTGGGACGTGCTTCATGGTGAGTTTTATTCTCCAATCAAAGTCTTATTCGAGCATCCTTAACCGTGACTGGCTATTAAATGACGGCAGTGGCTGCGGCCACTCTGATCTGGGCGGAAGGTGCTTCTTAGAGGGGCGGAAGTGGGTTGGACCCCTCGCAGGGAAGACGCCATATTTGGGCAAGAGAGTGAGCCGCCGGATGGAAGTACATTTGGAGGTTTCTGCGTGAGCGACGAGGAAGGATGAGAAGGCTTTTTTTTTTTTTTTTTTTTTTTGAGACCGGGTCTCGCTATGCAGTTCAGGCTGGCCTTGAACTCACCTTGTAGCCTAGGCTGGTCTCGAACCCGCAACGATCCTCCTGCCTCAGCCTCCCGATTGCGGGGATTACAGGCGTGCGCCCCCACACCCCGCAAGAAGGCTCACTTTTAACAAAACAAAATTTAAAATATGATCAAATAACTCTAGGCTTTAGAAGATCGCTGGTAGAATTAAATTTAATTAAAAGCCTGTGATGAATCAGACCTTCTTGTTCCCTCAGAGGCATCTCTGACCCCAGTTGCTTCCAGCCTGCATGTTAATTCATAGTCTAACTTTGGAATAATTTGCCTTCTTTCCCGTTTGCTGGGCATCTCTACAGCAAGGCCTGCCTCAGATGTTGAGAGGACTTTTCCTACCTACCCCTGTCAGTTCGTAGCAAGACCCCCACACCCAGGCTCGTGGGACACTGTTCAAGTTCTCTCATAACCTATGAATGTCTGGATCTCACTGAGCCAAGTTCCTTGAGGACGTGGGTAAAGGCTAGAGAAATTATAAAAGCAAGACCTGGAGGGTAGGACTAAGCCTCTGATTAGAGTCAGGGAGAGAGTTCAAGAATGAATGGAAGGAGGGCTGGGGATTTAGCTCAGCGGCACAACGCCTTCCTGGCAAGCTCAAGGTCGTGAGTTCGATTCCTGGTACCGGAAGAATAAAAGAATGAATGGAAGCGGGGCCTGGTGGTACATGCCTGTAATCTCAGCACTGGGGAGGCTAAGGCAGGAGGATTGTTTCGAGTTCGAGACTAGCCTGGGCTACAAAGTGTGTTCAAGGCCAGCCTGAACTGCATAGTGTGACTATGTCCCAAAGAGACCAAAAAAAAAAAAAAAAAAAAATGGTATTGGGCCGGTGATGTAGCTCAGCAGCACACGTCTCCCTGTCGAGGCCCTGAGTTTGATTTCTGGTACCAAAAACAAAAAAAAAAATGGTATTAATCCCAGCACTTGGGAGGCTGAGGCAGGAGGATGGCCATGAGTTTGAGGCCAGCATGGACTACATAGTGAGTTCAAGGCTGGCCTGGCTACATTGCAAGACCCTATCTAAAAACAACAAAGAATGAGTGACATGGAAACCTGTCCCTGGAGAGAATGTGTGAAGTGAGTGGCCAGTTGATAAGAGGAGGGAAGAAGGAGAAGGGAATTCTTCGGCATGGCTCATAGTTATTCAGGGAAGAACTGGGGAGCAGAAGACCTTGTGTGCAATGGAAGGTTTGTGCAAGGGAGGACATTAGCTATTTTGGAAGGTCACCTAGATTGATTATGAGATGGCAAGGTCCTGAGTTCGATCCCCCGTACCAAAATAAAAGTAAAGTAAAAATAAAAAATGACTATGAGATGGTTTGGAGCGAGAAGGACCAGGCCTTTTCCCCCCATCTTCCCACCTCCAGACCAAGACTTCCTCTGTGTGAACATGACAAGCTGAGGGCGTAGATAGGGCAACCCACAGAACACGTCAGGTCCTTGGCAGGGTTCCAGAGGGATCATACTTGCCTCTTTCCTTTTCTCAGTTCCCTGCCTCAAGATTCTCCTCAGCAAAGGCCTGGGCCTGGGCATTGTGGCTGGGTCACTTCTTGGTATGTACATTTTCTTTCCTGCTATCAGGATAGGGGCGGAGGTACTGAGATGCCAGAAACTGTGTGGTTCTTTAACTGTAAATGGGTTAATTGTGCTTCCCAGTCCCTTCTCAGGCTGTCGCATTGCGTTGTGCCCCCAAGGACTGCCGGCTCCTTAACCCTGCCCCTCTCATCTTTTTGCCAGTAAAGCTGCCCCAAGTATTTAAGATCCTGGGAGCCAAGAGTGCAGAAGGGCTGAGTCTCCAGTCCACAATGCTGGAGCTCATGGCATTGACTGGGACCGTGGTCTACAGCATCACCAACAACTTCCCCTTCAGGTGAGGACCCTGCCCTGTGTCCTCAAGAGCAAATGGGTTTAAAGTGAGGAAGGTGAAAGGGTAGGAAAGCTTAAGCTCGTCCAGAAATCTAGTCTTCAGTGGGAGCGAGCATCCCAAGGGTACCCACACCACCACGAGGCAATCACAAACGGGGCTGTGGGCTACAGAGCACAGGGTTGTGTCCGATGGATGGGCGATGGCGGCTTTCCCTGCCTTTCCAGGCCTGCCTTTCTTCCTCCCAACTCTTGACCCTGCAGCTCTTGGGGCGAAGCCCTGTTCCTGATGCTCCAGACAGTGACCATCTGCTTCCTGATCATGCACTTCAGAGGACAGACTGTGAAAGGTGCTGGGGGCTTGCTCAGGAGCAGGCTGTGGCTTCTTGGGAATCCTGCTGGGAACTCGGGCCTGGGGAGGCCACAGGACGGAATTGGTTGATGAAGGCTTCTTGTCTCCCTGCCCCCCAGGAGTTGGTTTCCTAGCCTGCTTCGCGCTGATCCTGCTGGTGCTGCTTTCACCACTCACACCCCTGGCTGTGGTCACCCTGCTGCAGGCCTCTAATGTGCCCGCCGTGGTGGTGGGAAAGGTGGGTAGGAGAGCAAGGGGAAGGATGCTGAGGCGGGACAGGGCGGAGGGCGGAATGGAAGCCCAAAGGGGATAGAGGATAGAGGGAAATGGTGATGGGAGCATGGGGAAGGCCCAAATGACAAAACCAAAGATGTCAATTCCTCCCCTAGCTGCTCCAGGCAGCCACCAACTACAGCAATGGGCACACAGGCCAGCTCTCAGCGATCACAGTCTTTCTGCTATTTGGGGGCTCCCTGACCAGAATCTTTACTTCCATTCAGGTGAGTACACCTTCTACCCTCTAGAGGGCACCAAAACCCCATTTTACACCCACTCAAGGACTAAATCTGTCCCGCCTGAAGCCTTTGTCCTTAAGGAGGCTTTTTTTTTTTTTTAAGACAGGGTCTCTCTATATAGCCCATGCTGGCCTTGAACTCCTGATGATCCTCCTGCCTCAGCCTCCTGAGTGCTGGGATTACAGGCTTGTGCCACTACACCTGGCTATGTAGCCTGCCTTGTGTTGTGCTAAAAAGGATGACCCTGGCTATCTCTTACAACCAGGAAACTGGAGACCCCCTCATGGCTGGAGTCTTTGTGGTCTCCTCCCTCTGCAATGGCCTCATCGCTGGCCAGGTCCTCTTCTACTGGAACACAGAGCCTCCCCACAAGCAGAAAAAGGAGCGGTAGAGCTGAGCCAGCTACTGGAGTCATTCCGTGTTTCCATTCCTCTGCCCAACCTGAGGGTCCTCCCCACTGTCCAGCCTGTCTGTGACTTTCAGTCCTCCCCTCCTCAGCAATTCCAGCTTTCTGAGCCAGGGCTTTTTAGTGGGAGCTGGTAGCTGATGGGCCCAGATCCTTAGGAGAGGACCGTGGTAGCATTAACACTTTTTGATATTAAAGGTCCATCCTCAGTACCACAAAAAAATCCACGGCTTCTAAGGCCTGTGCATGTGCTATTACCTCATTTTATCATTTGGCTCCTGCAGCAGCAGTTTCCAGCTATTTCTGTCTCTATCCCAGAACAGTCTCTTGTCCTACCCTGTCACCTCCCCACTGCTCTTGTGGCCTTAGAGGACTGACAGAGCCCAGACAAGGGACTGGAGGGGACTCGGCTTGCGGTGGCCCCCTCCCCCTGTACCCCAGTGCTGGTGGAGGGGAAAGGGGACTGAATGACTCAGGCAGGGCCCCGGGGTGGGGTGAGGAGGTTCCTGCACTGGCAGGTCCAGGCGGAAGGGATTGGAAGTGGTGCTGGTTCCCGCTGCAGTGAGTGAGGGGAATGAAGATGGGACACAATAAAGACACAAACACCTGGCTTTGTCATACAGAATTGTGTTACATGGTGGTTTTGCTGGCCTTGGCTTTCTTGGGAGGACTGCAGGCCTCTGAGTGGTAGTTCAACATAGGAAAGGATTTTCAGCCTGGGGTTGGGGGTGATTCTGGGTGGGAGGAAAGAATGCAGCCCTCACTGGGAGGTCCATGCCGTTTTTAGAGGTGGGCTAGGGGCATGGGGGCACCAGGACTGTAGGGAGTGGGAGACCCTGGAGGTAGGTAGGGGCTGTAGGGCGGGAGAAGCTCCCCCTGGAGCCTGGGGTCACTCTGAGGTAAGGAGCTCGGCGAGGGGGCCTCCGGTCTACAGTGGGAAGAGCTGCAAAGAGAAACAGGAAGTTAGAGGTTACCTCTGGGTTGGAGGGGCTGAGCAGTGGCCCCCACTCTCAGGTGGACTGGTCTGACCAGTTTGGGGCAGACAGAGGTAGAGCCCGCCACCCAGCCATGCTGGCTACAGCAAGGCATGGGACCAGACCTTCGGATGGCTCGGAGAGGCGCACAGCCCTGTTGGGGCATGCTCAGGAGCAGCAGGCTTGCGTGCTGCGCGGCTGTTTTCCTCTTTTGGGGCGGCAGGCCAGGAAGGAGCAGGATGGGCTTGGCCTCTCCTTGCCCTGCGGGCTGGGAGAGGAAGCCGGGTCACACACGGGCCAGAGCAGGGGGAAATGGAGCACGCTGGTAGCTAGAAGTGTCATATCCAGGGGTCACTCGCCCCTGCAGGACTGCCACCTCCAGGGTGAGATGGAAAGACCCCGCGGGTGACGACCGTCCAACCTAATGAGGAGTGGCCTGTTTGAATGGACACTCACACCGGCCCGCCCCTTCCCAGGCACTCACCCATAGTTGCCGGGTAGGTAGGGTGTCGAGTAGTTGGGGGGCTGGTACCCAAAGGCTCTGCTTCCTTGGGTGGTTGTATATCCCGGACTCCAGAGCGGGCCGCCGCAGGCCAGGGCGCCGCCTCCCGGACTGAAGACAGGCCCGGCGCCCGAGCTCTTGGTCTTGCGCCGCGGCCGGTACTTGTAATCCGGGTAGTCGCGTAGGTGCCGGGCGCGCAGCCGCTTGGCCTCCTCCACGAAGGGCCGCTTCTCCTCTTCGCCCAGCAGTTTCCACTGCGCGCCCAGGCGCTTGGAGATCTCAGAGTTGTGCATCTTGGGGTTCTGCTGCGCCATCTGGCGGCGCTGAGCGGAGCTCCACACCATGAACGCGTTCATGGGCCGCTTCACCTTCTCCAAGGGAAGCCCCCCGGAGACTACGGGGCTCCCGGCTCCTTCCTGCTCTTGGGCTCCCGGAGCTGAGGAGGGCTCGGTAGTAGGAGCTGGAGGCTCCAGGTTCCAGGCGTGGGTCTGTGAGGAGCCAGGTAGCGCCATGGGTGAGGAGAAGCCTTAGGAGGGCGTCCTGAATTGAATGCCCTCCTCTCAAGTGAAGCTGGGACCTTTGAAGTGTGTCTTCCCAGTCTGGAGTCGTGGAGAACCCGGTTCTTAAAGTGTTATCACTCCCAGCCCGGAATCCCAGGAGCCTTTGGTTGCAACCGCTCCGGCACACTTAGGACAGAGTGGAGGGCGACCGCTGGGTCCCGCACGCCTGCACCAGAGAGGTCAAGCTCGGCGTTCCTTCTAGCTCTTACGACCCCAGCCGCTCCTCTCGCCTGCCCCCTGCTGCGGGGCGCCACGTCCGGTGGAGGTAGACTTACCCCTGCCCCCGGGCGCTCCGGAGCTGCGCAGCTGCCGGGCCACAACCCAGGTGCCGCGGGCCTCCCACCTGCACTCCGCGTCTGTGGCCGGCGGGCCGGGCTCAGGAACTACTTGTGAAGACTAACTCCTCCCCAGTCCCTCCCAGACTGCGCCAACGTCCCCCTCCTTTAGGCAAACCCAGGTGTCCCGTTCTTCCCAGCCGCAACACCTCCCCTCCAGGTACCACGCCCCCTCCCCACCCTAGGTGCAGTTGTCAGGCCTTCCAGCCCAGTCGCTGCGATTGTCTCCCTCCTCTCTTAAGCACCGGCAATTTAAAGTCAATGCCTTTCCACAGCCGGATGAAGCGAAGCACAGGGGCAGCCAGTGCCCTCGGGGTAGAGTTGTGTTAGGAGGAATTTGGGAACATCTCATTCCCCACCCCAAACGCTTTTCTGGTGCCTACGGCTGCTCCAACGCCTGACCTGCCCGTGGGGCAATCAGGGCAGTCGGAGGAAGGCCATTTTTATTTCCTGAGTCATGCCAGCAGGTGCTTGGGCTGTGTTCGACCCTTCTTTCAGGTGAGAAAACTCAGGCTCTTCCACCTCCAGCCCCAAGCCTCTGAATTTCGGCAGGTTTGATCTTCGAACACAAGCCAGGAGGCCGGGGGCCAGGCGACAGTTCCCAAGAGCTGAATTTGAGTGATGTGGATGCCAGAGCCACAGTACACTAGCCAGAAACGGGGCCCAGACCCCCGGGTCCTAGAGGTTGGGGGAACCCTGCTTCCCACTCTGCTCACAGCCCAGCCTGTGCCCCAGGCCACAAGTAATCCGATTAAGCAGCTGCCCACCCTGGCTCTTGCTCCTCGCAGGCACAGCTCTAGCTGAGCAGCCCTGCCGAGCCGAGCCATGACTCAGGGCACAGGAGGGGCCCAGCTCCCTCTACCAGGAGGGGCAGGGGTGGGCAGGACGGTCTGAACCATCTGGGAACCAAGAGAGTACCTGGGCCTGGGGGATTCAGAAACGTCGTAAGTTCCAGCCTGAGAATAAGCCTAGTGTGGAGGAACGGACCACGGCCAGGGACCAGTGCAGATTTAGTCCTAGAGAATCAAATGGATCACTGGGAAGAAAGGCACAGGAACCACAGAGCCATTTGGATTTTTTTATTCTCTTTTTAAATACTGTACAGTGAAAAATAAATACGCCTTCTCATCCACCAGACAAGGTTGGCCCCGCCCTCCCCTGGGGGGCCTTGTCATCCCCCTTCATACACACCCCTGGTTCTACTCCAAAACCTTCCCCATGCCTCCCACCCATGGATACCCTCACTATCCCCGTCTTCCACAGTGATGAGGCCCCAGAAACGGGGTATAGGATGGGAGGAGGGATAGCAGGGGCCCCCCCTGAACTGTCAAATCTGGGTGGGTCAAGGAGCACCCCCACCCACCAACAGGTGGAAAATGAGGGTGTTCAGAGGTTGGGGCATTAGAGGATAAAGGCACATCCAGTCTGATGGGGAAGGGGGGGCTCCCCTCACCCTGGGGAAGAGTGGACAAGAGAGAAGGGGCTATGACCCTGTTACACACCCCTCCACTAGCTCCTGGAGGTTGGGGGGGACCCAAGCTGCTGTGCCACCCCCCTCCCCCCTAGATAAGAGCAGCTCCAGCGCAGGTCAGTTGGGCCTGTGAGGCCCATGGTGGTGGGCAGCAAGCGAGATGGAGAAGGGAGGGATGCAGGTTGGAGGTTTTATGAAACCCCATTCACCAAACTACCCAACTCCAGGGGGGCAGACAGCTCCCCATTTTCCGAGGGGCCCTTAGGAAGCTTGCTGACGGAGTCACCCTGAGGAGGAAGTGGGGAGGAAAACGGAGGGGACGGAAACAGGCAGTTAGTAGCAGTTCAGTTGCAGCATTCCCTCCCACTAGGCCCTGTACTGTTCCAGTCACCCTCACTGCTAAACTCCACCGACATGGCCACTTCGGCAACTCCATATGAAATGTTCCTGATAATCTTTTTCTGCCTCTTGCCCCAGAATAAGGCGTGGGGTAAAAATTGCATCTTGCCTGCCTACCTTCTGTCCTGAAAGGGAGTCCTCTGAGGGCTTAGCGCGTTCCAAGGGTGGCCGCTGGCGGCTCTGAGACTCTGCTCGTGAGATATAGTCAGCCACGGTCACTGGGGGAGGCAAAGATTGAGACGTTGAGAAGGAGCTCTGATATCCAGCCCACACTGCCACCAAACCCAGCCCTGGCTTGTCACAAGGCAGGACGAGTTCCACCCATCCTCAGCAGGAGGAGGGCTCCTGTGGGCAGTGTCAGCTGACCTGGCTGCCGGTCTCCACTGATAGACCCATCGGTCCGGTTACCACGGTTGCGGCGGCGACGGCTGCGATTACGACGCTGGGGTCTGGACTCCTCTTCTGATGGAAAGAAAAATGGTCATATGGTCACTCTCCCCTCCCTCACTGCTACCCATCTCTGACATCTCAGGCCTTAGGCACACTCCTCACCCAGGCCATTCTCTGTCATGTTAGGCCCATCAGACTCTAGGCCTCCGTCCATGACAGTTCTGTCTTCATCAGTGCGACGGCGGCGGGAGCGGCGGCGCCTAGCACTAGCTGGAGGGGGTTCCCCAGGCTCTGAGTCAACTGGGGGCTCTGGTTCAGATGTGTCCAGTAGGCTGTAGGGGTTACTGTCCGGATCCTTCAGCACTGGCCAGGGGGAAGAAAGAGGCAGGGGAGGTAGGTAACAGACAATCACCTTTGCTTTTGGCTGACATTCATAACCCCAGTTGTCTGGTACCTGAGCTAATAGATGAGGAGTTGTATCTTGAGGTGGGTCGGGTGGTAGGTGGGGGTCCCCTACCCCGGCCCCCAGTCAGCCGCCTCCGGCTTTCTTCCCCCCGGGTTGGGGGGTCCCGGTCACCAGGCCCAGCTCTATTGGGCTCCTCTCTCTTCTCTGACTCAGTCTCAGAAGCTGTGGACGGGTCTGAGCTGGGGCCTGAAGAACACAGGGATTTATTCAGGGCCACCCCTCCCACCCAGGACTCGTCACAGCCCCTGGAACAGAGAAGTTCTCTCTTTCCCAATCCCCCAGCCAATCACCTCACCATCTCCTCCATCTCGACTCTCTCCAAGTTTCCAGGCGACCCTCTGCCTCTCCCAGTGCCCCCACAACTGTCTCACCGTAGGCAGGACCGCTAGTCCTGCGACCTCGGCCTCGACCCCCATAGCTGCCCCCATAGGTTCTCGTGGCGTGGAGGGAGGAGGAGGAGCTCTCGTCAGTGGTATAGCCGGTCTTATCGCTGCCACCACTCCGTCCACTCCCAGGAGGGCGAAAGCCCAGCCCAATCTGCCGAAGCTGTTCATCAATTTGCAACCTCTCCAAGCGAAGCTGCTCCACCTCCTGGTTGGGAAGAAAATGGAGAATGGTATGGAAAGAATAAGGTCAGGGACAGTCACCTTCCTTCATGCGTCTACACAGCTAAGCGCTCAGAAATGCAAGGAAGACAATGGCTGAACAAGGACAACACAGGGATCCAACCTCACAGCCAAAATTTCCACCGAAGGTTCCTATTTCATGGAGACAAACTGAGCTCCCCTGTTCTGAAGTTTATCCCCCAGCAGTCCTTGCCCATGCGCTACAGCCAGCTCCTTCCTCTCCTGACCCTTGGCATAACTACCTGGAGATAGGAGAGGTGATACTCCAGCAGCGCCTGGGCATTGCTGATATTCTCTCGGGTGCCAACAAATATGAAAGGAACCATTCCCTGGAGAACAGAGGGAAGAAAAGATGGACCAAAAATGTGAATAAAAATGGAAATCTTAACCCTTCCTGGTCTCCCAGGGGGCCCACCCAATGGGATCAAAATCTACTATGGGGATAAAAATTGTTGTGCTTCACCCTCCGGAGGTTCCCAGACCTCAGAAAAAAACCCCACTACTTCTGGAAAGCAACCCCTAGACCTGGTTACCCCATACCTCCTCCCTGGGGTTCTTCTTGTCATTATCACCTTCAACACGGACCCTCACCACACCAGATTTATCCACAATCTCCTGGATAACTTTCCCGTTCTTTCCAATCACTTTGCCTGAATGAGTAAAAGAGAAATTAGTTTGTTTTTTTTTTTTAAAGGAAATACAAGTAAAAACAGTGAGATGAAGTCTTTCAGATGTATTGCCATTTTCTTTCTTTCTTTCTTTCTTTTTTTGGAGATAAGGTCTTGCTATGCAGTTCAGGCTGGCCTTGAACTCACTTTGTAGCCCAGGCTGGTCTCAAACTTGCAGCGATCCTCTTGCCTCAGCCTCTGAAGTGCTAGATTACAGATGTGCATCACTATGCCCAGTTTATAAATGGAATTAAATTGAATACATATACAGAAAATGGCACTGGGTGTGGTAATCACAGCACTCAGGAGGCTGAGGCAGGAGGATTGATGTGAGTTTGAGGCCAGCCCGGGCTACAAAATGAGTTCAAGGCAGTTTGACCTGCACAGTAAAACCCTGTCTCAAAAAGGTAGATGGACAGATAGATAGACAGATAAAGCTAAATAACCCTGTCTCAATTTTTAAAAAAATTCTGATTCTAGGTTTCTGATGTTTTCACAGAATAAAATATTAAAATCTCCCATCCAAGTATTAACCAAGCCTGACTCTGCTCAGCATGCGAGATGGGCACATTCAGGGTGGTAAGGCCAGAGACTATAATCTCTACAAGTTTATCCTTCCATTATTATCAATGTCCTACCATTATTATCAGAGTAAGATGACTTGCTCTGTACTTATGAAACTGAAGTCCACAGGACAGTGCCAACCTCAGCTAAAAACTCAGAATCACTTCCAAGACTCGCATTCCCCTCATCTTTTTTCTTTTTTTTTGGCAGTGCTGGGGGTTGAACCGAGAACCTTTGTAATGAGCTACATCCCAATACCTTTTTTGGGATAGGGTCTTGCTAAGTCACTAAATTGCCCAGTCTGGGTTTGAACTCTCAGTCCTTCTGCCTCAACCTCCCAGTGTGCTGGAATTATAGGCTTGTGCCACCACACCCAGCTTTTTGTGTGCGTGCTTGTGATGGCATATCGCTGTTACCTAAGCCGGTCTCAGACTCTTGGATTCAACTGATTCTCCTCCCTCAGCCTCCTAAGTAGATGGGACTACAGATGTGTGTCACTGTACCCAGCTTTCTATTCTCTTTTATACACACACCCCAACTTACCAACCAGGTTCCTGGGCACTTGTACGGAGTCCTCAGAAAACTCTAGGTAGCTTCGGGCCTGTCGGCATGCCTCAGGAGTCTACAAGAAAAAGGGGTAGGTGTTACTGAAATACAGGACTAAATCTCCATCTCTCTGCCATTCTCTAAATTTAGGGAAATAGGATGACGCCACCTAAGCAAGGAAGGGTGGCAATAAAACACATGTTTGTGGGCTATGGAGGTAGTTCAATGCAAGAGTGCCTGCCTAGCATATAGCTCAAGGCCCTGGGTTCAAGCCCTAGAACCACATACACACAAATATAAATAAACAAAAACTACTCAGGTTTGCTTTCCACTCTTTTCCCACCATCCCCTAAGACACCTGGAAGACAGATCTTTCCCTACCTCCCCATAGATGCGGAAAGTGCAGGTCTCTTCACCCAACTCAATAGCAGTCACCCCAGGTACTTTTCGAGCCTGCTGAATGTTGGCACCATGAGTCCCAATTGCCAGACCCATCAAGTCCTCTCGCACTGTGAACTCCTCCTGGAATGCCGCTGCCAACTGCTTGCTTGTCTGAAAGGAAAAGGCACTGTAGGAATCATGGTGGTGGAATGTCAGAATCCCTGTCCCAAGTACCTGACCCTAGGTATAACTCAAGGCGGGCAAATATGTGAAGGAAACACATGGAAGAGAGCCAGAAGCACCATGGAGTCTGCTGACCACTAAGATCTATATAGAAAAACTCAGGAACTTTTAAATATTAATGGCTTGAGAAAGGGAAAGTGATACAGTTAGGGCAGAGTTTGGGTTGAGATTCACAAAGTTCTGGATTTGCTTTTCACAGGATCTGGTTATATGATCCTGAACATATAAAATGTGTCCCTGGTGTGTCATCTGCTAAGTGATTACATCTGGCCTACCTCATGTTCAAGACCAGCAAGACAGTTAAGAAAGGGTGGTATGGCCAGTGTGGTGTGGCATGCTTATAATCCCAGCACTCAGGAAGAGGCTGAGGCTGGAGGATCACCATGAGTTCAAGGCCAGCCTGGGCTACGGAGTGAGTTCAGGGCCAGCCTGAACTACATAGCAAGACCCTGTCTCAAAAAACCCAAAAAAAAAAAAAAAGGTGCTCACTTCGGCAATACGTATACTAAAACTGGAATGATACGAAGATTACCACAGCCCCCATGCAAAGATGACACGCAAATGTGTGAAACACTCCATATTTTTTTTAAAAAAGCAAGGATGGAATGAAAGGGTGGTACTTTCCCAAAGTACCTGCAAGTACAAAAAACACTTCCCATCTTAACCACACAAGCATCAATTTTTCTCAAAACAAATCCAACAAGCTAAACAAAAACTATGGGTTAAGAAAAGCAGAAAAAGATCCTATGAACTGCCATAGTTCTATTTCACTTCTCAACCAGTCTTAAAGGGATCTCTGGATTGAGGGGCAGGTTCTGGAAAAACAACAACAAGAAGAAAAATTTGAGTCCTAAGAAGGATTCGCTAAGTTGGAAAGCTATCTAATGAGATATTCCCAGATCCAGTCTACTATTTTCAAGATAGAGAGGGGTGGATAATAGTGAAGAACTATACTAGGCAAGAAGAAAAAGCTGGAAAACAGAACTAAACAATGTTCAAAATCACAGAGGAAGAGGGCGGAATATCTATAATAACTTATAGATATCTTCTAGAGAAAACAAGGAAAGGTTTTACCTTATTTAATGGTGCTGGGGATAAAACCTTCACAATGAGCTATATCCCCAGACCTTCCTTCCTTTTTTTTTTTCTTTTCTTTTATTCATTCATTCATTCATTCACTCATTTTTTTGTCTTTTTGAGACAGGGTCTCGCTATGCATTTCAGACTGGCCTTGAGCTCACCTTGTAGCAGCATGCTGGCCTTGAATTCTCAAGGATCCTCCTGCCTCAGCCTCCCAGAGTGCTGGGATTACAGGCATGTGCCACCACATCTGGCTTTTTTATTTTGAGAGAGAATCTTGCTAAGTCATCAAATGGTCCAGGATAGGGTCAAATTTGCAGTCTTTTAGCCTCAGCCTCCAAAAATGCTAAGATTACAAAACTGTGTAACCACACCCAGTTGGTTTTTATTTTTTTAAACTGCCTTGAAGGTGTATTTCAGTGACTATATTTGGCATATATGGGGATGTGGGTTTAATCCCCAGCACCAAAAATAAACTGCCTTAGCTAGGTGTGGTGGTGCAAGCCTGTAATCCCAGCACTCAGCAGGCTGAAGCAGGAGGACAGCTGCATGTTTGAGGCCAGCCTGAACTACATAGTGAGACCCTGTCTCAAAAAGCCACCAAACCAAGCAGAGATCAAAACAACCTGCCTTCTGGTATTTTATCATGCATGTAAAATTTATCTATATAAAATCTTGAGATGGGGTTCTCGCTATGTTGCCCAGGTTCAAATGCCAGGGCTCAAGTGATCTTCCTGCCTCAGCCTCCCAAGTAGCTGAGTATAGTCAGTATTTTAAAATAATTTTTAGAAAATGAAGTAAAAGAGCCAGGCATGGTGGTGCAAGCCTGTAATCCCAGCATCTGGAAGGCTGAGGCAGGAGGATTGTTGCAAATTCGAGGCCAGCCTGGGCTACAAAGTGAGTCCAAGGCCTGCCTGAACTGTAGAGCGAGACCCTGTCTCAAAAAGACAAAAAACAAAAAAACAAACTCAAAAAGCCAGCCTGAACTGCATAGCGAGCAGAGACCCCATTTCAAAAAGACAACAAAGAAAGAAAGAAAATGAAATAAGAGCAACAAAAAAGCAAGACTTTTCCATCCCTCTGTTAACCAGGAACTGAACCCAGGGCCTTTGCACTGAACTACATCCCCAGCCCTTAGTTTTTATTCTGAGAGAAAATCTCACTAAGTCACTAAACAGCCCATTCTAGGCATGAACTTTCAATCCTCCTGACTCAGCCTCCCAGAGTGCTGAGACTGCAAATATGCATCACCATGCTTGACTGAAGATTTCTTAAAAACAAGGACATGTCCCTATTTCTAAGACACTGGCTCTATGACTTAGCACATCTGGTACACTGTACTACACAGAACAATACAGCTAAGTTTTTTTTTGGTTTTTCTCCGGTACCGGGAACCGAACTCACGACATTGCGCTTGCCAGGCAGGCGCTCTGCCGCTGAGCTAAATCCCCAGCCCCTACAGCTAAGTTTTGAGAGAGCTGAACACTATCTTTTGTCATCGAGAAACTTACTCACTGGAGACTGGAGCACATTTGTATCATCAGAGAGTAACAGTGAATTTTTACCTACCACTCCCCTGAGAAGCAACCCTAAAGAGTGAAAGGTTACCATGGTCCAGAATTTGCCCAGGCTCAGAGAAAAGCCTCCCAAAAGAATAAGTTCACTTGATAAAGGGAAAGAGATGTCCAAACAGAAAGACACATACACACCACACACACATACCCTCAACTCTAGTTTAAAATGGTGTTAATACCAGGCTGGGGATATAGCTCAGCGGCACAAGTGCCTGCTTGGCAAGCACAAGGTCCTGAGTTTGATTCCCAGTACAAAAAAAAAGGTATTAATACCTAGGAAAAGGGAAACTGACAACTGTTACCGTAACAGAACTCAAAAACTTGTGGAGGTGTAACTCACTAGTGGAGCTCTTACCTATCATGCACAAGTCCTTGGGTTCAGTCCCTAGCACCCCCTAAAAACAAAAACAAATCAAACTTATAGGAATACCCTAGTCTAACTAATTATAATAGAGGAAGATAAAGTTCACTGAAATAAAATGATTTGCCAAAAGACATTTATCAAAGACTTAGGGTTCCAAATCCAGTGTTTTTTTCCCCAACATATAAATGATTCTCACATATATCTCATGAACAGATTTAGATGCCAGTGCTAATTTGGGGTGCTGTGGAAAGGGGTCAGAGCCATGGCCCCTTTCAAATTTTACTTTTTAAATGTTTTTGGTTTTGTGGGTCTCACTATACAGTTCAGCCTGTCCTTACTCACAAACTGGCCTTGAACTCATCATCCTCCAGCCTCAGCCTACAGCACTGGGATTACAGACATGCATCACCACGCCCAGACTGGTTCCCTTTTTTTTTCTTCCTTTCCCTTTTTTTTTTTTTGTCCTGGAACTCTTAGTGATCCTGCCTCAACCACACCTGGCTCCTTTTCCATTTTTAGGTAAAGCTACTCTGATTGTGTTTCAAGAAAAATTTCACTTGAGCCAGGTGTGGTGGCCCACACCTGTTATCCCAGCACTTTGGGAGACTAAGGCAGTAGGATTGCAAGTTTGAGAGCAGCAGGTGCAACTGAACGAGAGCCTGTTTCAAAATCAAAAAAAATTTTTCAAAGGGCTGGAATGTAGCTCAGTGCACAGACCTTGCGTTCACTCCCCAGTCCTCACCCCTCCAAAAAAGAAAAATTTCACTTGACCAAAAGGTCCTCTATTTAATAGTTTGAAAAATAACTGTACCAGAACATAATGAAGCTCTGCCATCTTGAGGCGTTTGAGATAAAATAGCCAATCCTGGTTTAATGGCCCCAGAAAGCCTTACTCTTTTTGTTCTGTAAACACAAGAGCATGAGTAAAGGATGGAGCAGGAAGGAAGGAGGACAATACTATTCAGCAGGAGAAAGAGGAGCCAAAACTTACCTCGAGGTGTTTAGTAGCTTCTTCATTGCGGGACATGAGGAGCAGTTTGGTTCGGAGGCTTCGAAAATGCATATCACCCAGCAGAGACGCCCGCTTCACAGGGGCTTCTGTGGTTGACTGGAAATAAACAGTAAAGTCATTCAAACTGACTGCACAAAAACTAGGTGAGAGCCAGGGACTGAAATCAGAATGTGTGATTTCTTGGAAAAGTTAAGAAATGAACAAGAAACTGGGCATGGTGGCACACACCCATAATCCCACCATTCTGGGAGGCTAATGCAGGAGGGCTGAAAGTTGTGGGTTTTTTTTGTTTTGTTTTGTTTTGTTTTTGGAGATAGGGTCTGATCTCACTGTAATTCAGGCTGGCCTTGTTCATTATGTAGCCCAGCCTCCTGAGTGCTGGGATTATAGGTGTGTGCCACCACACCTGGCTTAGAGAGTGTATTTTTAAAAATTCTATTATCCAAAAGAATCTTCAACCCAGGTGACTGCAAAATGATTACTAGGATTAAAAACAAAAGTTCAAGCATGAGGTCCTGAGTTCGATTCCCGGTACCAGAAGACTAAATAAATTAAAAACAGTAAGTTGTTAAGGTATGACTCAGTGGAGGATAGGTTGCCTAGCATGCATGAGCCCTGGGTTCAATTCTCAAAATGGCAGGGACACCCCCCCCCTCAACAAAAAAAGAAAGAAAGAAAGAAAGAGGATCATACATGAGGAAGGCTAAGAAAAGGTAAGGCTACCTGGGCTTCTAGGGATCAGCGCAATAAAGTCCTCTCTGACAACGTGTATAAAATTTAGCTTACTTTCTACAAAACGTTTAAAAGGGGAAAAGGAAAAATTGTTGAAAGACCACATATAAAATTCAGGCAGAATAAACTCACCAGAATAAAGAGCTCACTATTTGTGATATTGAGAAAGATGCAGTTGGCTCCCAATGCTTTCTTGAACTCTTTATGGACGTTTTCATTAGAGCAGCTGCAGGGAAGAATAAATGTTCAGAAGACAGAGTGCAGTGAAAGGTTCAGGAGAGAAAGAATGGAACAAAGAAAACAGAAACCACAGTTAAAGAACAGGGGTGGAAAACAGAGGAGCTGAGGGTATATCATATATGAAGAGCCCTAGGAGCTGGGCGCTGTGGTACACACCTATAATCCCAGCTATTCAAGAGATTGAGGCATAAGGATCACAAGTTCAAGGCCACTCTTGGACAATTTAGCAAGATCCCATTAAGAAAAAACAGGACTTTAAAGGGCCAGGGAACAGAGCAGCACACTTAAGAGTGGGAGTGGGGCCTGGAAGAAATAAGGAGAGACAAGGGCTGCAAAGAGGGCCTCCTATTCCGAGAACCTCCCCAACACTCACGCCTCTCTCAGATCCTCAGGTACAGCCATGGTAACCTTGAAGAAGCTGCCTTTGGTTGCAAGGGGATTGGGATTTACTGGCCGAAGTCGCTCCAGGGTGACAATTTCATTGTAGGTGGCGTCACAAGCAGCATATTCAATGACATAGAACTAGGAAAAGGGAAGAAAGCTGTGAAGGACCCAACCACCTATCTCCTACCTTTCCATGAATAAAATACTGGTATCTGAAGTTCTCCAAAGATGTTCACAATCACTCACATCTCCCTTCATCATCCGCACCCGGGCCAGCCACCAGCCACAAGGTTCCTGTTCATTGGCTCGGGAATAGACCTGAAAATAAATTTGAAATGAAAGAGATTGAAGACAATCCAAAAACATAAAAAAATGGAATAAACACCAAGTATGGTGGTGCATGGCTAGAATCTCAGTATCTAGGAGCTGCAGCAGAACTGCCATGGGTTCAAGGCCAGCCTGGGCTACATGGTGAATTCAAGGCCAGCCTAAATTACATAGCAACATCTTATATTAAAAAAGCCGGGCGTGGTAGTGCACGCCTATAATCCCATCACTTGGAAGGCTGAGGCAGGAGGATCGCTGTGAGTTCAAGACCAGCCTGGGCTACAAAGTGAGCTCAAGGCCGGCCTGAACTGCACAGAGACCCTGTCTCAAAAAGACAAAAAAAGACCAAAAA
>NW_004955467.1:9312547-9321194 GCF_000276665.1 Chinchilla lanigera | reverse complement strand
AATTGTTAAATTGCCCAGGTTGAGCTCAAATTTACACTCCTCCTTGACTGTGAGGATTACAGACAGGTGCCACCATGCCCAGTTGGATTTTTTTCACTTATTGTTGTTGTTATTTTTAATTTTCTTTCTTTTTTTTTTTTTCTGGTACCAGGAATTGAACTCTGGATCTTGTACTTGCCAGGCAAGCACTTGGGCCACTGAGCTATATCCGCAGCCTGTTATTTTTAATTTAAGAGGCAGGGTCTCCCTATGTTGCCCAGGCTGGCCCAGAACTCCTGAACTCAACTGATCTTCTTTTCTTAACCTCCCAAGTCACTGAGACTACAGGTACATACTATGATACCTAAGAACAGTGGATTTTAGGTAATATCACCACAAATGGAAGAAAAGGGATGCCCTTGAAACTGACGCATTCTTTGAGAGTTGGGCTGTTCACACCCATAGAAAGAGAACTGCTGCACTCTACTTCTCCATAGGCTACTGGCTGGACATGGTGCCGCAGCTAGGGGAGAGGGCATGAACCAACCAGAGAATAGCCTATGAGCCTACGAAGAAAGAATAGATTCTGCCAGGTATGTGACACATGATAGCAAAAATAAAAAAAACAAAGGACTGGAGATGTAGCTCAATGTGAAGGGGGCCCTGGTTCAATCCCCAGTATAACACACATACACACACACGCGCGCGTGACTTTCCAAATCTATAGCTCTTACCTCTACTTCATCCCCTTCTGTGATCTCCTTATTATAGTCAGCTGGAGGTGGTAGCCGAACATCCCCAAACGGGATCTGTCTTTCACTCTGCCAGCTGCAAGAGAAATGGTGATATGCAAGCTATTTGGACTGATGTGGCCACTCATTTTTCTAGGAAGGGGTTACTGCTTCAGCTGGGCAACTTCCACCTTCCTTGTTAATTAGAGGTTAAACTCCAGGGCCTATTCCATTGGGGTATTTTCCATCTCTTTGTTACAATCTAGCAAGTGTACCCATTCTCACCAAATTTTCAGCCTTTTCCTCTCCTGGGATCTATATAAGGTACCCACCCAAACCCTCAGCTCTTCTCCATCTATTATATGCCTCATAAGACTCAGCTGCCCTCTCTTCTCTATTCTCCTTCTAGGACCTAGATGCTAGATTCTCTATACCCAAGGTCTTACTTGTTTTCAAAGAAGATGGTGACAGAGTCTTCATGGACATCCTTCACAAAGCCCTAGAATTGATTTTAGAAAAAATAAAAAATGTAAAATGACATTTCACCATCACCTTAGCCACCAGGGGAACAGGGGTAGTGGAAAGTCTGGTCTTTTTTTTTTTTTTTTGAGTCAGGGTCTCACTATATAGTTTAGGACAGCCTTGAGTTCACAACAGTCCTCCTATCTCAGCATCCCGAGTACTAGGATTGCAGGTATGTGCCACCACACCTGGCTTGAAAACCAAACTACCATTTTAAGTGGGGACACAAGCAGTCTGAAGACATGGCCAAAAGGGCTGTACTGGAAAAAATAACATGAAATGTGAGATATAAAAAAGAAATGAGCACAACCACTATGAAAACCAGCACAGTGACTCCTCAAAACACTAAAAACAGAAATTCCATTCAACCCAGCTAGTCCCCTTCTAGATATCTTCACAAAAAAGTTAAAGGCTTCATATTACAATGATATCTCCATATTCATGTTTATAGCAGTACAACTCATAATTAGCTAAAAACATACAGGAAGCAGCCTGTGTGTCTGTCAACAGATGAATGGGAAAGGAAAATGTGGTATTTATACACAAGAAAGTATTACTCTGCTATCAAAAAGGATAAATTTGTAGAAAACAGGTGTATCTTAAGATCATAACGTTAAATGAAATAAATCAGACAAACAGCTTAAATAGCACATAGCTTCTCTTATATGAGAAACTAAAATATAAAAAAAGCAAAATAAAAGATAACAGGAAAAAGATTTTTTACAAATGGGAAGGGGACTAAGAGATGGAGGGAGCAGGGAGGTGATCAGGGGAAGGGGATATAGAAAGAATTAAAATGTGTTATGTACATGTGTCAACTGCCCACAATGAATGTAGTCATTATGTACAGCAAACTTGTACTAACAAAAATATTTTTAAAGAGAGAAAAGGAAATGATACCGGCATGGAAAGAGATGCAGTAAAAATCCAGAAATAAAACAAGATGAGAATTAGATACACAGAGATGACACTGTGTAGGAATAGCCTGCAAACTGGTGGTCCACTCTGGGTCCCAGAGGCCTCTCTGTCTCCTGTTGTGCTAAGCTGCCTGCCAAAGTTCAATTAAAATACCAGCAACATTCAGCAAGGCTAAGAATATCCCGTGAGACAGTGTGAAGGCTGTCCTGGAACACCTAAAGGACACCAGGATCTGCCAAGAGAAAGAAGGGTCTAGCTCCCCAACATAGCAAGAGATCTGAGCAGACATGGGGTACTGATGCAGGGTCCCAGGAGAATAACCAGGACACTGGACAAGTTCAAAATAGTACAATATACAGAAAAGGACTTAAAAGATGTCAGATTTTTGAATGCTAGAAGAATGCTAAAATTTAAAAAGAAAAACAGTATCTATAAAAGACCCCAGTCTTGAATCATGACAAGGTATTGGCTCCATCTCCCATTTTTCTGTCCTCACTGAGAACAAGCTACTTGCTTAAACCTACATTCTAATTTTTCTGCCTTCTCTTCCTGTTTTTCACACATTGAAATTTGTGAAAAAAGTTCAATTTATGAATTTACTCTTTTATGAACTATTTCATATACAAGAAATCTCTATAAGCCAAGGCCACAAAGATTTTCTAATGTTTTCTTCTAGAAGTTTTGTAACTTTTTGTCTTACATTTAGGTCTTGATATATAGTTTGAGGTTGGGGCTGTGGATTTTCATTTTTAATAGGCTTTCACTAGGTAGTTTAAGCTGGCCTCAAACTCAGAAAGGATCCTCTCCTGCCTCAGCCTCCAGAGTGCAGGGATTACAAACATGGGTTACCACATACAGCTCCATGGACTTTTGGGTCAGAAATGTTCATTGTCTTGATTATGGTAATAGTTTCACTGTTATGCATGTATGTCAAAACTTAACAAACTGCATATTTTAAATATTTCTATCTGTTCAAGTACAGCCTGGGCAACTTAACAATACCCTGTCTCCAAATTTACCTTTTTTTTGTTTGTTTGTTTTTTCCGGTACCAGAAATCGAACTCACAACCTTGCACTTACCAGGCAGGTGCTATGCTGCTGAGCTAAATCCCCAGCACCCCCATCTCCAAATTTAAAAAGGGCTGGGGATATTGCTTAGCGTGAAGGCCCTGGTATCAGTCCTTAATAGCATACACACACACACACAAAATGTAATTTTATGTCAGGTTCATCTCCTAAAATATAAAAATGTTTTTAAAAATTAGGGGTTTTGCCTAGAGTTATAGCTTAGTGATATATACTCAGTATCCACAAGCCCTAGATTCAATCCCCAGCACACCCTCTTCCCAAAATAAGGTGTTTCAAAAGTTTAAGGATGACACCAGGCATGGTGATGCACACCTGTAATCCTAGCACTTGGGAGGCTGAGACAGCAGGATCACTGTGAGTTCAAGCCCAGCTTGGGCTACACACTGAGTTGAAGGCCAACCTAAAAGACAAAACAATACCTTGTCCGAATTAAAAAAAAAAAAAAAAGTCCAGGGATGAGCCAAGTGTGGGGCATGATGGCAAACACCTACAATCACAGAACTCAGGAGGCTAAGGCAGGATGATCACCAAGAGCTCAAAGCCTGCCTAGGCTACATAGTCCATTCAAGGCCAGCTTGAAAAGAAAAAAAAAAAAAGGCCAGCTTGAACTACATAGTGAGACTCTTGTCTTATTTATAACTAATTAATTAAAAGTCTAAGAACAACAACACCAAAAAAGTCTAAGGACAAATGCTGAGGTTAGAAGAGAAAAGATCAAAAATGCCCTGGAGAATGCACAGCTCCCACCTCATAGAACTGGTCAATCACAAACACGCTACATTGTTTTCTCTTATTGTAGGAAAATCTAAAACTGAATTTCACCCTTAACATAGCCATTTTCCCCTTTTTAGAATAAGGCCTTATCTCCGAACTCCAGTTCTTTCTTGGTGCCTTACTACTGCCCATGGCATACAACACAACACTTTTGGACCCTTTCTTAACCATGCTATATCCTTTTATGATATTCTCCTCCCCAAAAGTGTTTACCCTCTTTTCATTCATAACCAATAACCCACTGCTTCTAGTCTACCCAAGTAACTCTTATGGGGTACTTTCACTTCTACCTGTCTGGGTCACTCTTTTTGGTTCTTTCCTTAGTTTAAGGGCCTTCTCTCTTTCTACAACCACTAACGTATCACTTCCCCTCTTCTTTTTTATTTCTGGTGCCTGGGATTGAAAGGCAGGGCCTTGCACATGCTGAGGATGCATTCTAATATTGAGCTATACCCCGAGCCTCATCTTTTCCTCTTTAGGAGGGTCTATGTAGACTGCTATAATCACTTCAAATACTCGTCTCTTCAGCTGACTTTATTTATCCAAAATGCCTATCTCTAAGCCTTAACAGATTACCAAGATAGTGGTGCTGTATTTCTTTTGTTTTTGTTTTTCTTCCAGTACCAGGAATCAAACTCAGGACCTTGCGCTTGCCAGGCAGGCGCTTTGCCGCTGAGCTAAATCCCCAGCCCAGATTACCAAGATAAGTGTTACCTACTCTTGTGTGTGTGTGTGTGTGTGTTAGCTATTTTTAAGACATTTTTAGGGAAGAGCCAGTAGAAGTGGAAAATAGAAAAGAGGAACCACTTGCCTGCTTCTTTCCTGAAGAGTCCCATTCCTGGATATATTTATACACAAAGACTATACTGATGGCTCTAACGCAATTCTCCATCATCCTGGGTTGGCCCAGAGTGAATAGCAATACTGTACCCTGGTTTTTCCAACAACCATGACTTCCAAGGCAGAAATGCTAAACTCATAATGGAGTCATCTTCTCATTGCTCAAGCAGTTTAACCAAATTCACTCACTTTTATGCCTCAAGGGTCTTTTTCCTTCAAATATTCTCCAAAACAATCTTTCCCCCCTACTTCATATTCCTTTTTTTTTTTTTTCCTTTGATACCAGGAGTCAAACTCAGGACCTTGTGTTTGCCAGGCAGGTGCTTGTGCCGCTGAGCTATATCCCTGGCTCCCTACTTCATATCCCAATTCTGACTCTGAAACTTAATTCCACCCAGTCGCCCCAGATACTTGTTTTTCTTCAAGGGTACCAGTGGTGAGAAGTGAGTTCTAAATTGTGTAGTTTATGCTCACTGGAAAAATTAATAGGCAAAGGAGAGAGCAAGTGAGTAGAATCTGCTAGAAATGATCTAGATCCAGAAGGTGACTTGACTCAGTGGTCATAGCATATCCTGGCTTTAGCTTCTGGGATCTAGCACTAGGCAAACAAAGGAAGAGATCTCCAGGTTTCCAGATAACTTGTTTCCCTAAATTAGAACATATGAAACTGGTTTCCACCTTCACCCTGTCTTGTGATGCTGAGCTCTCAAAAGAGAGGAAATTCTAGGAGAAGTGTGGGAAGAGTGTAGGTAAACACTACACATTGCTTCAATCATTAAGGAATGAACAGGGTTGAGGTGTGGCTCAGTGGTGGCGCTCTCTTGCTTAGCATGTGCAAGCCCATGAATTTAATCCCCAGCACCACAAAAACACAACCAAAGAAAAGGCTGAGAATTAGGATATCCAGGCAAGGTCTAGAAAGTAAGATAGGTGGCTGTGCAGTGCAAAGTAAATAGATATTTCATTTGGAAGAGTACAATTTAAATAAAAATGACACTATACCCTGACAAAAAAGGAAAAGATTGTGGAACATTTACAAAATAACTTAAATTCTATGCTTGACATCTATCCTGAAAGAATATCAAAACAGAAACCAATTCTGAGAGGAAAGTATGGGATCTCCCCAAATTTGTAGTTCTAGAAGCAATGTAAACACCCTGACCCACACCAAAATTTGCTGAGTCATGAATATTAAATCAGTAGCAAGGCCGAACCGATAATATCTACATGGCACTGAGAGGTGAAGTGTGAATTTAGCGATTTGCTGTTTTTAACTCAGTCATGGAGCAGAGAATGCTACCGTGGCCAGAACACAAAATCCACAACTCCTGTCTTTAGGCGCAACTCCGAGCTCTGCTCTCTAAATCAAACTATTCTGTCCCTCATTCATTCAATTCTATCATTGCCATAGCCCACAGAAGGGGATGATTCAGACATACTTTCTGTTCCACACTCATATGTAGAAAAGGAAATATAGCCCTTCTTAGTTATCTCATACAGTAATCTGAACTGGATACCAACCTTTCCCAACTATACAAGGTTCTCCTGCCTCCTAAATAACAGCAAGTATATCTTAATATCACACTCAATTTAAGAATCACTTTTTGAGGTCGGGGACTGAGCTCAGTGGAAAGGTCCTGGGTTCTAGCCCCAGTAATGGGGGAAAAATAAGAATCATGTCTTGGAACTCAGAATTCAGGGGTGAAAAGTATCCAGATGAAAGACAAGGTAATGGGAAAACGACTAAAATCTTATGAGGAAGATCATTCCAAAGGTAAAGCAAGTTTGGGGATACGGATATGAGAGACAAATGTGCTCTGTCAGAACCAGAAAGGAATTAGAGAATTTTTGCCAAAAAACCCAGAAATGTTTGTGGAAGGCATATTAGAATAAAAAGTCCCAGGAGTTAGGAAAGTATGCAGAAAATGACAAGATCAGCTGGGAGCTTCCTTCAGCTAGGCACAGATTATACAGGAATACCAAAATATTAGAATAAAACCCAGAAACGAACTGAAAGGCTAAGACAAGGCAGATATGGGGTACACGTAGGCATTAAATATAAAGAAATCTAATGAAGTAAGGCAAACATGTGTAGGCATTGAGTGGGTAAAAAATAAATACAATTTAAAAAATACAATTAACTTATCAATGTGAAACCCCCATCTACTCCAAGGGCAAATACAAGATCCTTTCTGGCTACAGTAAGATATGATTTAATAGTAGAAGAGTCAGAAAAAAATATCTAAGGGCACAAAACATAGAAAGGTCTACTGTGGGGGAAAAGACCTGAGGGTAACTGAAAGAAAGGGGGCTCCTCTTACACCTGATGATATGAGACAGTATCTCTTCTCCAGCTCCTCAGGGTGAAAGAAATGAAACAGGGATCAGAAAAGTCTCTGGGACAATTCCAGGCATAGAGTCCAAAACAGACCAAGAGATGGAAGGAGGGATGAGGGAGGGGATAGGAAAGGGAAATAAAAATAATTAAAATGTGTTACACACATGTACCAAGTCCCCATGATGGACATAAACATTATGTACTGCAAACGTGCTAATAAGAAAAGGCACAAAGAGGCTTGGAATATCATCAGGCACACAGAAATTGCTGGGAGGCAAGAAGGGTCTTTTGCTCAACTTACTGGGAAAAAATGTCCTAGAGAATGTATTTAGAGCAGATAAAAGCTGGGAGTAAAAGGAGTTCTATGGAACCAAATCTTGAGCAAGACAAGAAAGAAGCTGAAACAAGCGAGAGATGTTAATAAGAACCCTCTTCTTCCAAAAAAGGCTGTCAGATTTGGGACTAGGAGAGTTAAGTCAAAAGCCTTCTAGCAGCAAGTATCTTTGAAAAATGTAAGGGATCCTGATGAGAATCCCTTTTAGAGATCAAAAATATGAAGCTTACACTTCTCAAGATGAAAAAACTATACAAATGATTTGTATGTGTTTGACATCAAAGTGAAGATACCAAATACAAACCCATCCCTGAGTAGAATGGCCTTCGATGAAGGTGTGATGGGGTGACGGACTCGTGAAAAGGGTCCAGTTTATGCCTGGCTGAGAGGCAACCTGATACTACCTGAGGCCAAAGATGCCAAATGTCATAAATGGGTTCTGACTGTTTCTCCTTGGGCTGGTGAAAATGGGGTGAGTGTTGCAAAGGCAGAAGGCAGAGTCCTCCCTGAGGAAGATTAAAGGATCTAATATGGGACAGAAGACCTTCCCAAGGCGGTCAGGGGGAGGAAAGAATTCTCCGTGTTCTGGGACTGCAGGGAAGATGTGATTAAGGACTAATATACGTCTTCCACTAGGAAACAGGAAAAGTCAATTAGACGGTGAGTAAAAAGGTTGCTCCTGGAGGGCGGGAGTGCGGACCCAGGAACAATAATGCCCTAACGTTTACTCCGTCGGTGTTGAGGGTGAAAGGAAGTGTATCTAGGGGGTCAAAAATAAAGAGAAAAGGGGGCTGGGTCCCAGGGGGGGTCCCTGGGGACTGCGGGTAGGAGCAGGAGTCGAAGGTTCTAAGGGTCAAGACTTAGCCCCAGAAGCTCGATCCCGCCCCCTCCTGTCCCCTGCTCCGGCTGGGGGGAGGGGGCTAACGCGGGTGGCCCTGGTCGGCGCGCCGCCTCACCTTGTAGAAGGCCCCGTTGGAGCCACGCACCTCGACGGGCAGTCCTGGCTCCACATCCCCCCCAGAGGCCAGGCCGCCCATGGCGCCGCCACCGCCTCCGACGGCGGCGGCTGCGGCAGCGTTCTGAGAGCGGACCGGGCCGGGCCCCCGGCGTCTCCCCGGAGGA
>NW_004955467.1:9308942-9312292 GCF_000276665.1 Chinchilla lanigera | reverse complement strand
GCCTACTGCGCAGGCGCACCGGGCACCCGCCCGCCGCGCGCGGGGCCCGAAGGCCACGGCGCAGGCGTCAAAGCTGTCGACCCGGCTCGCGCTCGCCAGCGCATCAGGGATTCCACACTCCCTGCCACTCTCTCACGCCCCCTCCCGGTCGCTTCCTCGCGCTTGCGCGGAACAAAACGAGCGCTCTTTCTTCGCCATCCCACCACTCCACCTCCCCTATCCTGCCTTTCCCCGCCCCACAACACAGAACTGACCTATCATGGGGAGGGAGGGGCCAAGCTCTCTCTTAGAGATTGGCCTTCCGCTGCCCTGGCCAGGCCACACCCATTTATCATCTACTTCACCACCAGGCTCCAGCGAGTTAGGGGTGGGCATGCGCCTGAGTGACTGCTTGGTCACTTTCCCCACCTTTGTCTTTCTTGGTGCGCACGCTCCAAAGGGAAAAGGAGTTGTCGCAAGGCAGAAGGTTCCTTGTGCGCACGCGCTGAGATTTGCGTTTTGCGCTCAGGTGTTTTAGCTGTTTTAAACGTCTAGCTAGATGCTATGGGGGATTCAAGAGTCGCCCTTTCTAGCTTGAAGAGACTTTGGTATAATGAAAACGTAACTTCAAGGCCATTCCGAAAAGCAGATGCAATAAGCTTCGATATATAAATGCTGAGGAAATTCAAAATAAGAAAAATTGTCATGCATTAAGGATAGTACTGTGAAAACTTGGGTGTGTGTGTGTATGTGTGCGCGCGCGCGCTGGGGATTGAACACTCACTGTACCGCTGAGTTACAACCCCCCCCCCCCCGCCGCCAAACTTTGGATTCGGTAGATGTGAATAAAATAGCACAGATATTACAACTTTATGCATTTAATCATTTAGCAAATATTTACTATGATCCAATGATTGTGCTGAGAGGAGTACAAGGGCAAGACATGGTCCCTGATCTCAAGGAATTGATAATAGATTGGGAAAGATGCAGACAGCATATAAACGCCGAGCTTGATTGAAAATGTGGAAATAATGACCAGGATAGAAAGAAATCCTAGGAGACTTTTTTTTTTTTTTTGCGAGACAGGGTCTTTCGCTTTGTAGTCCTGGCTGGCCTCGAACAGGCATGCAGCGCTAGGCCCAGCAAAGGAGCGAAGGAGACATCTTTAATTGTGCTTAATGATCAGGAGCCCGGCATAGCGGTACATGCTTGCAATCCCATTTACTCGGGAGGCTTTCAAATTCAAGGCTAGTAGGCAATTTAGATCCTGTCTCAAAAATAAAAAGGGTTAGCCGGGCGTGGTGGTGCACGCCTGTAATCCCCGCACTTGGGAAGCTGAGGCAGGAGGATGACCGCAAATTCAAAGCCAGCCTAGGCTACAAAGTGAGTTCAACGCCAGCCTGAACTGCATAGTGAAACCCTGTCTAAAGACAAAAAATAAAAATAAAAATAAAAAAGGTTGAAGACGTAGCTCAGTGATAGGTTGCTTGCCTGGCACCAGTAAAACATGGGGCTTGACCTTGGTGAGCCCTCAACCTATAGGATCTAACGCCCTCTCCAGGCAGATATCGTCCAAACAATTGACTTGGAGAACACCCAGCTGGCATCGGAAAGCATTGCTCACTTGCTGGTGAGAAAAAAGGTCCATCCTTGCCTTTCAAGGTCACTGAAGTCTTCTGATGTTAATGTTTTTTTATTTGAGAGCACTACGGATCAAATTCAGGAACTTTACACTGAACTACATCTTCAGCAAATTTGCCCAGTTGTCCAAGCTAGGCTCAAACTTGCAATCCTCTAGCTTCCATTTCTTGGGTGATGAGATTATAGGTGTGCAGTAGCATACCCAACTATTTTTTAGTTTTTTGAAACAGTGAGACCTCACTGCATAATCCAGCCTGGCCTCAACTCACATTCTTCCTGTTTCAACCTCCCTAATGCTGGGATTATAAACCTGGCCTGGCTTGTATTTTTATTTATTTATTTATTTAGTCTTTTGTTAAGACAGGGTCTCGCTCTACAGTTCAGGGTGGCCTTGAGCTCACTTTGTAGCCCAGGCTGGCCTCGAACTTGCAACGATCCTCCTGCCTCAGCCTCCTTTATTACATGATTGAATAAAAGAATAGGCTAAACTGGGTATGGTGGAACATGCTGCCTGTAATCCCAGCACGATGGGAGGCTGAGACAGAAGGATCACACATTCAGGTCAGCCTGGGCAACTCAGCAATTTATAAGTCTCTGTTTCTAAAATTAAAGAATTTAAAATAGGCTGGGGATATAGTTGAATGGGAAGTCCCTGGATTCAATCCCTAATAACATGAATAAATAAATATGATCCCATAAACTCTGATTCAACTATATGTACAGAGATATTTATAATTTTTTTCAGCCACCTCAATGTGGTAGCATATGCCTGTAATCCAGAAAATGGGAGGCTGAGCCAGGAGGATCATCATGAGTTCAAGACCAGCCTGGGCTGCATAACGAGTTGAAGGCCAGTCTGACCTACATAGTGAAACCATGTCTCAAGAAAAAAAAATAAGCCCGGGTGTAGTGGCGCATGCCTGTAATCTCAGCACTTGGGAGGCTGCGGCAGAAGGATCGTTGCGAGTTTGAGACCAGCCTGGGCTACAAAGTGAGCTCAAGGCCAACTTGAGCTGCACAGTGAGACCCTGTTTCAAAAAGACAAAAAATAAAAATATAAATAAATAAATAAATAAAATGAGCAAATTTAAGCAAAACCAAAACAGACATTTAACACTTTAAGACCATAGGGATAAGTGTATGTGAAGTACTGGAAATTGAACTTAGGGTCTTTGCACTGAACTACATCACCTACCCTATCCCCATTTTTTGTTGTATTTTGAAATACATTGCTAAATTTCCCAGGCTGGGTTTGAACGTGAAAGCCTCCTGCTTCAGCATCCCAGAGTGCTGGAATTACAGGCATGCATCACCATGACAAGGTTATTTATTTATTTTATTTCTGTGCTGCTAAGGATCTAACCCAGGGCTTTTCATATGCCAGGGAAGTACTTTACCAATGAGTTAAATTTCCAACTCTCATTGCCCAGTTTCATACTATTTTACTATGTAAATAATGTAGGTTGTAGAAAAATTGGAATGTACACATAGTAAAGGGGTTGGGATGTATTTTAGCAGTAGAATATGTGCTTGCCAACTACACAGCCCTAGGTTCAATACCCAAGACCAAAAACTACCCTCAATAAATAAACAATAGAACCCTAGCCTTATTTTTTTTTCCCCTAGCCTTACTTATACAATCACCACTACCTCACTGATACTGATTCTTCAAACTTATATATAAATATATATTTTTATATATTATATAATAAATAGAGCCGGGCGTGGTG
>NW_004955467.1:9302345-9308668 GCF_000276665.1 Chinchilla lanigera | reverse complement strand
TTTTTGCTTTGTTTTGCTTTGTTGCTCAGGCTGGCCAGGAACTCTTAGTTTCAAGTCAACCTCCTGCCATGGTCTCCCTAATAGTGCCATACCGGCTAGTTGGGCTGATTTGCTAAAGATTGAGCAAGTGGTCCCTCCCAGTGCCCCTCAACATGCTGACACCAGGGGGCACCCTAGTGCCTTTGTTGAGTTGCACGCCTGTCTTAGTCTTGGATCTGGCACGGCTCAGTCTAGGTCTTTTTTATCTTTGGGCTCCAAACTTGACCAACCAACTTCATGTGCCACGCCTGTCCCCTCACTCTTCTATATTCCACAGGCCAGAGCCAAGATGCTGGCTCCTAAGAGTCAAAGTCACTTTGGGTCCCCCTTACCTCTGGCTTCCTAGCTCTTCCAGCTTTCATCAGAGCACCATCCCCTGACCTGAACATACAAGAAGGATCCTGAGGTCGGGCCTAGTGGTGCAGCTGTAATCTCAGCACCTGAAGAGCCTGAAGCAGGAGGATCACCATGAGTTTAAGGCCAGCCTGAACTACATAGCAAGACCATGTCAACAAAACAAAACAAAACCCAAAAATAAAAACCAAAAAGGGTCATGAAGTAGTTAGAGCTTATCACCTTATCAGCTCCTCTAGCTAGCTGGGGACTGGGGACAGTGGCTACTTTGGAGCCTGAGGTAAGAGGATGGCAAGTTTGAAACGAGCCTGGGCAATGTACCAAGACCCCCAAATTTTAAAAAGGGTGGGAGATTTAGCTCAATGGTAGAGCACCCCTGGGTTTGATCCCCAGTACAAAGAGGGGAAAAACAAACAAAACCCTCTTCTACACAAAACCATATGGAGACACAGTTAATTCTCATTTATTTTTCACCCTCTGTAAGGCCTCTCCCTCAATTCTACTCTTTCTGTCCTGCAGAAATCTTTCTCCAGGAGGCCTGTGGGTCAGTGTCTCTGGATAGTGCTTGAGTAGATGGGGGCAGAGATGCTCCAGTGGAGAGAGGTCCCCAAGGAATGGCATCACCTTCCTGCCAACTTCCTCATTGCCTCTCCTTCAAAACGGAAGGCACGCCAGCCCTCTGCTTGGGTCAGATCTTGGGCTCCTAGGGTCTTGTACAGGTCCATGGCCCTCTTGTTCCACTCCAGAACTGCCAGGCGGAACTGGGAGCAACCGTGATCCAGGGCCACCTGTGGGAGAAGACGTCACTCACTGTCCTCGGGTCAAAAACAAAGACTTCCCACTCCCCCTTCAACTGGGGTCCTCATATATCCTGGCCTTCTTGATTGCAGCTCCCCTTTCTCAGCTCACCTCAGCCACCTTTTTGATTATTTTGGAACCAATCCCTTGACCTATTGTGGGGAAAAGAGGGCAAAAAGAACTGTTGTTTGAATTGAAGTCAGTCAGAAAAGGCTATGGGCTATGATCAGGGGGAACGGCAGGATGGGGGACTGTGGGGTTGCTCTGTGTCCACCCTGGTCTCAGCTCCTGCCCAGTAGTACCCCGATATTCTGGCATCACATAGATGTCCTCCAGATAAATGTTTCGACCCTTCCATGTGCTGTAGATGAAGTAGTATAGCCCGTAGCCTACAATGCAGGGCCCTGGGAAAGACCGAGAAGAGGGGTAAGGTTCTCTGGAACAGTGCGTGGAGGTCCCCAAAGCCCACTGAAGAGGTGCGCTTACCCTGTAGCTCGCCAGGTGCTGGAAGAATCTCTGCTACTAAACAGTGATAGAAAGGATTCTCTCCAAAGCCATCTGCTCTCAGGGCTAAGAGATTGGAGGTGTGACAAAGAGACACAGAAGACCTGGGTGTGTGCCCAGCCAGGAGCTGCTGCCCAGGGAACACATGCCTCATTTCCTCCCCAGCCCCCAGAAGGACCTGGGCACCCACCTTCTTCACTGATCTTCACCTGATCCGAGAGTTTCTCGTACTCAGCCAGTTCCTGCGGCGGCGTGGGGATGAGGTACGATCAGGGCAGAGGACCCGCTGTTCCCTGGCAGTGCCCAAGGCCCGGCCCTGCCCTGCCCTGCCCCACCTCCTACTCCCCGCCTCAACCGCGCGCCCTGACCGCCTCTCCCGCACGCTGGTTTCCGGCCCGAAGCCTTCACCCGAATGAGCCTCAGGATGTCTCCGCAGTCTCCCTGTTTGGCCGCTCGGATCTGCACGAAAGCCATCCCGGTCCCCACCGTGTGGACCACAGACAACGACCGCCCACTTCCGTTCCGCAGGGCCAGCAAAGGGCCTAGGAACTCGGATCCTGAAAAGCCGGAAGGGACAGACAGCGGAGGGGTCACTGGTTCCCCGCAGGGCTCTTGCGGGAGCCAGGCAGAACTGAGAGAATTATCCCGGTGGTCCTCACCGCCGAGACAGCCCCTAAGTTCTGTCCCTGCAGGCGCACACTCATCAGCCAATCAGCTTGGGGAAAAGGCAAAGCCTCGCCCGCCCAGCTCTGCCTCCAACACCCAACTCGTGACAGGGCCCAGGGCAGAGGTCAAAGCCTTGTGCCAGGCTCCATTAGCGACAGCAGGGCTCAAAAGTCATTCCTGTGATTAAGTGGAGTATGCAGAGGTTCACTGCTTTAGCTTTCACTCTCCCCATCCATACAGGGCCACCCAGAACCTTGGTGAGCCTCTGGGACCCCGTGCTCTTGCAAGTGTTTCTTACAGTTTCGTTTTATTTTGAGGTGCTGAGGATGGAACCCAGGACCTCTAGGTACATGCTGTGCCACTGAGCTACATCCCCAGTCCTTTTTTCTACCACAGTTGAACTCAAAGTGTTTCTTCTCTCAGGGACCACTTGTATTTTATTTTATTTTATTTATTTATCTATCTATCTATCTATTTTTGGCACTGGGAATTGAACTCATCAGACAGGCACTTGTGCCGCTGAGCTGTATCCCCAGCCCACTGGTATTTGTTTTGTTTTGTTTTATTTTGTTTTTTGCCTTTTTGAGACAGGATCTTGCTATGCAGTTCAGGCTGGCCTTGAGCTCACTTTGTAGCCCAGGCTGGTCTCAAACTCACAATGATCCTCCTGCCTCAGCCTCCCGAGTGCTGGGATTACAGGCATGCACCACCACGTCCGGCTCTCACTTGTATTTTAAAATGGGTCAGGGAGGCCCTGTGCAATGGTGCATGCCTGTAACCCCAGCACTAGGGAGGCTGAAGCAGGAGGATCACTGTGAGTTTGAGGCCAACCTGAACTACATAGTGAGTTCAAGGCCAGGTTGAACTACATAGCAAGACCCCATCTCAAAAAACAAAAACAGGGGCTGGGGATTTAGCTGAGCGGCACAGCGCCTGCCTGGCAAGCGCAAGGTAGTGCGTTTGATTCCTAGTACCGGAAGAAAAACATTAAAAACAAAACAAAACAAAACCAAACAAACAAAAAATAAATAAAAGGTGTCAGGGAGAGAAAGAATGATAAATTTCTACTGGTAGATCGCTAGGCCCTGTAATCAACTGATAAGAGAAATCTTTGGGAGTGGGGGCAGGCACCTTCTTAGTATCCATCAAGTCACATGCAGAGACAATGCTTTCTTGTGAGACAAACCTCAGAGGCCTGGGAAAACTGGAGGAGTCTGGACCAGATACTGGGCACTGTGCCTGTGTTATCACAGTGAACCCCTATTCACAGAAGCCTCATAAAGCAAGGATTATATTCTTCATTTGACAGACAAGGACACGGAAGGACAAAGGTGAGGCGACTTGCCCAAGGTCCCTTAGCCAGATATTTGAGATTCCGAGACTCATCTCTAGCCCTGCTGGAGGATGCTACTTGAGCAGGACGAGATCTCACATCTCTGAAGAGCCTCCTCTCGCCAGGTGGGCAGAATGCTCGGAAGAGCCAGGTTAGGCTCTAGGGCAGGAGTGGGGAGATGCGATTCTGCTGGCTCCGCACTCACACACTTCTCTGCTGTGGGGGATGGTAATGGAGGGACTCTGCCCCTTTTCCCATTTGCCTTCAGAGGGGCCACAGGGTCAGTGTCCCTGTCTCTGGCCCCATCCTTCCCAAGGGCAACCTTTAACCCTCCACTAGCCATGCATGAGGCTGCCTTCCCCCACTTGTTCTCAGAGTTTGAGCCACAGATTGGACTGCAGCTGACTATGGAGAGCAGAGGTCCACCAGCCGCCTCATACTGGCTGCTGCTGCTGCTGCTGCTGCTGCTGCTGCCGCTGCTGCCACTGCCGCCTTACATCCACCAGGGATGGGCCTTGGGGCAGAGTCTCTCCACCCAGGTACTGAGGGCTGAGGGTACTCAGCCCATGTGTGAGTTTAAATGAGCTGCCCTTGGCTCTGTCCTCTTCTCTCTTTTCTCCTTTGGCCCTATAGAAGCATCTCTCTCTCTCTCTCTCTCTCTCTCTCTCTCTCTCTGATATGTCCTTTGTGCACTTTATTTTTTCTTTCTCACAGAGGTCTCAAGACCCTCCTGCTAAGTACCTCAGCAGTGGCCCAGGACAAGAACCTGTTGCTGTCATGACCTTTGACTTCACCGAGACCACCAAGTATGGGGTTCACTTAGTCTCTTGACCCAGCCCTGAACCCCTGCCCCTACCAGCTCTTCCCCTTTTCCTGTCTCCCTGTCTGCTCTCCCTGAACTCCACCTCCCCCAATCCTCAAAGGATCCAGTACACACACAGTCTTCCCTTCCGCTGTGCCCTTCTAGAACCTCCTCCTCCTTTGAGTTTCGTACCTGGGATCCAGAGGGAGTGATATTTTATGGGGACACCAATGCTGAGGAGGACTGGTTCATGCTGGGACTTCGGGATGGCAGGCTTGAGATTCAACTACACAATCACTGGGCCCAACTTACCGTGGGTGCTGGACCTCGGGTGGATGACGGGAGATGGCACCAGGTAAGCTAGCTCTATTCCTGGGGGAAGAGGTGTCTTGTTTTGAGCTGGTTTGAGGAAAGAGAATAGAAACAAGTAGTTTTGCATCACTTTGCCTTTGTTAGCCGGGTGTGGTGGCACACGCCTGTAATCCCAGCACTCAGGAGGCTGAGGCAGGAGGACTGTTGCAAGTTCAAGACCAGCCTGGGGTACAAAGTGGGCTCGAGGCCAGCCTTAACTGCATAGCGAGACCCTGTCTCAAAAAACAAACAAATAAACTTTGCCATTGTCTTGTTCAATCCGCACAGTAAATAAGTGACAAGGTCTGAATAAGCCAAGGGTGCTAGCTGCGTCTTTCAGCGAAGCAGGCTACCGCAGAGGAGAGTGGTGGCTATGGGCTCTACGGTCTCTGCTTTCCACCTCCTTCTGCAGGTGGAGGTGAAGATCGCTGGGGACTCGGTGCTGCTGTGGGTGGATGGGGACGAGATGCTGCGCCTGAGACAGGTGTATGGGTCCCTGGTCGACAAACCACAGCCCCTCATGAGGATTGCGCTTGGGGGGCTGCCCTTCCCTGCCTCCAAACTTTTGTTGCCGGTAACTACATCAGCAGGGTGGGAATGGAGGCCTTGGGAGAGGACTATAAGCTTTTGGAAGAGGGGATGGAATACCAGCTGCATGGGGGAAGCCAGGTGCTTGTATCTCAGAGGGGAATGAACAGAGGGTGGTGGGGGCAGGGCTGAGACTGGGCTTCCAATGTCCTGACTGATATCCCAACATCCTCCTTCTCCTTCACTCCCTCCAGCTGGCCCCTGCCCTGGATGGCTGCCTGCGCCGGGATAGTTGGCTGGGCCAGGAGGCTCAGCCCGCACTCTCTGCCTCCACTAGCCTCAGAAACTGTAGTGTGGAGTTGCAGCCTGGGCTGTTTTTCCCTCCAGGGGCACGTGCTGAATTCAGTCTCCAAGGTAGACTTGTTGGAGTCTAGTTCTCCTCTAGCCAGCTCTGCCTTCCTCCGTCTCTGTCTAACATAGGCCTTTCTCTCCACGGAACATCAAAAGGATCATTTCTTCCCCCCAGACCTTCCTCGGCCTCACACAGAGCCCTGGGCCTTCTCTCTGGACCTGGGACTCAAGCTGGCAGCTGGATCTGGCCACCTGCTTGCCCTTGGTGCACGAGAGAACTCTTCCTGGCTTAGCCTTCACCTCCAAGATCAAGTAAAGGGGGAGAGTGGGCATTGCCTGTACTCAGGGAAGTCTGGGAGCAATGAGGCAGTGCAGAGGGCACCAAGATTTCAGTAGCTGGAAGGCTCGACTAACCTTGATGGCACACACCTCTGATCTCAGCACTCTGGGTGTCTGAGGCAGGAAGATTTCAAGTTCAAGCCAACCCAGGCAACTTAGTGATTTAGTGAGACCCTGTCCCGCTCCCCAAAATGAAAAAATAAAAAAGATATAGCTCATTGTGAAGGACCTGGGTCAATCCCCAATACTAGAAAGAGA
>NW_004955467.1:9298658-9302245 GCF_000276665.1 Chinchilla lanigera | reverse complement strand
AGAAAGAAAGAAAGAAAGAAAGAAAGAAAGAAAAAGAAAGACTGACTTAAACTGGGGAGAAGAGAGAAGTGGACAGAGACACCTCATCTAAACACACGCATGGGTTTATACTCAGGAAGAAGCCAGGTGCCCACCTTGAAGCTGCCCAAGCTAGCGAACACCTTTTACTGAGAGCATGCTCATTTGGGGGTAGGGATGGAGTCACAGAACGCCCAGTGAGGAATACTGGGGCAGGATTTAAGTGGTAAGAACAGCCAGTAGGTGGAGATGTGCCGAGAGACAGAGTTGAACCAGCAAGGGGTGGGGCCACAAGGAGTAAATGTAGCTCATTTTTCCTTCTTTCCTCCTGTCCCGGTCTGCTCACATTGCAGAATGTAGTGCTGACTTCTGGGGCAGGGCCGAGACTGGAGCTGCCCGTGGCCTTGGGACTCCCTCTTCAGCTGAAGCTGGCCGCATCCACAGTGATCCTGAGCCAGGGGCCAAAGACGGAGGTCTTTGCTATGCCTGCAGAGGTCCTCGGCCCTCTCTTCAAGCTCTGGGCCCAGCCGCAGGGCCGCCTCTTCCTGGGCGCTTTACCAGGTAAGAGAATGCCGTTCATTTTTTCAGCACACCAAGGGAGTCAGCAAAGGGCGGGCCACACTGTGAGAGGAAGGAGACGTCTGGAAGAGAAGAAAAGGGCACAGAAGAGGTGATAGGACTTGGGGGCATTCAACTGTAGAGTGCTTAGCCTGCATGAGGCCTTGAGTTTTATCCCCATCACCTCAGTAAAAAGAAAAGCAATAGGATATGAGGGCAGTGGGAGGAAGTGTTTTAGGAAACTGGGGTTAACAAACTGGAGCTATGGGGGAGCTGCTGTATCCAAGCCACCTTCACATTCTAATCCCAGCTCTATGCCAACTCCCTCCAGGAGAAGACTCTTCTGCCTCCTTTTGCTTGGATGGCCTTTGGGCACAAGGACAGAAACTGGACATGGATCGGGCCCTGAGCAGAAGCCAGGATATCTGGACTCATAGCTGCCCCCAGAACTCAAGCAATGACACTGATCTTTCCAATTAAAGCTCCTTTGAATATGACTCCTTCATTTATTCAGCAGGTATTTACTGTGCACCAGCAATGGGCCAGGCCCTGTGCCAAGCACTGAGGTGTTAAATAGCAAAGAAAACAACCTTCTTGGTGCTGACAGGCCCAGGGAAGGAGCAGGTCTGCATCACAGATAGGTGGCTAACTGGAAACCGATGCAAACTATGAAAGAACAATCAGAAAGTTGTGAAAGGCTGGATGTGGTAATCCTAATCCCATTTCTGTAATCCCAGCAATTGGGAGGCTAAGGCAGGAAGATCACTGTGAATTCAAAGCCGGTCTGGGCTACAAAGTGAATTCAAGGCCAGCCGAAACTGCATAATGAAACCCTATTTTAAAAAGACAAACTGGGGATGTAGCTCAGCGGCACAAGTGCCTGCCTGGCAAGCACAAGGTCCTCAGTTTGATTCCCAGTACCAAAAGAAAAAAAAAAATTAATTAACTTATAAAAAAAAAAGACAAAAAAGCTGGGCATGGTGGCACGTGCCTGTAATCCAGGCACTCAGGAGGCTGAGGCAGGAGGATTGTTGCAAGTTCGAGACCAGCCTCAGCTACAAAGTGAGCTCAAGGACAGCCTGAACTGCATAGTGAGACCCTGTCTCAGAAAGACCCCCCCCCCAAAAAAAAAGTTGTGAAAGCTTGGAGGCTAAGATTTCCATAACCTAGTCTGAGAGTCAGGAAGGGATTCCCTCAGGATGTGGTAATTTGGTCTGAGGTCCAAGCAGCAGCACCCACAACCACACACATGAGTATGGGCCACCTCCCCAAAGCCAGGATCCCCTCCTCTTCTTAAGCATCTACTCCCTCTGGGATTCCAACCTCTAGTCTCCCAGATCAGGATGAAATTTTGTTCTCTCATTCTGGCCTTGGATTGGCCACTGCTGTTCAGGAAAGGATCAGCAGGGGGCGTGAGAAGGTTACAGACAGATGGGGCAGGGTATGAGAGATGGAGTAGAGCCTGGGAGAAAGAAAAAAAAGGAGACTGAGAGTGTAGCTCAGTGGTAGAGCACTTACCTGGCACATGAGAGGCCTCATGTTCTATCCTCAGCCCTGGGAAAAAACAAAAAAGCCGGGCACAGTGACACATACCTGTAATCCCAGCTCTTTTGGAGGGGTATTGCAAGTGTGAGGCCTAGGCAACCTAGCAAGATCCAAGCAAAAAGTAAATAACAATAAATAAATAAATAGAGTTAGGAGAAATAACGCAGTGGTAGAGTGCTTACTTAGCATTTGTGGAGCTCTGCATTCTATTCCCAGCTCTGCAAAAAAAAAAAAAAAAAAAAAAAAGAAATGAAAGCCAGGTTTAGTGACACACACCCGTAATCCCAGTTATTCCAGAGGTAGAAGCAGGGGGATCATAAATAAATTTGAGGCCAGTCAGGACAGTTTAGCAAACACAAGACCTTGTCTCAAAATAAAAAAATAGAAAGGGCTGAGCATATAGCTTAGTGGTGGTGGTGGGGAGGGCTGGGGAGTAGCTTAGCAGTAGAGGGCCCCTAAGTCCGATGATCCTCAGTACAGGAAAGAAAGGAAGGAAAGAAAGAGAAAAGAAAAGAAAAGGGAAGGGAAGGAAAATGGGCAGAGGAGAAAATTGTCTCTATCTTTTCTAGTCTCTGTCTTTGCTATGTTCCTGGGGGAATTTGTCTCTAATCCGTTAAATACGAACTGGTTTGTGCTGGTCCCACTTGGAAAGAACAGGTAGATTTGGGACAAGCTCTGCCCTCAAACAATACAGTGATTGAGCCTTCAGCCCTCAGATTTTTGGAGAGTCTTGGTGCTCCAGTCCTTCCTTCCTTTTTCTTTTTCTTTTTTTTTTAGGTACAGGGAATTGAACTCAGGACCTTGTGCTTGCCAGGCAGGCACTTGTACCACTGAGCTATATCCCCAGCCCCCTCCAATCCTTCCTTGGGGAACTTTTGTGCCCAAGCCCCCAGTCACCAATCTCTAGCTTCCAGTCTTCAGCCCTCTTCAGAATTCTTGTGTCCCAGCTTGCTAGGGAGCTCTAGGGCTTTTACCCTCAGTCCCTACCTCTCAACCCTCATTCTTTTCAAGAACATTCCCATATCTCCAGATCCCCTGGGAATCCCAGTATTCCAATTTTTTTTTTTTTTTTTTGAGACAGGGTTTTGCTATGTAGTTCAAGCTGACCTTAAAAGTCAAGGTGATCCTCCTGTCTCAGCCTCCTGAGTGCTGGGATTATAGGTGAGTGCCACTGTGCCTGGCAAGCCTGCCAATTTTTTTTTTTACAAGGTTGTGGTTACTGGTAACTAAGACAACAAGATGTCAGTCATTGGTTCTGTTTTTCCTTTCTGCAAGGATCAGCTGGAATTTAAGTGACCCCAGGGAAAAGAGGTTTCAGAGCCCTGTCTGTACCCCCTTGGGCTTTACCCCTCTCAACCTTTATTCTATAGACTTTTGTGGGACCTACAACTGCCTCCTCCAACCCAAAGGTATTTGTGGGAATGTCCGTAGTATGGCAAAGGAATCCAAATTCTTTTTTTTTTTTT
>NW_004955467.1:9291894-9293557 GCF_000276665.1 Chinchilla lanigera | reverse complement strand
AAAAAAATAAATTGCCCAGGTTGGGCCCAAACTCAAAATCCCCCTTCTCAGCCTCCCAGAATCCTGGATTTATATGGATGTACTACCACACTTGGGTTAATTTTGTTTCTGTTGTTTTTTCCCCACCTTTTCATTTAACTTCGTGAATATTATTTTTTTTAGCCTCATCAATATTAAGCACAGAATTTACCACTGAGCTGCCTCACCTGCCCCTTTTATTTTTATTTTATTTTATTTGTATTTATTTTTCTTGGGGTTTTTGCATTTTTTAATTTTATTGGTACATTTTAGATATACATAATGATAACATTCATCACAGACGATTTGTACCTGTACATGATATACCTTGATTCTTCCTTTTTTCCCATACCCCTCCCCTCGTTTCAACCCCTCTTCCCATCCTTATTTACAAAGGCTTTGTTTCCATTTTTTCTTTTTATTCTTTTTTTTTCTTGTCCCTTTCTTCCTCCCCCCCTCCCTTATTTCTTTTCTCATTTGAACATTTTCTTCCCATTTCCCAATATCTATTATATATTTTGGTCCTTGTTTACACTTTTGGTTTCTCATACCAGAGAAACCATACAGTATTTAAACATGTGTGTCTGATTTAGTTCACTTAAGAATATGATCTCAGGGTTTATCCATTTAGCTAGAAATGTCCCAAGCGTATCTTTATTTATGGCTGAGTAGTACTCCATTGTGTTAAAAAACCACATCTTCTTTATCCATCCATTGGTTAACAGGCGTTTAGCTTGTTTCCATGATTTAGTTATTACAAACTGTGCCATTATAAACATGGGTATGTATATATTGCTGTGGTATGATGCTTTTAATTCTTTTGGGAAAATACCAAGAAGGGGAATAGCTGGGTCAAATGGAACCTCTGTATGTATGTATGTATTTATTTTTTGAGACAGGGTCTTTCTATGCTGTCCAGGCTGGCCTTGAATTCACTATGTAGCCCAGGCTGGCCTTGAACTTGAGGTGATCTTCCTGTCTCAGCCTCCCAAGTACTGGGATTACAGGCATGTACTACCACACCCAGCCCAGTTTTAGTTTTTTCAGGAATATCTGCACTGATTTCCACAGTGGTTGCACCAGTCTACACTCGCACCAACGGCAGACAAGGGTTCCTTTGTCCCCACAGTCATGCCAGCATCTATTATTGGTTGATTTCTTGATAACAGCCATTCTTTCTGGAGTGAGATGAAATCTCAGCATTAATTTTTAATTTGCATCTCTTGAATGACATGTGATGTTGAACTTCTTTTTCATATATTTACTTGCATTTTCTACTTCATCTGAGCAATGTCTTCATTTCAGATGTCCATTTTTGGGTTGGGTATTTAAATTTATGGGGTCTTATTTTGGGTTGTCTCTTCACTCTGTTGATGGTTTATTTTGCTGTATAAAAGCTTTTTAATGAGATGAGATCCCAGTTGTTAATTCTTTGTGATATTTCCTGTATGATCAGTATTTGTTCATAAGTCTTTGCCTACACCAATGCCTTCAAGAGTTCTAAGCCAGGCATGGTGGCGCATGCCTGTAATCCCAGCACTCTGAAGGCTGAGGCAGGAGGATTGTTGTGAGTTAGAGACCAGCCTGGGCTACAAAGTGAGCTCAAGGCCAGCCTGAACTGCATAGTGAGACCCTGTCTGAAAAA
>NW_004955467.1:9289067-9291794 GCF_000276665.1 Chinchilla lanigera | reverse complement strand
CTCAGCCTCCCAAGTGCTAGGATTACAGGTGTATGCCACCACACCAGGCTAGGAGACCAAATTCAGTTCTGGTCCTTGATTGATGTTTGGGATCAGCCTAGGCCACCTGTGTGTGTCCACTCAATTGATATTTACTGAGCATCTACATAGTGCCCAGAAGTGCTCTGGACACTGAAGACGCACTGGTAAAGGACGCACACACTCCTTGCTGTTGCAGATCTCACAACATGACAGGGGCAGGGGAAGGTGCAGGGCAGCCCATAAAGAAAACAAATAAATAAACATCAGCATTTTAAGTAATGGTTAGAGCTATAAAGGGAATAAACTTCTATAATATAAGACAGGAGGAGATGGGGCATATTAGCCAGATGGTCAGGTGGTCAGGGAAGGTCTCTGAGGTGCTGTCCCTTGAGCAAAGACCTGAATAATGAAAAGAAGTCCTGCAGAGACCATGGGTGCGAGCCAGTGGGAAAAGGTTCAAGAGCCAGGGTACACCTGGGCACCCACTGGGGGGCTGCTTGTTCCTGACCTTGTGTCCCTGGGATCTCCCAGGGGCCAGTTTTCCCCTCCTCCCTCTACCCTGTCCTCTCCAGGACACTGTGCCCCCAACTTCTCTTTCTCCAGCCTGCCCTAGATTCCAGGATTCCTGATTACTGTCCAGAGCTGTCTACACTCTTTCATTAATACTGACTTTGCTGTGCCGCAGACCTTGCCAGGTCCCCACCAAGGGCGCATACAATGTCTGCCCAACATCCCCTGCCTTCCCCACACCCTCCAAAAAACTTTGCAGCACTTGGCAGCACACCCTGCAGCCTCTAGGCCTGGGATACTCAGTCACTCCGCACTGTCCACTGCCTCTTTCTCTCCTTCCCTCCCTCGGTCCCTCCCTGTTTGCCTCCTGTCCTCTTTCTTTCAACTAACACTTATTGGCTGCTGACAGTATGCCAAGCACTATGTTAGGTATCTGCAGGGACCGTAAAGATGAATAAAACTTGCTATTGACTCTGGAGAACCAGGATCTTGGGAGCTAGACATGTAAAATGCTTTAATAGGGGTATCTATGGAACACCCTATGACAGCATTTCACATGCCTGCCAGGGATCATCAAGAAGGTGAGTTATTAGTTGAACAAATGACTTACATTTATTTATTTACTTATTTATTTTGCTGCACTGAATATTGAACCCAGGACATTTGCACAGGACTACATTCCCAGTCCTTTTTAATTTTTTTTTTTTAAATTTTGAGACAGAGACTCCCTAAGTCACAAAATTTTCTAACCTGAGTTAGAAAATTTGGAACTCTCCTGGCTTGGTTTCCCAAAGTGCTGGGATTGCAGTGTGCACTGCCATGCCCAGCTATCATTCAACCTCTTTAACTCTCAGCTTCCCCATCTACAAAAACGAGAAAGTCACGCTCTCCACAGGGTTGCTGTGAAGGTTGGATGAAATCAAATCTTCTAGGCCAATGCCAGGCATTTGGAAGGTGCTCAGCGTATGAGCTATGCTACTCTTTGTTGTTGTTGTTGCTTCTTGAGACAAAGTCTTGCTGGCCTGGAATTTTTGGGAATCCTCCTTCCTCAGCCTTCGAGTGCTGGGATTACAGGTATGAGCCACCACACCCAGCTATGTTGCTCTTTCTATTAACCTCATGCATAGTTCTTGTTTTGTTTTGTTTTTGAGATAGGGTCTCATTATTTAGTTCAGGTTGGCCTTGAACTGACCATGCTCAGACTGGTTTTGAACTCACCTCAATCCTCCTGCCTCAACCTCCCAAGTGTTGGGATTACAGCACCACCACGCCCCACTTCTCCTGCATAGTTCTTGACATATAAATCTAAACCTGCTGAATATAAAGAATAAAGAAGGGCATATGTTGGGGGAGATCCTTCTGCCTCACCCCCAACCTTTATTGTAATAAAATATAGGCAACATAAAATTTACCAGTTTAGCTGAGCAAAACAGTGATTAACAGTGATAATCTCTGTTTTTTGGGAAGCTGAGGCAGGAGGGTTGCAAGTTCAAGGCCAACCTGGGCAACTTTGTGGATCCTGTATCAAAATAAACAATAAAAACGGCTGGGTACAAGTAGCTGAGTGGTAGAGAGTCCATGGGATTGATTCCCAGTACCACAAAAAGCAAAAAAAGTTACTACCTTAACCTTCTCTCTTTTTTTTTTTTTTACTCATTTTAACCATTTTCAAATGTTCAGCTCAGTGACATCAAATCCATTTCCATAATGTGCAAACATCACCACCATCAATCCACACAGCTCTTTTCATCTTGCACAGACAGACCGTAGCCAGCTGTGGTGGTGCATGAATGCAATCCTAATATTCAGGAAACCAAGGGAGGAGGATCACCCAGCCTGCGCAACTGATTAAGAACCTGTTTCAAAACAAATTAAAACAAAACCGAGACTCTGTTCTCATTAAAATCCCCATTCCCCCTTCACTTTGTTTCAGAATTTCTTTCCTTGTTGTCTCTGCAAAGACACACATTGTTGGGAACCCAGACAGCTAAATCCTAGAATTAAATGGACTAGGGCAAAGGGGATGAAGGACACAGAATTTTGGACTGGCTATGGATAACGGGAGCAGAGTAATGGAACATTTGTCTCCTTCCTTCTTTTCTCTTTTTTGTCTTTTTGTCTTTTTGAGACTTTTTTTTTTGTCTTTTTGAGACAGGATCTCACTATGCATTTCAGGCTGGCCTTGAGCTCACTTTT
>NW_004955467.1:9283210-9285202 GCF_000276665.1 Chinchilla lanigera | reverse complement strand
CAGGGTCTCACTATGCAGTTCAGGCTGGCCTTGAGCTCACTTTGTAGCCCAGGATGGCCTTGAACTCACAATGATTCTCCTGCCTCAGCCTCCTGAGTGCTAGAATTACAGGCATGTACCACCACACTTGGCTCAATATGGTGTTTGGTTTTTTTTTTTGGTACTGGGAATCGAACTCAGGACCTTGCACTTGCCAGGCAGATGTTTGTGCCGCTGAGCTATATCTCCAGCTAGTGTTTCTGTTTTAATATTTATTTTGTTTGTTTTAATATTTAGATCTTTGGTCCATTTCAATTTTAATGTAGCACATGGAGAAAGATATGGGTCTAACTTTTTTTTTGTCTTTTGTCTTTTTGAGACAGGGTCTCGCTATGCAGTTCAGGCTGGCCTTGAGCTCACTTGTAGCCCAGGCTGGTCTCAAACTTGCTATGATCCTCCTGCCTCCCAAGTGCTGGGATTACAGCAGTGTGCCACCACACCTGGCAATGGTGCGGGAGGGGGGGGTTTGTTTGTTTGTTTTTTGTTTTTAATCTTTGGTATGTGGAAAGCCAGTTTTCCCAGCATCATTTGTCATAGAGGCTTTCTTTCAGTGAGGGTATGTGGCTCTTTTGTGAAAGATAAGGTGGCTGAGTGTGTAGGGAGTTGTTTCTGCATCTTTTAATCTGCTCTGTTGATCCTTAGGTTTTTTTTTTTTTTTGCCAATACCATGCTGTTTTTGTTGCAGTAGCTTGTAGTATAATTTTGAGTCAGGGATTGTGATACCCTTGACTTGACTTTGTTGTACAGAATTGCTTTTGCTATTCTAGGTCTCTTCTGGTTCCAAATGAATTTTAGGATTGTTTTCTCTAATTCTGTGAAATATGCTATTGGTATTTTGATTGGGATTGCATTAAAGCTGTATAACAGTTTTGGAAGTATGGTCATATTCATTATATTGGTTTTTCCTACCCAAGAACAAGGGAGGTCTTTCCATTTTCTGATATCTTCTTTGATCTCTTTTTTCAGAGTACTGAAGTTTTCAATGTAAAGGTCTTTTACTTCCTTAGATTGTTTCCTCTGTATTTCATTTTTTTGGGTCCTATTGTGAAAGGTGTTGTTTCCCAAATTTGTCTCAGTGAGTTTGTTATTTGTCTACGGAATCCTACTGATTTTTGAGTGTTGAGTTTGTATCCAGCTATGCTACTGAATTTGGTTATTAAATCTAGAAGTCTTTTGGTGGAATATTTGGGGTCTTCTATGTAGAATATCATGTCATCCACAAGTATGATACTTTAACTTCTTTCTTTCCTATACTTACACTTTTATTTCTTTCTCTTGTCTAATTGCTCTGGCTAATGTTTCCAGACTATATTGAATAAGAGTAGTGACAGTGGACTCCTTGTCTTGTTCCTGATTTTAAAGTAAAATCATTCAGTTTTTATCCATTTAGTATGATGTTGGCTGTTAGTTTGTCATACATGGCTTTTATCAGATTGAGATAAAGACCATCTATTTCAATTTTCTTTTTTTCCTTTTTTTTTTTTTTTTTTTTTTTGAGATAGGTTCTCCCTGTGTATTTCAGGCTGAACCTGAGTTCACTATGTTGCCCAGGCTGGCCTCAAACTTGCAGTGATCCTCCTGCCTCAGTCTCCAGAGTGCTGGGATTGCAAGCATGTGCCATCATGTGTGGTTCCAATTTTCTGTAGGGTTTTTACCATGAGTAGGTGTTGAACTTTGTCAAACGCTTTTTCTGCATCTATTGAGATGATCATATGGTTCTTGTCTTTGGCTCTGTTAATATAGTGCATTACATTTATTGATTTGTATATAATGAACCATCCCTGCATGCCTAGGACAAATCCTACTTGGTCATGGTGAATAATCTTGATGATTTGCTGCGTTCTGTTTGCCCGTATCTTACTGAGGATTTTTGCATCTGTGTTTATTAGGGAGATCTCTTTTTTTGGTTGGATCCTTCTCTGGTTTTGGTATCAAGGTAATGCTGCTCCCAGG
>NW_004955467.1:9282057-9283110 GCF_000276665.1 Chinchilla lanigera | reverse complement strand
TTCTTTCTTTCTTTCTTTCTTTCTTTCTTTCTTTCTTTCTTTCTTTCTTTCTAAGGGAGGAGAGGATTATTTAGCTCACAGTTTGTAGAGTTTCAGTCTGTAATTGGCTGGCTCCAAGACAGGGTGGCATGGCGGAGGAGCATCACAGAGGAAAAACAGTTCATGGCAGACAGAAGGCAGCAAAGCAAGCAAGAAAAAAACGGACTTTTTCAACCCCCTTGCTCAAGATGAAAACTTATGAGGCGGCTTTCCTTTCTCTCTCATACCCATTGTTCATTCTACTCTACTTCCAAATAAGTTCAGAACTTCATTTGCTGTGGTTGCATGTACCTGTAATCCTAGCACTCAGGAGGCTGAGGCACAAGGGTCACCATGAGTTCCAGGTCAAATTGGGCCACCTTGTTAGTTCAAGGTCAGCCTGGAATATATAATAAAACCCTGTCCCCCCCCCAAAAAAATTCTAGAACTATCTTGATACCATTTGTCAAGCTCCTCTCCTGGCTCAAGCCAGCCACATCTCCTGCTTGGACTGTTTGTTGCCAAGCCTTCTCGTCTCCTTTCTTTCCGTGGCCCAATCTCCACAAGGCAGCCATGGTGATTTTTTTCTCCAGCACTAGGGATTGAATCCAGGGTCTTTACACTGAACTAGAATGTAGCCCTAGCCCTTTTAAAATTTTTTATTCTGAGACAGCTACTTACTAAATCACTAAATTGCCCAACCTGGGCTCAAACTTGCAATCCTCCTGCCTCAGCCTTCCAGAACATTGGAATTACAGGTATGTATTGCTACAGATGGCTTAAACTATATAACATTTTTTTTCGGTGGTATGGGGATCGGACCCTGGGCCTTGTACTGAGCTACATCCCCAGCCCCCCCTTTTTTTTTTCTTTAATTTTGAGGCTGAGACTTGCTAAGTCATTAAATTGCCCAGGTTTTGAGAAGAGTTAATGATTTTTCAGTAGGTCACTCATGTATAGCTCTATTTATTTTCTTTAGAAGCCACTTTGAAGATACCAAAGTATAGTACAACAACTCTTGATAATCTCCTACCT
>NW_004955467.1:9273506-9277987 GCF_000276665.1 Chinchilla lanigera | reverse complement strand
ATCTCCCGAATGCTGAGATTACAGGCATGCACCACCATGCCCGGCCCTTCCTTCCTTCCTTCCTTCCTTCCTTCCTTCCTTCCTTCCTTCCTTCCTTCCTTTCTTTCTTTCTTTTTCTTTGAGACAAGGTCTCACTATGTAGCCCAGGTTGGCCTCAAACTCTTGGCAATCCTGCCTTAGCCTGTTGAGTGCTGGGATTACAAATGTGTGCCACCACACCTGGCTTTCTTCTGTGTTTTCCATCTTATTAGACTGCAGGTTCTTCAAATAGATATTGATGATTTTCTGGATTTCTGCAGGATCCATTGTGATTTTGTACTTTTCTTTCCTAATTGCTTGGGTTGGAGTCTTTTCTTTCCTTTTTTTGATAAGGTTGGCTAAGAGTTTATCAATTTTATTTAATCTTGTGAAGAATCAACTCTTCTATTCATTGATTCTTTGTATTGTTTTCTTAGTCTTCATTGGATTAATTTCTGCTCTGATGTTTATAATTTCCTCTCTCATATGAGCTTTGGGCTTGATTTGCTCTTTTGTTTTTCTAGAAGCTTGAGGTTCAACATTTGGTTGTTTATTTGAGTGTGTGCTGTTTTCCTGACACGGGAATTTACTGCTATAAATCTCCCTTGTAAGACTGCTTTCACTGCATCACATAAGTTCCAGTATGTTGTACTGGCATTATCATTTAATTATAGAAATTGGTAAATTTTTTTTCTTTAATTTCATCTATGACCCATTGTCTGTTCAGGAGGACGTTATTTAATTTCCATGTTTATGTTCTTATGGTTTCTTTTGCCATTGATTTCCAATTTCATTGTAGTAAGGTTTGATAATATGCATAGGATAATTTCAATTATTTTGCATTTATTTAAGCATATTCTATGAGCTAGTATGTGGTCTCTTGGAGAACATCTTTTGTGCAGAATGTATATTCTTATATTGTAAGGTGGAAGACTGTAGACATCTACTAAATCCATTTGCTCAAAAATTTGGCTCAGTTATATTTTTGTTGATTTTTTTTGTCTAATTGATCTGTCTGTTTGTGACAGTGGGGTACTGAGGTCCCCCATTACAACTGTATTAGTGCTTATTTGATTTTTCATGTCTATTAATATTTGTTTTATATAGATGGGTGCACTGGTATTTGGTGCATATATATTTATGATTGTCTCTTCCTCTTGGATTGTTCCTTTTACAAGGATACAGTGACCTTCTTTCTCTCTCTTAATCAGTCTTGGATGATTTTTTTTTTTGGTACTGGGAATCACAGTCAGGACCTTGTACTTGCCAGGCAGGCTTTGTGCCACTGAGCTGTATCCTTGGCCCCTCAGTCTTGGATTGAAATCCATTTTGTCTGCAAAGAGAATAGCTACCCCTGCTTTTTTCCATGTTCCTGTCTCTTGGAGTATTGATTTCCATCCTTTGACTTTCAGTCTATGAATTCCTTGCCTTTGAGTGCCAGAAATTGAACTCAGGACCTTGCACTTGCTGGACAGGTGCTGTGTCACTGAGCTATATCCCTGGCCCATGAATTTCTTTTTGAATTAGATATGGTTCTTATATGCAACATATTGTTGGATCTGGCTTTTTAAAAAATGTTTTTTTGTCTTTTTGAGACAGGGTCTTGCTCTGCAGTTCAGGCTGGCCTTGTGTTCACTTTGTAGCCCAGGCTGGTCTCAAACTCACAACAATCCTCCTGCCTCAGCCTCCCGAGTGCTGGGATTACAGGTGTGCGCCAGCATACCTGGCCTGGATTTTGCTTCTTGACTCATTTTGCCAGTCTGTTTCTTTTGGTTGGTGAATTGAGACCATTCACATTGATGGTTATGACTGATACATATTGACTTATCTTGTCATGTTATTTTCCTGTTGTTGCTTCCCTTTTTTCCCCCTCTATTTAATTGCTTGTCTTGCCTGGTGGATTCATTCTGTTCAGGTTCATGAATTGTAGTTTTTGTTATCTCTTTCTAGAACATCCTTCAGAACCTTTTGGAGTGCTAGTTTGGTGGTCATAAATTTCTTCAGGTGTTTTTTTTTTTTTTGGTTTTTCTCCGGTACCGGGAACCGCTTCAGGTGTTTTTTGTTATGGAAGTATCTTATTTCTTCATCAATTTTGAAAGATAGTTTTGCAGGGTACATTAATTTGGGTTGGGGGTTGTTTTCTTTTAGGGATTGAAATATTTTACTCCAGGCTTTTCTTGAATGTTTATGTCAAGAATTCTTTGTGACTCTGATGGGTTTTCCTTTATAGGTGATGTGTTTCTTTTCTCTCACAGGTTTTAATATTCTATTCTTGGGTTAAATTTTTCTTTTCTTTTCTTTTCTTTTTGGTCTTTTTGAGATAGGGTCTTGCTATGCAGTTCAGGCTGGCCTTGAGCTCACTTTGTAGCCCAGGCTGGTCTTGAACTTGCAACAACCCTCCTGCCTCAGCCTCCTGAGTGCTGGGATTACAGGCATGTGCCACCACATCTGACTGAATTTCTGAAATCTTGACTATTATGTGTCTTGGTGTAGTTTTTTTCTGATCATGGTTCATTAGAGTTCTATACCCCTCACTTACTGTAAGTCAAATTCTTTTTTTCTCCCAGGGAAATTTTCTGCCATGACATATGTGAATAGGTTTTTTATGTTATTTGCACCATCTCCTGCTTTTTCATTGGCTCTGATCAATCTTATGTTATTCTTGTTTGCCTCATCTAGAAGCTGCTGGATTGATTTCTTGTGGCCCCTTGTTATTTTTAAGAAATCTTTCTTTTCATGATCACTAACCACAATCCTGTCTTCTATATCTGAGATTCTGTCCTCATATTGGCTCATTCTGCTGCTTGTACATACTGTCAGTGGAATTTTTAATCTCCTGGATATCAGTTTGAGTCTGTTTTATGGATTCCATTCCTTTCCTATGTTGGGCATTCATGATTTCCATAATTTTCTTAAGTGCCTCATTTTTTATCTGTATCTGCCTTAGAGTCACTAAGCATGTCTTTTATTATAGTCACCATCTTTGTAGTTATCTGAGAAATCATTTTTGATTTGATTTTTTTCTGAAGTCTCACACATCTCCTTGGTTACTTTCACTGTTACCATTTCAGAGAGTCCAGGTGGGTGACTTTCAGACTGTTCCACCTCATTGCCCCCTGGGTTTGGCTTTGGTGAGCTGGAAGTCTGAGACTGCATCTTGCTTAAGTGTCTTCTAATTTTTTATTTTTTATTTGTAGTTTATTTTCTGGGTTAATCCTTGTAAATTGCTTATGATAAGTAGCTTTATTACTAGTTTTTTTTTGTTGTTGTTGTTCTTTTTGAGACAGGGTCTCCTTGTGCAGTTCAGGCTGGCCTTGAGCTCACTTCATAGCCCAGGCTGGTCTTGAACTCGCAATGATTCTCTTGCCTCAACCTCCCAAGTTCTGGGATTACAGGCATGCACTACCACTCACGGCATTACTAGTATTTAGAACCATTAGGAAATACTATCTTAGGGGCTGGGGATTTAGCTCAGTGGCACAGTGCCTGCCCGGCAAGTGCAGGGTTGTGAGTCCAATCTCCGGTACCAGAAAAAAAAAACAAAAAAAAAACAAACAAAAAAAGGAAATACTATTTCTCAGATATGTCTTCCAGCTGTAGCTGGGCTTATTTTTTGTCTTTTTGGGACAGGGTTTCGCTCTGCAGCTCAGGCTGGCCTTGAACTCACAGTGATCCTCCTGCCTCAGCCTCCTGAGTCCTGGGATAACAGGTGTGCACCAGCATGCCTGGCTGGTTTTGAGCCTGTTGTAAGAGCCTACTCTTCAATTTAGGGATAGGAAGTTGTTGCCTATTTGTCCCAGCCCCTGGTTCTTTAGTGCTAGTGTATAGTATTTTTTATGACCCTTAGGCAATCTCAGTCTTGGCATACCAGGAAGAACAACTGTTTAGAACAATTATATCACTTTGGGTAAAATAGTACAACCAGCAATAACAATAGGATCAAACACAGCCTAGAAAATGACAAACTGTGGTAACTATTAATTTGCCACCTTTAACTGTATGAACTGTATTTGTGGTTACATAACAAAACCTAAAACAAAACAGAAAATTCTATATAATAAATATGCTCTCAGCATGGCAATTTACCCTTCAGGGATATAATTTAAAAGGAGATGAGGGGAAAAGTAAAAAACGTTGGAGGGAAAATAGATAAGTAAAAGAGGAAGAGATTAGAAGCAAGGCGGGAAGAAAAAGTGAATCACACAAATTTGGGGAAACTGGTGAAGAAGGGGGGAAAGAGAGAGAGAAGAAATAAAATAACAGAACAACACCACCAAAAAACTAGAAGCAATGTTCACATTTATATAAAAATAGGAACAAATAATCAAGAAAAAAGAAAATGCAACAAAAACAAGAAAAGAGAAAAAAGAAAATTAGAATAAAAATATCCACTTCAAGGTGTGTCTCTGCTGGTAGCCAAAGTGGGCAGAGTCCAGATCCCTGTTGATCAATCCCAGCAGGCC
>NW_004955467.1:9269868-9273141 GCF_000276665.1 Chinchilla lanigera | reverse complement strand
TGCAGGTTTGAGCTGCCTCTCCCACGCAGTGAGTCAGATCCTAGGGAGAAAGTGCCACTTGCCACCTCCTTCTTTTTGAGGTCTCGATCTTCACTCTCCCCTGAGGTTCAGTTCTTGCTTCAGATCCTTGCTGAGTCTCAGGGATTCAATTTCCTCCTTTTTCTCTTCCTCATGTTGCTATATTCCAGTGCCTGCAAACCAAATCTCAGAGAGGCTGTTTCTCTGCTATTCACCAGTTCACCATCTTCCTGGAAAAATCCTGTTTTTTTTTTTGTTTTTTTTTTTTTTTTGAGACAAGGTCTTGCTGTATAGTTCAAGGTGGCCTTGAACTGACTATGTAAACTAGTTTGGGCTGGTCTTGAACCTTAGCAATCCTCTTGCCTCAGCCTCCTGAGTGCTGATTACAGGCATGTGGCACCACACCGGACCTGTTTTTTGTTTTTTTGAGACAAGGTCTCACTATGTATTCCAAGCTGGCTTTGAATGCAGTGTGCAGCCCAGGTTGGCCTTGAAATTGCAGCAATTCTCCTGCCTCAATCTTCAAAGTGCTGGGATTAATTTTTATTTTTATTTTATTTTATTATACTTTTTGTCTTTTTGAGACAGTGTCTTGCTTTGCAGGTCAGGATGGCCTTGAGCTCACTTTGTAGCCCAGGCTGGCCTTGCACTCGCAATGATCTTCCTGTCTCAGCCTCCCAAGTTCTGGGATTACAGGCGTGCGCCACCACGCCTGACAGTTCTGATTTTTAAATGGGATTCTATACTTATAAAACAAAAAGTTGCCCATGCTGGCCCAGAGTTCCTGGGTTCAACCAATCCTCAGCCTCTAAGTAGCATGTCACTATAACTTGTACTTAGTCTGATTTTTTTTTTTTTTTTTTTTGAGACAGAGTCTCACTATGCAGTACAGGCTGGTCTTGAGCTCACTTTGTAGCCCAGGCTGGTCTTGAACTTGCAAGGATCCTCCTGCCTCAGCCTCCTGAGTTCTGGGATTAAAGACATGTGCCACCATGCCTGGCCTTATTCTGATATTTGAATTAAAATCTGAACTTCTCCTTATAGCCTATAAAGGACTTGAAGAGTTTGTCACCTACTTACCTTTCCAGTCTTTTGCTATATGGATTGATCTTACCCTCCTTCATTGAGCCCCATCCTTCATGCTTATACTTCTCTTCCCTCCTAGAAATTCCCCCCCCCCATGTCTCTCCTTGTTTCCGTAAGGTCATTTAGGTCTCATATTAAATGTTACCTCCTCAATATGGCCACCTCTGATAAACTTGCTTGCATATCACTCTCTTATTATGATGCATAATATTACCATTATTGGTTTGCCTTTTTTTGGTAGGGGAATAGGGTATCACTATGTAGTTAAATTCAGGCTGGCCTTGAACTCACTATGTAGCCCAGACTGGCCTTGAACTCATGGATGGGAATCCTTCTGCCTCAGCCTCCCTAGTAGTGGGATTACAGATGAGCACCACCATGCCCAAATATTTGCTTACTTTTATTGCCTACTGAAATGGGAGTCCCAGGAATACAGGGACTAGAATCATGTCTGGTTCTACAATTAAACGTGATTAGATATACACCAAATGAATGAATGAGGTTTGAGCTGGGCTCTGAAGGGTGAACAGTGTTCCGGGAAGAGAAAATGAAATGAACAGAGATCTGAAGTCAAGGGTAAGTAGTCTGTCCAGGCAGTGGCCAGCTCAGCTCCAGCCAAGGACTAGCTGGGGACTAGTGAGAATGGAGGTTAGGGACACAGGCTGGGTGTAAACCTGCTGGATAGACTGAAGAACTGGGACTATTCTGCTGATGATAGGGAGCCACTGAAGATCTTTGCGCTGAGGAGTGGACTAATTAAAGTTGTATTTTGATTTTTTTTCTTCTTTTTTCCAGGGGTGAGATTTTTTTTTAAAAAATATTTATTTATTTATTTTATTTTGTCTTTTTAAGACAGGGTCTCACTATGCAGTTCAGGCTGGCCTTGAGCTCACTTTGTAGCCCAAGCTGTTCCCAAACTTGCAACGATCCTCCTGTCTCAGCCTACTGATTGCTGGGATTACAGGTGTGCACCACCATGCCCGGTTTCCAGGACTGAGATTGAAACCAGGGCCTTGAACATGCTAGGTAGGTGCTCTACCACTGAGCTATACCACCTGCCCACTAAACATGTGTTTTGAGAAAATTAATCAGAATATGTGGTGGAATAGAAGAAGCAGGGTCAGCTGCATAATTTGCAGGATCCAGCTTAAAATGACAATATATACCCTTTGTTCAAAAACTAGAAAGAGCCAGCTGTAGTAGCACACACTGTAATCGTATCTACTTGAGAGAATGAGGCAGGAGGATCCCAAGTTTGGGCCAGCATGGGCAGATTAACAAGGCCCTATCTAAAAAACCAAACAAACAAGCAACAATAACACAACAACAACAAAACCTTTAAAAGAGATGGGGAAGTAGCTCAGAGATTAAGTGCTTGCTCAGCATGTTAGAAGCGCTGGGTTCCATCTCCAGTATCACACACACACACACACACACACACACACACACTCACACACTCACACACTCACATGCACGCATGTGCACCTCACAAAGAAAATGCATTAGAGGCACTAAAATATAAAAGGCTTTCCTTTCTTTCACAGTTGTTGCTCAATTTATGATTTTTTTTTCTGCTAATTTGATGCTTTAAATTTTTCTTTTTGGAAACAGGGTCTTGGTATGTAGTTCAGGCTGAAATTGAACTCACTATATAGCCCAGGCTGGCCTCCAGCTCATGTTGATCCTTCTGCCTCAGCCTCCCTAGTGCTGGGATTACAGACTTGTTCTTCCACAAGTGGCTTGATGCTTTAATTTTATGGTAGTGCTGGGGACTGAACCCAGGGACTCTGACTTTCCACAGACAACTACTCTACCACTGAGCTACATCCCCAGCTCAATATTTTAATTTTTAAAATAATATTTTTCCACCTTCATCTTCCAAACTCACTAAATAAGGACTGAAAGCCAAATTATGAGCTGGGTGTGGTGCCACACACCTGTAATTCCAGCACTCTGGGAAACTGAGGCAGGATTGCAAATTCTAGCCCACCCTGGGCAGCTTAGCAATTTTAAGACTTTGTCTCAAAATTTAAAAAAAATTTTTGTAAATGTGCTGGTGCCAGGTATGGTGGCACATGCTTGTGATCCCAGCACTTGTGAGGCTGAGGCAGGAGGATGGTTGTGAGTTCAAGGCCAGCCTGGGCTACAAAGTGAGCTCAAGTCCAGCCC
>NW_004955467.1:9258404-9269758 GCF_000276665.1 Chinchilla lanigera | reverse complement strand
TGGTTTTTCTCCGGTACCGGGAACCGAACTCATGACCTTGCGCTTGCCTAGCAGGCGCTTTTGCCGCTGAGCTAAATCCCCAGACCCAAGTGACAAGATTGGATGAAAGATGAAAAGAAGTGAGAATGACTTTATGTGGTATTTAGAGGTCTTGCTACTGAACTGTGGGCTGAAGCAGCATGCAGTCTCTAGTAGATGCTCAGTATATGTTGGAGATGAGAACTAAGCCTGCTCAGAGACATGCGTGCCTGGGAATGTGGTGCTGGGAGGGCTTGGGAGATGGAAGATGTACATGGGAAGAACTTGATGGGATGGATGAGAGGCTATGGAGATTGGAGAAAGGGGTGTGCCTGTGGTGGGTGGCTTGTTTTAGCTTCTATTTTGATGGGGTAGCGGCCAAGCTGGTTTCATCTTTTTTATTCTTACTCTGGTGCCCTCACATTTGGCCTTCTGCCCAGGTTTTCTTTCCTTTCTCTCTCTTTTTTTTTTGGTAGTGGAGTCTGAACCCAGGGCCTTTGCATTGAGCTACATCCCTGGTGCGTTTTTTAAAAAAAATTTTCCCACGTTTTTTATTTGAGAAAGGGTATCACTGAGTCACCAAGTTGCAGGAACTGGGCTCAAGCTTTTGATCCTCCTGTCTCAGCCTCCCGAAGCGCTGAGATTACAAACACATGCCACAATGCCCAGGCTGTGTGTTTAACGGTCTTTCACAGCACCTCTACTTTAGTCTCTGACTCCCTGCCTGAGCCTTCAGCTTTGCGCAGTATCTGCTTCTCTCTCCCAAGTCTCTCGGGGGTTATCTTCCTTCTCCGCCTAGACATGCCCTCTATCTCCTCTTGCCACCCTGTTCCAGTCCAGTACCAGGAAGGAGTTAGGGAAGACACTGCCAGGTCCCAGAGAAGCCCCAGGGGGCGGGGCCAACCCCTCTTCCCATATTTGCATATGTATAGAGCAGGCCAGGCCAGAATCGAGGAGGTGGGGCTTCTGGAGTAGGAAAGGGGCGGGCACCCTCAGAGTCGCAGAGTATAAAGACCGAGCGCAGCGACCGCGGGCCCCGCACTGCTGAGGAGCGGAGCCGCTTCCTGGCGGGGGGCTCTTATTTCTGGCTGGCTGTCCCCCAACTGCGCTTCCCTGCCCCACCCCCACGGCGGGGCCACCAGCGGTGTGGCGGTCTTCGCCTGGCGGAAGAGCTTCGAGCAGCCACCTGCCGCGTTCCACAGCTTCTTTGCATCTCGGATTTCGGGGCGGCCCCCTCCTCCCTTTCCCTATCTTCTCGCACCCTGCTTTTATCTGTGTTTTGCTTGGATTTCGTAGCCGTCTGTTTTTACGCCCCTTTTCGTTTTGCTTTTAGGTGGTTTGCGGGGTGAGGCTACATTCACACCCGTTCCCCTTGTTATCTCCTCCCGCTCTACAGTCCTTCTTTTCATCGCGGTCGGGGGCCTAGGATCCGAGCGCCTTTGCCGCGCTGCCAGCAGCCCGCAGCGCGTGGCCGTGCACCCCGGGGTCTGCAGCAGCTGCCTCTCCGAGGGGGTCTCCCTCGCCCCCGCCGCCTTCGCTTCCCGCGCGCTCCGGTGCGTGGCGGGCGTCCGCGCGCGGCTCCCCCGCTTCTCCGCAGCCCCCCGCCCCGCGCCGGGACTAGCTCTGCGCCGCCGAGATGGTCATCCAGAAAGAGAAGAAGAGCTGCGGGCAGGTGGTTGAGGAGTGGAAGGAGTTCGTGTGGAACCCGAGGACGCACCAGTTCATGGGCCGCACCGGGACCAGCTGGGGTACGAGGGGCGCGCGCGAGGGGCGGGGAGGCCGCCGGGGGACCCTGGGGGTGCAGGGTCTCGCGGGCGAGGCCCCAGCTCCCCTGCCAGGTCCCTGGCGTCCGGCCCCCCTGCCGGGCTCTGGACTGGGAGGGGACCGAATCGCCGGTCTAATCTCCAGGGCTGGCCGCTGCGGAGGCGGAGAAAGTAGGTCACTGCCGCCTTCCCACCCCCCGCGGAGCCCCCTCGGGCGCGGGGTCGCGGGCTTTGTGCGCGTGTCCGCACCGCTCCGGCTCTCGCTCTGGGCCAGTAGATGGACACGGTCACCCCCCACCTCCAGAGAGTACCCCTTCCCTCCCTCCGCTGCCTCTAGCTCGCCAACCCCGTCTATTTTTAGCTGGTGCCCACCCCCTGGACCCTGGGAACATTCATGAGGGGGCGGGTCTGGGAGGGAAGTGCTGAAGGGGGGCTTCTTCACAGCGGAAGTCATTTGTCTATATCCCACCATTAGGCATTTGCAACCTTCGGTGACCGCATTTTGGGTGGCGGGGCTGTTAGGGAGGGGTGATACTGTGAGGTTTTCCAGGCTGGATCTTCTACTCAGATATCCCTGGCCGAGGGAGGAGGGGTCAGTGTGGTGAGATGGGGACATCACCAGGCCGGGTGTGTCCAAGGGACTCTAACGGCTTGCGGGACTCGGGGAGCAGAGGGACCTGTATGCTGTCAGGGATGTGGTCATGGACACAGGTGCAGGTGAGGAGTGAAATTCTTCCCAAAGAGATTGTCAAACTGGAGAGTCAAAGCACAGGGTACATTGTGTGACACATTTTACAATTTATCACTGATTGGACACTGTTCCCATCAGTCCACCCGTTAGGGTCTAGGGGCCCACAGGGAGTGTCCGGTACAATCCCTATCCTCAGGGATCGGTGAATATTTGGGACAGTCTGAAGGCTGGACGGAGGCAGTGTCTTCTGAGGTGGAAGGTCCAAGGTGGTGGGAACAGCAGGCCCTCATATGAGGCGGAGAGAGACGTAAAGGAGGGACGGTGGCAAGATGGTGGCAAGGGAGGGCTGTGGGGGATTCTGTTTTCTCATGGCTTCTGCCCAGGGTGCTGTATGCGTGTATGAGTTGATGGTGGGGTGACTGCTGAAGTTCTGACAACTGTCTCAGAGTCTGTATCTAGGACAGCGTTTTAGGCCTTTTATATCTGAAACTGCTTTCAAGGTTTAGCTTCTGTGGAGCATCAGGATAGAGATCTTGCTATTTGAGTCTCAGGGTTGTGGCTCTGCGGCAGGTGGGTTTTGCTGTCAGTGTCAGTTTTAAAACTCATTGCAGAAGCCAGTTGTAGTGGTGCATGCCCGTAATCCCAGCACTGGAGAGGCTGAAGCAGTATTGCCTCCAGTTCAAGGCCAGCTTGGGGTACGTAGTGATTTCAAGGCCAGCCAGAACTATAAAGTGAGACCCTGTCTCAAAAAAGTGAAAAACAAACATTGCGTTCTTAGTGTGCACAAAGTCCTGAGTTTCATTCCCAACACCACCACAAAAAAAAAGGCACTATCCTAGGACAACTTTAAAGATGAGTATCATTACAACAGTGACAAATGTTTTGCTTTTATTTTGTTTTTTGTCTTTTTTTGTTTTGTTTTTTCTCCGGTACCAGGAACCGAACTCATGACCTTGCGCTTGCCAGGCAGGCGCTTTGCTGCTGAGCTAAATCCCCAGCCCCTAAAATGTATTTTCTTTTTTTGGTTTTTTTTCTCGGGTACCGGGAACTGAACTCACAACCTTGCGCTTGCCAGACAGGCGCTTTGCCACTGAGCTAAATCCCCAGCCCGTTTTTTGTCTTTTTGAGACAGGGTCTCTCTACACAGTTCAGGCTGGCCTTGAGCTCACTTTGTAGCCCAGGCTGGTCTTGAACTCACAACGATCCTCCTGCCTCAGCCTCCCGAGTGCTGGGATTACAGGTGTGCACCACTACGCCTGGCTAACAGTGACAGATGTTGTAACTTCTCAGGACCATGTCTGGCTGAGAAGTGGGAAATGTAATTAGAAGTAAAATGACAGTGGCCTATTTTGGGGGTTGTTCCCGCAATGAGAGTTTAGATCTTTTGTGGTCTGTGCAAGGTTGGGCGTCACTGTGGCCTAAGATCAGGAGGAGGCTGGGAGTCAGGACTGGAAGCTTGGATACACTGCCTGTTTCTAGTTTGTTTCTCTTGGTTCCCCAGGGACAGCTCTAAGACATCCTGTGGCTGTAAGGCTCACACCAGTATAGAACTTCTGAATCGGAAGAAGGGTGAGTGGGGTTAGGTGAGGTCATGGCAGGAAAATTAGAACCTGCTGACTCTGTTTCCTCCCTAGCCTTCATTCTCCTTTTCTACCTCGTCTTCTATGGCTTCCTCACGGCCATGTTCACCCTGACCATGTGGGTGATGTTGCAGACTGTCTCTGACCACACCCCCAAGTACCAGGACCGCCTGGCTACACCAGGTGAGTGATGAGATTCCCTCTAGCAGCCACTCTTAACTGCTGTTGCCACCCCTGCCACCTACCAAAGGAACTCAGCTCTACGCAGGAGTTTGGTTCTGATGATCCAATCACCATGTGCTGGAAAGTTCTAGAAGTCTCCCTTCCCACATCCTGAAGCTGGGAGCTGTGTGATCAGGAGAGGTGGCAGATACTCATAGGAGGCTGCCCTCCTACAGTCTCAGACTTCACTCCATCCCTTTCCCTAGTGTGCCCCGTGTTTCCTTTGAGTGCAGCCCCTCATCTTAAACATACCCCCACTCCTGCCCACATTGGCTATAGGCTTGATGATTCGCCCTAAGACTGAGAATCTTGACGTCATTGTCAACATCAGTGACACTGAAAGCTGGGACCAGCACGTTCAGAAGCTCAACAAGTTCTTGGAGCGTGAGTGAGAGGCTGGCCATGTGCCAGTCGAGGACTGTGGGAGGGGGATTTGGAACCATGGAAGTGGAGCACCAGGCCCATGACTCTGTCTCTTCCAACTCCTTAGCTTACAATGACTCCATCCAAGCCCAAAAGAATGATGTCTGCCGTCCTGGGCGCTATTATGAGCAACCAGATAACGGGGTCCTTAACTACCCGAAACGTGCCTGCCAATTCAACCGGACCCAGCTGGGCAACTGCTCTGGCATAGGGGACCCCACCTTCTATGGTTACAGCACTGGGCAGCCCTGTGTCTTTATCAAAATGAACCGGGTATGCATGACCTTGGCCCCCAGGGAAAATGGAGGAGGGAGCTGGGGCCACCATCTGTTGACCGTTGTGTCCTTCCACTGGGGTTAATGGGCATTAGGGAGATTTTTGGTGGTTTGAACAGCTGAGAGAACAAGAGGTGGGGCTATTGGTGGCTAAGCTGTGTAGCTAGAGGGCTGGATGCCTGTGGTGTGACAGCTTCTCCCACCCTCACCACCCTCCCTCCTCACTCCAGGTCATCAACTTCTATGCAGGAGCAAACCAGAGCATGAATGTCACCTGTGCTGGCAAGGTGAGTTTGTGGGTCTTGTCCACCCCTTTGTTCTTCACAGTTTCTGCGTAATTCATCCATGTCTCCCTATCTTTTTTGCTCCCAGAGGCCCCAACACTATAGGGACAAGGGGGTAAGAGTGGGCTTAGGTGTAGCTTGAACTCCAGCAGGGGCTGTCAGCCCCCTCGCTTTCTAGCATGCAGAAGCCTGCTCCCATGGACATAGACCCACCCTTTTCTCCTTTATCCCCCAGTTGTCCATGCCTCCTGCTCTCCCTTTTATTTTTTTCTTTTGGTCTTTTTGAGGCAGGGTCTCACTATGCAGTTCAGCCTGGCCTTGAGCTCACTTTGTAGCCCAGGCTGTCCTTGAACTCACAATCCTCCTGCCTCAGCCTCCTGAGTGCTGGAATTACAGGCGTGAGCCACCATGCCCAGCCCTCTCTCACATCTTGCTCCTGTACCTCAGCTCATTTTAGGCATCTAGTAGCTGCTGATCTGTTAGCACCTACATTGTCCTTGGAACCCTGCTGCTTCTACTCTGTCCTCTTTAGAAACTTGTTGCCTGCCCTCTCCCATCTCCCTGCTCCTTTTCCCTACTGAGCCCTCACTGTTTATCTGTTCTCTCTTGGCTCTGCTCCAGAGACTGATTCCCAAGGATGGGGTAAGAACTTGGGGCAGTGATGGGACAGGAGGCTTCCATGTCATTAGCCTCTTCAGGGATGAGACAGGCCACCCCCTTCTGATGACATGCACACACACACACACACACACACACACACATGCCCGCACACATACACAGACACACAGCTCAAGGGAAACAGATTTGAAAGCAGGAATAATTTTGGCCAAAGGAAGCACAGAAGGAAGTCTGGTGAACTCCTGGGTGCCTCCCTTTCCTAACGTGTTCATTCTCTGCCTCTTTGCACCTCCATAGCGAGATGAAGATGCTGAGAACCTTGGCCATTTTGTCATGTTCCCCGCCAATGGCAACATCGACCTCATGTATTTCCCCTACTATGGCAAAAAGTTCCATGTAAGTCCCGTGGGAGGCCTGGGATCAATGACTCCTAGAGGAGCATGCTGAGGTTCTTGGGAAGGAGCCTGAGCTGCTCCAGGCTTAGACCCTTGCCCTTATCCTCCGGCCCAGGTGAATTACACGCAGCCTCTGGTGGCCGTGAAGTTCCTGAATGTGACCCCCAACGTGGAGGTGAACGTGGAATGTCGTATCAATGCCGCCAATATCGCCACAGATGATGAGCGAGACAAGTTCGCTGGCCGCGTGGCCTTCAAACTCCGCATCAACAAAACCTGAGGCCCCTTCCTCCTGCCCCCATCTTTCTCCCATGGATGCTTCTGGAATGTCTCTGACCCTGCCTGATCCCTCCCTCACCCACCCCAAAGGTATTTTTTATAACAGAGCTATGACTTGTTTAGTCTCACGCCCCTTTCCTTGACTTCTCAAACCAGCCTGATGTCCACTGTGATTCCCTGACTGCCCCCATTTTCTGCCATCTTCTCCCATACTAAGCTCAGCCAGAGATAGAGATGGGCTACTAAAATGGCCACCGAGGAGTTAGGAGTCTTTCTAGCTCTGGTTTAGCTGTCAGTGGGATGTTCCTACAGCCCCCACTTCTTCTGCCCCGTCGTCTGAGAGCTGCAGAATATGCCCACTTACCCAGCCACTACACATACTCCTCACTTCAGCCCTTTGCTTCACAGAAGTGAATATAGTATTCCCTTCTTCCATTCTTAAGCTCCAGTCAATGTACCTTTTCTCTCTGTTACACTTTCTCCTTGTCTCTGCAGTCCTTACCTTGCTGGCTTTGACTTCTCTGGTTCCTCCAGGAGATTTTAACCCCCTTACCCCTATCTTTGTTTTACTCTGAAAAGCAGCCATTTATAATCGAGAACAAGCTGGTTCCGTGGCCTTTTCCCTCCCGCTATGGTGACTCCATGAGCTGGGAAATGAAGGACTGAAAGAGAAGTCCTGTTGATTCTTCTAGAAAGTTCTCTAGCGGTCCCTGACTCCAATTTCTTCTTGGTCCCTCTCGTCCAAAGAGCCACTACTCAGAGAGAGGCGGGCTTGACCTAGGCTGAATATCCACTTTGTTTTTACCAATGGCTCCCTTCCCCCATTTGCCTTCCCAGAATATCCTTCAAGTTCCACTTCCCAGGGAGCCTTGGGGGAGGGGCAGCCATCTTGGCTCAGTCCCTAGTGGCCACCTTGGAGACATCAGCTGGCTGGGGAACTAGTCCACCTCCTTCTGAGCCCAGATCTGCCCCCACCATCCTCTCTGGGTTCTCCTAGCAAGTAACCAGCTGATCACTAACTCCTTCCCTGTGCTTTGCATGCCAGGCTGAAAGTTTCAAATACTCTTCTCAAACTATGCTCTGAATTTCTTGGCTCCATTTCTTTCAGACCTTTTTGCCTTTAAAAAAATAAATAATGCCCATAGAATGTTAAATGAGGGGCCTCCTGTTCTGAGTATTCTTTAGTCACAGAGGGATTTTAACTCTTTCTTCTCTGATTTTCCTTCTCTTCCTCACCCTCTGCAACCTCCTTTTCCTTTATTAATGCTGCAGGCTTCACATTCCTCCTACAAATGGAACTTTTCCTTTTCCTTCTCGCTGGATCTGTATCTCTTCCTGCTGGGCCCCCCTGTTTTCCTGCACTGCCCTCTCCCCAGTGGTTTCTCTGCAGTTATTTAATGCCTGTGTCAGATCTGAAAAAAAAAAAAAAAGATAAAGTACAATAAAATGAGAGTAATTATATATATAAATATATATCATACACAAAGCCCTGTGTGTGGGTTGTTCCTTTCTGAGCACTTGGAAGAACCTGAGGAATCGGGTACAGGGTAGATTTGGGTGATCTGGAGGTTACTCAGGACTTGAGTGGTTCCTCTCCAGCTTTGACCTCTTCCAAAGTCCAAGCATCCAACCCCTTCATCTCAGCTAATTTAATACACACTATCTTAAGGTCACTCAATACAAGAGAGGCAGGAAGGTTACATATCTTTTTACATTGGAACTTATAAAGTGCCTACTGTGTGCATTCTAGGCACCATGAGGATATACTTATGAGAGTTCCTACCCCAAGGAACTCCCCAGTTCAATGGGACAGGTGAGGAGCACACAAGACACTGTCACACAAGGTAGAGCTGGATGTGCTTCAAGCAAGGGGAGAACTGGGAGCTGGGAATTTAGTTCAGTGGCACAGCACTTGCCTGGCAAGCGCGACGTTGTGAGTTCAATTCCCCCTGGGGGGGAGGAGGGGGGTGGGGGGAGAACTGGTGGTAATAAAATTCAGGGTTGTCCATGCTTCCTGTTATGGGCTTCCAAGGGAAAGTTTCTTTTCTTTCTTTCTTTCTTTCTTTCTTTCTTTTTTTTTTTTTTTTTTTTTTTTTTTTTTTTTTTTTTTTTTTTTTCTGTACTGGAACCAGAAACACTTTATCACTGAGTTCCAGGTCTTTAAACTTTTGACACAAGGTCTTGCTAAATTGCCCAGATGGGACTCAAACTTGCAATCTTCCTATCTCAGTGCTGGGATTACAGGTCTGCACACCTCACCTGGCTGGGAAGTTTCTTAAAGGAGGCAGCATTTAAGCTGGGGTTTAAAGGGTGGGGTGCTTTGGGGGAGAACAGTATCTGCAGATGCCTAGAGATAGAAAAGTAGACTAGGAGAAAATGACTTCAGAACAAACAAGTTAGGGCCTTTATATATAAACATACAAGCATAGGGAAAAATAATAAAATTATGATATATAGGGGAAAGATTGTTGATAGCTCATTAAGATTTTATTTTGAGGATTTAATTTTGCTTTGCTGTTGCAATGAGTTAGTCTTAGTATTTGTTTTGAAAAATAACTATTATGTATCCATACACAATTTTATCATGAATGCATAATAGACACACACATACAAGCCATAAGGATCCCTGGGTTTTGGTCACTGTTATATCAAAATTGGATATTATGCACAAATTTGTGGAACTTTGTTCAATAAATTCCATGTACCAGTACCTCACCTGGTAAAGTGCCAAGTCACTTTTAATGGGTGCATAATATTTTATCTCCCCCCCCCCTTTTTGTGGTACTGGGAGTTGAATCCAAAACCTTTTGCACTGAACTACATCTCCAGTCCTTTTTATTTTTGAGACAAGGTCTCACTAAGTTGCCCAGGCTGGACTTGAACTTTTGATCCTCCTACCTCAGTCTCTCAGTGTACTGGATTGAGACAGGGTTTTGCTATATTGTCTAGGCTGGCCTTGAACTTGCAACCCTCCTGGCTCAGTGGAATTTAAACTTCACTTTAATTTTTACTTCAATTCATCCAGTTCATTTTTCTTTTATATGTTGTGCTATAAACCGGGTATCCAATTTTTCTTAATTTTTCCAGTTGTGCTGGCTTTATTTTCCGTTTAGTTGACTACTGGGCACTGAACCCAGGGCCTTCACTAAGTTGCTAAGTGAAGTTGCCCTGGCTGAAGTGGAACTAGCTCAGTGCAAAGAAGCTGAGATCACCAGCTCACCAGTTGCCCTGGCTGAGGTGGAAGTTTTGATCATTCTGCCTCAGCCTTGCAGAGACTTGGGATCACAAGCATGTGCCACCACACCTGGCTCTTCCATTTAAAGCAACTATCAGCTATTCTTGGGCACTTTTTCTTTTTTTTTTCTTTTTTTGAGACGGTCTCACTATGTAGTTCAGGCTTGCCTCAAACTTGTGGTGATCCTCCTGCTTCATCCTTCCAAGTGGTGGGATTACAGGTGTGTGTCACCATGCTTGGCTTCTTAGGCACTTTTCTTCTCAGTAAATTTAGGATAACTTTGGCTAGGGGATGTAACTCAGTGGTAGAGCATGTGTTTACCAGTTGGGAGGACCTGGGGTCAATCTGTAGCACCCCTTCCCCCCCGTTTTGCATACAAAAAGGCAGAGGGTTTTTTTTTAAAAAACAAGTAATTTTTCTTCCTTTTCAGTCCTTCTAAATGCACTAAAACCAATTTTAGTGGACATCCCTGTAGTTATTTTAATTAAAATTATCTTAGTGTTTAACCAATTAGGATATCGACTTACTACTGTTTTATTTTTTTTGAAACAGGGTCTCACTATGTAGCCTAGGCTGGCCTCAAACTCTTGGCGAGTCTCCTGTCCCACAAATAACTTTTAGTTAAGGACTTAAAAAAAAAAAATCACTGATTAAATTTAATCAAAAGCGGGGAGTAGGGCCGGGGATATAGCTCAGCAGCATAAGCATCTGCCTAGCAAGGCAAGGTCCTGAGTTCGATTCCCAGTACCAAAAAAAAAAAAAGCTGGGAGTGGTGGTTCTGGCCTGTAATCCCCAGCACTAGAGGCTGAGGCAGGAGGATTGCCATGAGTTCGCAGCCAGCTGAAGTACATAGTGAGACCCTGTCTCAAAAGAAAAATGTGTTCTGATGCTATTTATTGATTTATAGACAGGGTCTCACCATATAGTTCAGGCTGGTCTTGAACTTACTATGTAGCCCAGGGTGGCCTGAAATTTGTGCCGCCATGCCAGGCTCCTGATATTTCATACATATACATCTATATGTATAAATTAGTTTGATTCCTACATTTGTGTATATTTACAAGGTTTTTTTGTACCAGGAATCGAACTCATGACCTTGCACTTGCCATGCAAGTGCTGTGCTGCTGAGCTGTATATATCCCTGGCCCGACAAGGTTTTAATATTAATGAAATCAGCATAATTACTTTTCTTGCAGTATTTGGGAGTGAATCCAGGGCCTTGTAAATGGTAGGCAAGAGCTCTATACTCCCAACGCTCAGCATTTGAAATGATTAGAGATTTCAGTCTTTTCCTATGGCCAGAATGAACATTGGACCATTGATTTGTCATTTTTCCTCCAACCAGCTCTTGAGGGTATTTTTATTTTGTGCCGAGGATTAAACTCAGAGTGCTAAACACATTTTCTACCCCTGAGCTACCCATTCCCAGCCCCTTATTTTTCCTAGCACTGAGGACTGAACTCAGCTTCTTTGCACTGAGCTATATCCCAGCCCAGCTGGACGTGAACTTGTGATCCTCCTGCCTTAGCATCCTGAAGCACTGGAATTACAAGCATGGACCCAGGTTTGTT
>NW_004955467.1:9244858-9258304 GCF_000276665.1 Chinchilla lanigera | reverse complement strand
TTTTGAGACAGGGTTTCACTATGCAGTTCAGGCTGGCCTCGAACTAGCAGTGATCCTCCTGCCTCAGCCTCCCGAGTGCTGGGATTACAGGCATGCACCACCTTGCCTGGCCAGCTTTTTTTTCTTTTTTTTTTGAGACAAGGTCTTGCTGTGTGCCCAAGCTAGGCTCAAACTCCTAGGGATCCTCCTGCCTCAGCCTCCCAAATGCTAGAATTATAGGTGTGCAATAGAGCTTTTTTTTTCTTTAAAGATACTGCCTTGCAATGTTGTTCAATTGGCTTTAAACTCCTGGGCTCAAAGAATCCTGCCTCAGCCTCCCCAGCAGCTGGGACTATAAGTATACTTGGTTTATACAATGTTATCTCATTGCACACCCTGAATATATACAATTTTGGGGTAGGGGGGGTCTATTATACCTCAATAGGCTGAGACAAAAAATTTTTTATTAGACAAGGGAGCTCTTCAAAAGTGTTCTGTACATAGGAGTAAGAGAGACTGAGTTACCAGTGCTCCGGTTTGTCTGGTGGCTGGAGTGAAGATTAAGCCTCTGGGCTGGGGTGTAGTTCAGTGGTAGAGCAATTATTTAGTGAACGTGAGGCCCTGGGTCCTGCCTCCAGCCAGCAAAGCCAAAGGGGAGGAGGAAGGCTCTGAAAGAGATGCATTTGGCCTTCCCTCATAAGCAAGAACAAAGGTGGTCTTCTCAGCTGTCTGGGACCTTGGGGCAGGGCAGAGGGCTCCCCCTGGCACTTTAAGTCTAGCTGATAGGCTGAGGACAGTGGCCCCAAAGTCCCTGTGGACCTTGGGACCTCTCCCCACATTGGAGGTGGCAGGCCAAGCCGCCGGCTCACTAACTGGCCATTCCTATGGGCACTGGCTTACGCAGCAGCACAGCACGGGGGAGCCTGGCCCCAGCCCCTCCCTGGGTGCCCACAGCACTAAGGAACTGGCTGGGCAGTGGGTGCTGGGCTCCTCAACCCCGACTCTCCTCCCCACCCCAAGAAGCCCTTTCAAAGCCCTTCCTGGCACAGTGTGAAGCTTCAATTCATTCACCCGCCTGGCATGAGGCCCGGGATGAAGAGATGCTGGGAAGGCCCTAGCCCTTACCTTAGCTGCCCCCCGTTTCCTGGGACCCCGGCTGGCAGGCCTCCCACTGGCCTCTTCATGCAGCAGCACCCACCCCTCTCCTTGGGAACACAGGTACGCTGCCCCTTCCCTGTGGAGCAGATGGCCACCCCGGAGGTTCAGGCTTGCTAAATCAGACATTTAAATCCCCTAATCCTTGGAGAGAGGCTGCCCAGGGACAGCAGCCCAACCCTAGAAGCAGGGTGGGCAAGAACTTTGCGTCAGCCCTGGCAGGAGGGGAGGAGGGACAGTTGGTTCCTGAGTTATGAATGGAGTCACCCTCTCCCTTGTTGTCATGCAGCCCACAGACTGACCTAGTCCCCAGCCTTTGTTCCCCTCTTGGAAGCGATGCCTGCCTCCCCCACCAGCCCACACTGCCTAGCGACTCAGGTGGCTGCCTCCCAACCTCCACTCCTACTCATCCCTGCACCTGGGGGCCCGGGCAGCCTGTACCCAAACACACAGGTGGTAGCAAAGTTTTATTGTAAAATAAGAAACTGATATAAAAAGGGGATATAAAAAGGGAAGTGTGAGGGTGACAAGTATAGATGTGCCTTGTAGAGTGTAAAAGAAATTGACCCTGAGCATGTAGGGGAAGTAAATAGTAAAGTGGGTTTGGGTGGGTAAGACCCTCTGGGAGCTAGCGATGGAATCCTGCTCAATGTGAGACGGTGAGATTTCCTTTCAGGTGCCAAGGTTCAGCAAGAGATTGGAGCACATTTGGCAGGGGCTGCTGACCCTTAGCCAGCACCCTAACCTTGACACTATGCACCCAGCCCCCATGTAATAGAAGATGGTTCAAGGTCAGACATACATTCTTTCATCAGCCCTCAAAACAAATCCTGGGAGGTAGCTATGATGACCAGCATTTTATAGATGTGGGTATTCAAGTTAGGAGAAATTAAATGACCTGCCATAGCTTCCCCAGTAAGCTGAGTTGGAGAACTGGGCTTCCAGCCGGGCATGTAGCTGGTTGTAAACTCTGATCCTTATATGCAAGAATGTTTTCTTCCCTCTCTTAACTCTCCTCACATTTAAAACCTGAAAATTTCAGCTGGTGCATTCTAGCTCCCACCACCCTTCCCAAAAGGCCAACTTCTTGAGTGATGTCCAGGCAAGGCAAATGGCAGAACTCCTGGGCATTTCTGAGGCACACCTAAACCAGGGATTCAAGCACCAGAGTTCCAAATCCCAGGGAAGGAACAGGGTGGGGGATGGGGTATTTGACTGACGGGAGAGAAGAGGCAAGGAATGTCAGTCTGAATCAGGTCCTTCTCTCTTGAACATTGGTTTTTTATGACAGGAGGTAGACTGCCCCTTCTTAGACTTCAGGTAGCTGTAGAGAGACAAGAGGGAAAGAGAAGAGATGATGTAAAATGGGTGAGGCCAAGGCCTAAAAGATCTGAGGCCGGAGCAGGGGAATTTCAGTTAATGTGATCACCAGCACCTGTAGATACGTTCACTAAACGTTTCTATCAATCTCTTCATCTTCCCTTACCCCACTTTATAAATGATGAAACTGAGTTCAAAGGGAGAAACAGGGTCACTCATACCTGCGAGTGCTTGGCAAGGCTGAATGACCCTGGGTAGAAAGTGGTTGTGCGATACGACCAGAGGAGCAGTAAGGGACCTTGAGCAAGACAGGACTGCGGCCTGTTACCACGAAGTGGGGATATGGGGGGTGCCCCAGGTTATTCACCTGGAGTGAGGCCTGCTCTCCCCTGGCTCCTTCTCAGTTTGGGCATCCTTGAGTTCCAAAGCCTCATTTAGCTCTCGGAACATCTCAAAGCGTTCACGCCCACGGATCTGCAACAAGGTGAAAGGGGACAGAGAAATATCAGGCAAAACTGTAGAGCCATTTTCATGGTTTCTTTACCAATTTTCTTTTTGAAAGGTGGTCCTCTAAATGGACTTCAACTTATGATGGCTTGACCTATGATTTTTTGACTTTACAATGGTGTGAGAGTGAGAGGCATTGAACAGAGGCACAGAGTGAAAGGCATTTGGTTAGTGCTAGGGACAGAACCCAGGACCTTGTGCTGTGTAGGAAAGTACTCTACCACAGCCCTCACTGCACTTTTGACTTATGATACTTTCAACTTAGGATGGCTTAACTGGGATGTGATCCTATCTTAGGTGGGGGAGCATGTGTATTATGGTCCAAGTCAGTGTTTTAGAGTCTTATACAATAAGGACCCCCAGTCCTTAGAGCAACACTGCCCCCTGATGGTAAATGCCTTAATTGTAGGCAAAGCAGCCAAAAAGTTAACAGCATTTTAAATACTACTTTACATTTTCAACCTGGAGCATGATGGGTATATTGTTTCTCCCCTCATCACATTTAATATACACAAGATACTGTATTGCCAAAAAACGAAACAAAACAAAAACAAAAACAAAAACAACAAAAGACACCATATCTCTCCCAGACTTGGTACCTTAAGGGTAAAGTATTCTCCATCCAGTGGTTTCTTCTTTGGCTGTGGAGAGGAGCTGGTGCTGGTGGGCAGTGCTGGGGAAGAGACAAGGAAAGGAAAGACTACTGAATATGGGGCAGAACTGCCCCTCTCTTCCTCCTCAAAGTCCTCTTGTTCTGCCTGTTTACCTCGCTTAATACTTCCTGGTGTTGGCTCAGGGCATGAGCCTCCTTTCTTGCGGAAATTTTCTTCCTCTGTGCGCCGGTCTCTTCCAGGACAGGCACAAACACGCACTTCAAAGCTGTTCCGCCCCAGCACCTTCCCACTAGCCAGGAAGAGAAGAGAAAAGTAGGAGGCGGTGAGGCGTACTTGTCCCACCTGCTCCCAACTGCTTGTCGTGTAAGGTGTCTAAGCTCCAACTCCAAGGACACCAGTAAGCAGCCCACAGGTTAAAAAAAAAAAATTCTACTCACAGGCATGGTGTAAGAACTAAGGATGGAGAGTAGCGTGGTAAAGAGCTGGGTCCAGGTGAGAGGGAGTGGCAGAGGGTAGGGAGGTCCATGCTGGTATGAAGAGAGGTGCATGGCTGCCTACCTGGAGTCTTCCAGTGTGATAATGGTGAGGATGGGCCTCCGGTTCATGCCGCCCATGCAGGAACTGTTGCACATGTAGTTGTAGTGGATGGTGGTACAGTCAGAGCCGACCTGGGGGAGGACACAGGTCCCAGGTGAAGAAAACCTGACCTGGGGAAATCCACAGCAACCAGGGAGGCCTGTAGCCTCTGAAAGCTTCTGTTTCTTTAGCTGAGAAATGAAGGTGACAACCCACTGGCTCTGCACCCTTCACAGGCTTGTGGGGGTGTAGAATAAGAAGCGGCTGGGCTCAGTAGTAGAGTGGGAACAGGATCATGAGGGGAACAGTACTGTGCCTACCACGCCTAGCATGTGTGAGGCCGTGGGTTCCATCCCTAACCCCCTCAAAAACCTCCAACAAACAAACCAAAACAGAAAAAAGAAAGGCAGGGAAGTCCTCTACTGCTCCCTCAATGGCCAACGACAATCTCCTCCAGCCCTTTGGTGCCCTCCTCCCAGAGATCCCAGTTGCCAAATCAGACCTCAGGTGGCTCATAGGGCACCACCACGCTATGGCGAAAAGTGGTTCTGTCATCCAGATATTCTGCATGCAGATTTCCTTCCACCCGGATGAGATGCTGAGGAGGGGCCAGGCCTAAGAGCAACCAGGGACAAATCAGATGTTGGGGACCCTGGGCAGCCAGCTCTGTCCCACCTCCAGCCCCTGACCACTCACCATCACTGTCGGAGCAGCGCTCATGATGGGGGCAGCGCCTCACAACTTCTGTCATGTGCTGTGACTTCTTGTAAATGGCCAGTGCGCGGACTCGGGTGCCAGGTGGTGGTGGCGATTCAACCCAAACCTGCACAGGGCAGGTCTTTGCCAGCTGGCAGAATAGTTTATTGAGGTCAGGGGAGTACTATAAGAAAAGGAAGGAAGGAAGGAAAAAGAATCAAAGGTTAGAGGATCAATGAAACACAGAAAAAGGGGCTCCAATGAACAAACACGGGGTAGCTAGAGTTGGGGTCTAATTGCTGGAAGCTTATTTTTCCTCTCTCTCTCTCTCTCTCTCTCTCTCTCTCTCTCTCTCTCTCTCATTTTTTTGGGGACAAAGTCTCACTATGTCGCCCAGGCTGGTCTCAAACTCCTGGGCTCAAGCCTAAACTCCTGCTTCAGCCTAAGTAGCTGGGGAAAGAAAAAGTCCCCTGTCCTAAGGAAAGATGCTGAGAGTAGGATGGGAAAGATGAAAGCCCCAGTTTAAGGGAGAAAACTGAACTATGAGATAGAGGTCAAAGTTCACAGACCTAACAATAAAACATACACAAAGACTGTCAAGAAGCCAAAGGCTGAAGAGGAATCCCCAAGCTCTGGACAGAAAAACCTAGGAGGATATGGCTAGGTTTTGAAAGGTCACATGGAAGCCAGCTCCTCAGGGCTACTAACCGTGCATGTGACAGACTTGGCCGTCCCAGACTGAAGGAAGCCCAGGCGGAAACCATAGTTGCCACGGTAGGGCTTATGGGAAGGGACTGAGGAAGACAGAGGCCAGGAAGTGGCTGGTGGAGGGGCTGCCGGGGCAGGGGCTGCTGGTGTTGGGGGCTCTGGTACAGGAGCTGCTGACATTTGGACATCTTCATCTGGGTTTTCTTCCAGCCAGTTCACAACATCTTCTGGGCACAGCAGCAGGTCGTCCATGGGTGAGGGCAGTGAGTTGGACTGGATGAGGAAAACCAGAGTCCTAAGGTTGGATTCCCTGTCCACTGCCCCCCACCGCAGTACCCGGCTCCTTCCCACTTCTGTCCTTACCAGAACATTGTTTTCGGGAAGTCTGAAAAGCAAGAGTAGAAAGTCAGTACTACTGAGTTTTGCTTCTTACAGGTCTCTGCTAGGGGCGTGGGGACTGGGGTGGGGATGGTGACCCTAAAGGGGGCTGGGCATCCAGTCGGTCCTTCCCATGAAACCCACTCACAGTTTCCATAAGTCTGAAAACGTCTCCTGACTCAGCGGAGGCTCGATGCTGAGGTCCGACTGTGGCTCCTCCATGGCAGCAGCTAGGAAGGCTGCTATGAGGGGGAAAATGAGGACTGGGCATGAGACACATCTTAGCCTGGGTCTGAGACCGAGGCTGAGACTCTGCTAGGGGAGGTTACGTGGCGTGACTTCCCGGGAAGCAGGGACAGGCATCTTCTGCCTTCTCTCAGGGCTGCCTCTGCCCCACTTCCCAGTATCAGACTTCTATCCACACCAAGAAAAAGTTAACCAGTGGGGGCGTGGCTCAGTGGTAGAGCCCTTGCCTGGCATGCATGAGTCACAACAACGAAAAAGAAAACTCAAACAAAAACCCCAGTCCCCCCAAAAAGAAAAAGATAACTAGAAATAAGCTTTCAATCTTCCCAACAATTCCATAAACCCATCAAAATCCACACCCTACTTCTGCCCTCTTTCTGGTTAATAAGAATGCAGTTGCTTCTAGCCCACCCCTACCCCCACAAGTATCTCTAGTCCTTGGATCCTCCTCTCTGCCAATCTTTTTAAAGAGTAACAGTCTTACCCTCGCCTTTAACAATTCCTTTGGGACTGCCCCCTCTTTACAAATCCCCAGGGGCCAGCTCCTCCCTTCTACTTTGATTTCATCTCTTAACTACTCCCTCCCTTGGGGGCGGGGTCTAGCTAGAGGGCTGCCCTGGTCTGCTCCCTCTAGGACCACCCCATCCTGTCTCTATTTCCCCTATGACCATGTGGTAGGTTCCTTCCTGCTGGGACCTGATCACACTTCCTTAGGGAAGTTCCCCCAGACCATTCAGCCAGCCTAACTCTATCTAGCTATCCTATTTTGATTCTCATAGTGATTTTTTTTCCTTGTGTATTTCATCTGTTAACCAGAGTGAAATATAATCTTCATCGTGTAGGGAAGTATTCTGTCTTGTTCCCCACAGTGCAAACATAAGGCCGTGCACCTGGTCGATGAAGCAGTGAATCATTGTGCTAAGGCTACAAGCCTGTTTGGGCAACAGGGCAGGGACAGAAAAGCCCCCCCCCCCCCAGGTCTGGGCCACAGTCTTGTATAATGCTACAGAGCTAATATCTCACCTTCTTCCAGGACAGCTTTCAATGGCTTCATTATGCCATCTTTCTTTTTTTTTTTTTTTTTTTTTTTTTTTTGTGGGGGGGTGTCTTTTTGAGGCAGGGTTTCACTACGCAGTTCAGGCTGGCCTTGAACTCACTTTGTAGCCCAGGCTGGCCTTAAACTCACAGTGATCCTCCTGTCTCAGCTTCCTGAATGCTGGGATAGGAGTGCACCACCACGCCCAGCTTAGTTCTTGATGCTAAATCTGTCATGAGCTTTCCTAAGAAATATGTTCAGCACTGCTGGATATCATAACACATACCTATAATCCCAGCATTCTAGGAGGCTGAGGCAGGAAGACTACAAATTTAAACTCAGACTGGGCAATTTAGCAAGATCCTCAAAATAAAAAATAAAAAGAGGTAGGGATGTAGTCAGTGTGAAGGTCCTGCATTCAATCCCCAGTGTAGGGGAAAAAAAAGTTCATTACACTTTCTGTGTCTTTTTCTTTTTTCTTGACACAGGGTCATACAGTAGCTCAGGCTGGCATCAAACTTACGATCCTCCTGCCTCAGCCTCCCGAGTGCTGGGATTACAGGCACATACCACAATGCCTGGGTTTTCTTCCTGTCTTGTACTGACAAATGCTCCCCAGACAAGCAACTCCATAAATGGCCAGTTCTTTCCAAATCTTCCTTAACATTTACCTAGACTTTTATGTTGACAGAGGACTTTTTTTCTCATGAACCTACACTTTGCAAAAATCCTTTTGCATGGTTTAACTGATCTGTCTTGATAAACACAACTACTACTTGACAGGCAAAGAGGTTAAGTGACCTCCTCACACACACATAGAAGGCCATAGAATGTGCTTTTCTTAAAAATGATCGTTCAAACATCTGTGAGTGGGTTGGAGGTGTAGCTCAGTGGTACAGCACTTGCCTAGCATGCACAAAACCCTGGGTTCGATCCTCAGTAACACAAAACAAGAACAAAAAATCCTACAGGTAAGACATCTACTTCATCCCTGACTCCTTTACAAAGCTCCCTTTTATAATCAGCTGAAGCAGATTTTAGCTGATGTAATTCCTTTGAGTGAGAGTTTGGCAAAAGGTCAGATATCACAGCCTCAACGCTGAGCAGGGGGATGGCTGCTCAGGAGCACGGAGGAAGGGAAGGGACCAGCGCCTCCCCACCTAGATCACTAATTTAGCCAGGTGCAGTAGCTCAGGCTGGGCAACTTAGCCACACCCTGTGTCAAAATTAAAAAAATATCTGAGGAAGGGTCTCGCTGTATAGTTTGGGGGGGTTTTGAACTCACTATGTAGCTCAGGCTGGCCTCAAACTCATGGTGATACCCCTCCCCATGCTGGGATTACAGACAGTGGCCACCACAGTAACTTCCGGAAAAAAAAAAACAAAAAAAAGGTAAAAAAAGGCTGAGGATGTAGCTCAGTGTGAGGGATTTGGGTTCAGTTCCAAACAGCAAAAAAACAGGACCACCCCCCACAAAAAAGCCCACTTTTGGGGGAGGGGGCATGGAAGTCAAAAGCCCTCAGTTAGACATTGCACAATTATTTAAATTTGCTACAGGACTATTTTAAAGGGCTTACCCTTTTGGCTTCCTTAAGCGAAAGAATTGAGTTTTAATGGGGAGGGCAGTGGGTGTGGTTCAGGGTTAAGCACTTGCAAGGCCCTGGGTTAGAGATCCAGCACTGAGAAAGAAATAGGATTAATTTGGGAGGTTACTCACCCTCTGCACCTTAGTCCTTTGCTCTAAAACAATACCTTACTCATTATTATTAAAATAATGCCTTTATTATTACATAGATAGCTTAACCTAGCATTCAGGAGGCTGAGACAGAAGACAGGAGAAGTATGAATTCAAGCCCAGCCTGGGCTATCTACAGAGGAAACTGTCTCCAAAACCCAAAGAGCTGAGAAAACGAGGTCAGTGTTAGAGCACTTGCTTAACACTTGCAAGAGATCCTGGGCTCCATCCCCAGCATGCCCCCCTCAAAAGCCAAGAGAAGTGCCTAGCACCTAATAGCACTTCAACCAATGTTAACTGCTCATAAAACCATTCTATTTGTTCTTTATTATTCTAGAGAGAAATGCGTAACACTGAGTGCAACTTTTGTGATACTACACTCACCCTATTCACACAAGATCACCTCCTTGGGAAACTCTGCTCAGTAAATATGCATGGGGTGGGAGGTCGGTTCTGAGATGGCCCCTGGAGGGAGACAGCCCCGCAGACACAAGTCTACTGTATGTTGTCAGCGGTTCTCTAAAGAGGACCCAGTTACCACTAGCAAACCCATTCGTAGCAGGCACTTCCTGTAAGTACCAGCACCATGAAACACGTGTATCAGGTAAAGTGGCACTAACAAATGGTTAGGGAGGCAGCATGTTTATGGCTCTTTTTTAATTTTTTAAGACAGGATCTCCCTAAGTTGCTAAATTGCCAAACCATCCAGGCTGGGCTTAAACTTGCGATCTTCCTGCTTCGGCCTGCCAGAGTGCTAGGATTACAAGTGCCACTACGTCTGCTTTTTTTTTTTTTGCTGGTAATCAACTCCAGGGATTTGTCCCACTTGACTGACAGGGACAGCAGGCCACTTGCACAAAAACATTTGAGTCAGCGTTGTTCCTGATGTAGATATTCCTTGATCGTGGCAGATATGTGCTCTACCACTGAGTTACACTATCATGCTCTACAGGGTCCTTAAAGCGCCAAGGGGCAAAACCAGGTATACGAAAATTCTGAATACCTCTTAAGATTTCATTGCATCTGACAGAAAGTCTTTTGGGGCTGAGAGTTCAGCTCAGTGGCAGAATGCTTGCCCTGTATGTGTGAGGCCTGGGTTTGATCTCCAACAATAGAAACTCTTTTAGATGAAAACTACTCAGATTAGGGGACCATCTTTTGACTCTAGGAAGTAACAAAGGAGTGTCTCAGACAATTTAACGCACACATCACACCACTACTCAGTAAAACCACTTCTAGGTAGACTCCCGCAGGAAAGCGATTGACAGGGACAGCAGGAGACTTGCACAAAAAACCTTCGTGTCAGCATTGTTCCTGGTGCAGAGCAACTTCATCGGAATTCATTGGTGGGGAATGAGTAAATAAAATGTTCCTGAGATATAGTTCAGAAACACACTGGGGGAAAATACCATCTGCAGATATGTATAGACGGTAATGTATATGAACAGTTTACACAAATTTAAAGAAAAGCTTTTTTTTTCTGGTACTGGAGGTTGAAGCTAGGATCTTCACAGGACTGAGCTGCTGAGCTACATTACTGGGTTTTTTCTGAGGCACGGTCTCACTATGTGGTGCAGGCTGACCTTGAACTCACAGTGTTCCTCCTGCCTCAGCCTCCCAAGTGCTGGGATTACAGGCATGAGCCATCAGACTCAGCTGTTTTTAAAATTTGAGATTAGTTCTCACTAAATGGCTAAGTTGCCTAGCTGGGTTTGAACATTCCATTCTCCTACCTCAGCCTCCTAGAGTAGGCAAGCACCACCATGCCTGGCTCAGAACTATTTATTTTATAAACGTGTGGAAAAGTGCAAAGCACTGTCAAGGCAAATTCACAAAACCTGTGACAGTGATGGTCTCAGCAACAGGGATAGTATGTTCCTGGGAGTATGAGTAACAGAAGAAGCTTTCCTTTATTTATTTGTTTGTTTGTTTGCTTTTTGTTTTTGTTTTTGTTTTTTTTGAGACAGGGACTCACTATGAAGTTCAGGTTGGCCTTGGGCTCACGATACAGCCCAGACTGGCCTTAAATTTGCCGCAATCCATCTGCCTCAGCCTCTTCAAGTGCTGGGATTACAGGTATGTGCCACCACACCTGCCTGGAGTTTACCTTTATTAAAAGGAAAAGTAAAAAGAGAAAGTATCCGTACTGTTGCATTGCATGTGTAACTATAATATGGAAACAAGTGGAAGACAAAATGTTAAGTGTTACAGATTATTTGGTGAGAATGAGTGTTGTCATTTGATATTCCTTGTTTAATTCGACCCTCTGTTTGGACTTAAGACTTGTCTTCTTTTGTATGGTTCTGTATATCTTTTTGTACAGTAGTTTGCTGATGGTACTGTAGTTTTATTTACTGTTATATATTATAGTACTACATGTAAGAGTTATGCAAGTAAAAGCAAAGTCATCAAGTTAAGAGTTTCTTTGACCACTTCTTTGTTCTGAATATTGTAATGTATGTACTGTATGCAGTTCCTCATTTAGTGACCAATTCAATTAACGAACTGAATTGTTAATTCAATTAACTGTCCTAGTCACAAGACCATAACTCAATTGTTAAATGAGGAATGTGTATATTTGTCTGTATTAAAAATAAAACAAAATAAAGCAACTTTTTTTGGGTGGGGCAATGCTGGGGATTGAATCCACAACGCTGCACATGTTGGGCAAACACCACTGAGTTCCAGCTCTAGTCCTCTCCCACCGCTTTAAATTTTGAGTGGTAGCTGGGTATGGTGATAGCCTTTTGGAGGTGCATGCCTGTAAATACCAGAACTCTGGAGGCTGAGGCAGGAAGATCCAGGAGGATCACTGGCAAGCCTGAGCTCATAGCAAGACCTTGTCTCAAAACCAAACCAAAACAAAACACAAAAACAAACAAATAATAAACTTTGAGAAGTCTCCCTAGACTGACCAGGCTGTCCTTGATCCTCCTTCCTCAGCCTCCTAAGTGGCTGTGATTATTGGTGTAAGCCAAAATGCAATGCCTGGCATAAATTAAAATATATGGAAAAATCCAAATACATAAAAAAGTAAAGAGAATAATTTATTTGTTACCTAGCTTTATGAATAACACATTGCCTTTATTGTCTCATCTACATTTCTAGCCACTCTCCCACAACATTCTTTGTGGTAAAGTTTACATGTGCTGAAATGTATAAATGTGTATTATTTGACATATTTTGGTTTTTTTTTTGGATTGGTTTTTTCCGGTACCGGGAATCAAACTCACAACCTTGGACTTGCCAGGCAGGCGCTGTGCCGCTGGGCTAAACCCCAGCTCCCAATTTGACATATTTTGAAATAGTCCCATAACCCACCACTGCACTATGATAAAGATACTGTCTCTGATTGACCCTGTTGTAACAGAAAAAAAAAAAAAGGATAAACATCTCATGTTTTCTTCTCAGAGTTTCATAGTTTTATGTTTAGGTCTATTATCTCAAATTAATTCCTGTGCATTATGTGAGTTAGGGGGTCACAGTTAATTTTTCCTTCCTGAGCTATTCTATTACTGTTTGTTGAAAGACTTCCCTTTCCCTACTTAATCACTTTAGTGCCTTTGTAGAAAATCATCTGGACATCACACACCCTCTTTACTGTACTCCATTCTGTTCATCCCTCTCCTCTTACTGGGGACTGAACTCAGGGCTTTCACCTGTGCTATATCTTCAGTCCTTAAAAGCATTTTTTTTGGAGATCGTTTAAGTTGCTAATGTTGCTAAGGCTGGGCTCCAATTTGTGATCCTCCTGTCTCAGCCTGCCAGAGCTGGGATTATAGGCTAGTGCTACTGTGCCTAGCCTATTCATTGCTATAGCTTTATAGTAATCTTGGAATCAGACAGTTAAAGACTCCAACTATGTGGTTTTTCATTTTGGAACTAGCTTGTCAACTTCTACATACTAGCTGGTAAAGATTTTGATTGAAATTGAATTAAATCACCTTGGAGAATGTATTCACATCTAATATCACTGAGCCTTCCAATCCTTCAATATAGTCTCCATTATTTAAATATTCCTTAAATTCTTTCAGAGATTATTTTATAATTTTCATTGTTGAGCTCTTGTACAGCTTATTAAATTTATCCCTCCTGAATGCAAAGGTGACCACTGGAGATCGGTCTGCCCTCTGAAGCGGAGGCCCCAGAGCTCAGACCTATCCTACCAGTTAGTCCAACAAGAATGAGGGAGCCCGGGGCATACTCTGCCTTCTCCCTCTGGCCAGACCGTCCTCTCCATGGAGGAGCCCCGGGTAATCATGACTATAGAGGAAAAAGAAAACAGCCTGTTGCTAGACACAGGTGCAAGTCTTTCAGTCCTTCTTTTCAGTCCTGGCCTTCCTTCCAGCCATCACACCTCAGTGAAAGGAGTCACTGGTGAGGAGGTAATCCGCTATTTCTCACAACCCTTAGGCTGTAACTACTTTTTAGATCTTTCTTGCATATCTCTGTCTTCCTGAGAAACCACTTTAAAGATACCACCATATATTACAGCA
>NW_004955467.1:9102791-9244508 GCF_000276665.1 Chinchilla lanigera | reverse complement strand
TTATTACTATGTTATCCTTCTTTTACTCTTTAAAAAAAAAAATTATCCCTGGACACACTTATTATTTTTGTACTACATGCTATATTTTTATGTTAATGAATGGCATTTAAAAATTTTAAATTGGTATATATTTATAGTACATAATGATTATATTCATCATGTGGTATGGCTTTTATCTTTGTTTTTGCTTTTTGGGACAGGGTCTCACTATGTTTTAGACTGGCCTTGAGTTTACTATGTAGCCCAGGCTGGTCTCACTCACAGCAATCCTCCTGGCTCAATCTCTCCCATGCTGGGATTACAGGGGTGTGCCACCATGCCCAGTTGTTTGTTTTTTTTTTTTGAGACAGGGTCTCCCTATGTAGTTCAGGATAGCCTTGCAATCACTATGTAGCCCAGACTGGCCTCGAATTTGTGGGAATCATTCTGAAAGCAATAGGTTTATTTTGACTTATGAATAGTATTGGGGTTTTTTCCCCCTTATTTGGGAATAGAATCATTTTAAAAACTCATTTACTAACTTCAGATTCAATGGTTGCTAGCACTGTACATAAAAATGTAACTTGGAGGTCCGGGATGTGGTTCAGTGGTAGAGTTCTTGCCTTGCACGCACAAGGCCATCGGTTCGATCCCTAGTACCATCAAAATAAATAAATAAATTGCAACCTAAGTATATCACCTTTGTAACTTGCAACTTTGCTCTTTTTATTTATTAGCCCTCATAGCTTCTAAAGAGGTTTCCAATATGCAGTCATATAGAAAGTAAATTAAAGATCTTTCCATGCTTGATTTGCTAAAATTTGTTGATTTTTTCATAGTCTGCATTTGGGAAAAAAAGATATGTTGTTGTTGCCACATACTATGTAGTCTGTAATGAACGTGTACAGATCTTTCCCCCTCAAAATTAGGACTCACATAGCATTAATTTGTACGAAGTATTTATAAGTGATGTAGAGATGATTTCAGTACATGTGAGGATATGCATAGGCTTTATTATGCCATATATAAAGGACTTGAGCATCCTGGAACCAACTCCATGGAAATCTAGGGATGTCTGTACTAAATTATTCAGAGAAACTGTAGACCTTTGCAGACATAAGCACAGTTCTGAAACCTGTCCTTTTGGTAAGAAAATCTACATACATCTATATTAGTGAACAGCAGGGTCAGGCACATGCGTTTCTATCTGGTTATTTCCCTTTCTGCCTTGGAAACATGTTTTCACATTAAGGAGCAATTGGGATTCTGACACTTTGTCCAGACAGTGATCACCACAAGCAGCTGTTACCTGCGAGGCTTTATCTGCGTATCAAAATGCTTGTTCACTATGCACTTTCTCTCAACCATACCCTACACACTCTCCCTCCTCCCTAAAAGCCCAAGCTCCTACCTCTTTGTTTAGTTCTATATAAAATTAAAACTATGGCTCTCCGGGGTCTCAAACTGTGTATATGGCACTCCTGCTTAACAGAATGTTATTTTTCCCCAATTAATCTATTTTCAATTTATTTTATTGACTAAAATGATCGAAACTTCGAAGGGACAAGAGAAAAATTGAAAGTTCTCTACAGCTCTGTGTGTAAATGCTACCTATGGTTAGAAGAAACATAAGCACATAACAGGGGCTCTGCGCTTGGCATACAGCAGATGCATGGTAGTAACTCCTCAATGAAATGACCAGCCCTAAAATGTTTAAGATCCAGGGCAAACTGATGAGCCGAAGAGCGGGCTAGTTGCTGCCCCTCCCACTGGACGAACTAGAAGGGACCAGAGAGCTGCACTTAGGACCCCGGCAAGCCTCTTCCCAAGGCCCGCCCCTTCCGCTTTCAGGACGTTCAGTCTACGTCCAGAATTGGAATGGCCTAATCCCAAATCGGAAACTAGATAAATTGTTTTTCCGATAAAAACAAACGAGCCACTATTGCTCCCTTTGAAAATCTGGTTTCTTAGTGTACCCATTTTCTAAAATTCCCAGGCCTTGCCTTCTCCACATTTACCCCCCTCACCTCCCGGAATGGTAGCGTCCACCTAGGGTGCAAACAACCTAGGGGGTGGAGCACACCATTCAAAGAGAGGGAGGGCTTGAGGTATGTATCAAAACAAACACCCTTCCTTTGCAAAAGCAATAACCAAGTAATCCAGAAAAACAGAGTCGGGGAGGGGAGCAGTAGCCTCACTCCGAAAGCAGCAGGAACCAGCCTAAAACATTTTTTTCTTTCTACTCCCCTCTATTCGGGTGAACAGTGAGCTGCTCCGACAAAAAGAAACCGGAAACGCTACCGCGGGCAGCAGAAATGTAAATGTGGAGCCGAACAATAACAGGGCTGCCAGATCTCTCAGATCTGATGGTCTCAGGGGCAAACCTTTCATTTAGCATTTGCCACTTCTACGGCTGACATTCTTTAACTGGATTTTCTCCACGTAGCGGAGCCGGGGGCCCGCTGAAAATACCACCCCAGGAAGGACAAAGGTCCGGAAGTTGTGGAGCATTAGCAGCTTGGGCTTCCCGGGCCATCCCAATTAATTTCAGAATGGAGCCCAGGGTTTCCAGTAGGATGCCATGAACTCTAAAGTCTCGAGGCATGAGTTCCTGAAGTCTCAGACCCAAGTGCTTTGTGCATCTTATTTTAGGGCCTCCCAACAGCTAGCACCGAGTAGACAGGTGTGCTTGCGGGGGGTATCCCTTGGGCCAGCTCAGTTTCCCGAAGTCCCAACTCCCTGTACAGGTGTCTATCTTTGGGTCTGGCTGGGTCTAACATCCCCATCATCTACTTCCAACATTGGCTTCCTATACTGATCCCGCTACCTAAGCTTCTATTCCCCCCACTCACCCAAATTCGCTAAGTCCCCACTGCCCCACCCCCAAGCCCTGCGATTCTCGCAGCAAATCCTCGGAGCCCGAGAGTCCGTGACTCAGGGAGGATTCATCACCCTTACTCAAGAGCTTACCCGGTTCTCAGGGGAGCGTGTCACGGTCCTTGGAGGCACGCTCCGAGCCCGGACACCAGGTACCCCCGGAGCCCAGCAGCTACCTGCTTTCAGGATGGTGGCTCTGGACTTTTGAGCAGCTCAAAACTTTTAGCGCCAGTCTGAGCACATGGGAGGGGGAAATCCCAATCCCAGCAGCCCTCGCGAGACTACTGGCACAAAGCTGGACAGTCGCCATGGCAAGTAAGGGCAAGTAATTTGCCTGGAGGCGGAGAAGGAAAGGAAATGGAGAGTTGCGAAAGTGGGTGCGGAGAGAGGATTCTCTGGTGCTATTCTGTTAGTGGTGCTATAGCTACTAATATTTTGGGGTGGTAAGGTACTACAAGCCGGTGCTGTGAGGGCAGAATCGGTGGAAAACATTTTGGAGGAGTCTTGCTACTGTGTGAAGTATAAAGGGTGGAAGGGAGAAAACCTTTGCATTTGCCGTTCATTCTGCCTGGAACGCTGTTCTTTCAGCTCCAGTTGAATCATTTTTTCCTTATCAGCTAAAATGTCACCTTTTAGGAAGGCTTTCCTTAATATCTCAGTCTGAGACGTTCCCGTAGGTACTTTATATCACATCTTGTTTAATTTCCTTTATAATCCTTATCACCATCTGTAAAGGTTTGTCTGTTCATTGCCTTCCACGCACAGCAACAAAAACCGTATGAGGGCAGAGAATTTGTTAACTATATTGTTCATTGTTATAGTCTCCAATGCTTAGATAGGAAAAGTATAATCTTGATTGATAGTATTTATTGAGTGAATGAAGACAAGTCAGGAATTTGGCGAGGGAGATGTATTAGAAGCGCCAAACCTGTAAAAATCACGCGCCCTCTGCAGGCGAGAGGGGGCGTTAAGGATAACCGCGGGAGACTGTCCGGTGCTTTCACCCAGGTAAAGCCTTCGGACTACAACTCCTAGCAGCCACCGGGAGTCCCCAGGGTAACCTAAGCGGTTACTTCCCGGCCCACGCCTCCTGGGGTTGCGCGCGAAATCTGATCCCGGGTACCAAGGTCCAATCGGAAGGGGTTCCCAAGTCCCGCGAGAGCAAGTAGCGCGTAGCGACCCACGGAACGCGGTGCTTTCGGTTTGGTATCCGCGCTGTGGGCCTCTCTTTCCCGGGGTTTTCTGCCTCTCTCCGGTAGAAGAAGGGAGGTACTGGTTAGCGTTTTCCAGTTTTGCGTCCGGATTCCTGAGAACTTCGGAGCCTTCCCCGCCACACCGCTGGTGCCGGCAGAAGCGGGTTGCCGGCCAGGGGCGAGAGTCTGGTGCGCTTCCTCCGCACTATGAAGATGTCGGAGAAGTGGCTCTTGTCACCCGACAGGCTTCCTTCACACCAGGCCCCCGCTCCACCCGGTCCCTCTCCCCAGGACTCCCTGATGGATGAAAATACAAACCCTGAAGTGACCCCACCGTCACCCGCAGGGGATGACCCGCCCCTAGCGTCGCCAGGTCCCGTCGCTGGCCCAAGTGTGTCGCAGGAGCTGGCGGAGAGGCGCCCGTCTTCTCCCTCCGCTCCCCTGGAAGCGCAGTTGGATACTGCTAGGGACTCCAGTCCTCGAGTCGAGGAGCAAGAACTTTCAGAAAGCGCAAGCCAGCCTGCAGAAGAAACAAACGAGCCGGAGCTGGGGGCTGGCGAGGCCGCGGAAAACCTCTCTGAGGAGCCCGCTCCCGAGGGTGAGGGAGACAAGTAAGTGGGTGATCTAGAATCCGAGGAGAGTGGAAACGTGAGCGACCTTATGCGCCAGCCCCCAGCCCCACTGCGCCTGGCCCATTTTCCTTTCCCTCTGGTGACCCAGATTTGTTGTTCCTCATCTTCCTTCCAGCATTTGGAGCTACGGCTTCTCCCAGCTACCACGATTTCTTAGTGGTTCCTGGTCCGAATTCAGTGCCCAGCCTGAGAACTTCTTGAAAGGCTGTAAGTGGTAAGTAAGGACAGTGGAGCAGGGAGTTGAGCACCCTGGGGATTTTCACCTGAAAACTCTACACTTATTTGGGAGAAGGATCCGTGAGAAGTGGGTGAAGGAGTAGGAAATCCCTCTGATGACGGAGCTTAAGTTTCGTCTAGGACAGCGGTGGTGAGCCTATGGCAGGCCTGCCGCAGTGGGCTGTTTGTATCATTGAAAGCTCTAAAAGGCTCACCGTCACTGATCTAGGACTTTGTGTTTCATATCAAGGACTGTGGCCCACTTACCATTTCATATCAAGGACTGGGGCCCGCTTACCATTTAGGTGGGCTCAGCCCTCGTTGTACACTTGGAAGGCCTCACCAATTTTCTAACTCTTTGCTATATTTCTAGGGCTCCTGATGGCTCTTGCATCTTGACCAATAGTGCGGATAACATCCTGCGGATTTATAACCTGCCCCCAGAGCTGTACAATGATGGGGAGGAAGTGGAGTACACAGAAATGGTGAGGGTAGGGGTGAACTTTGCCTGTTTATTGAGGGAGAAATACAGTTCACAGGTTTCCTGTTCATAAGGGGGAATTTACACATCTAGCTTTTGCTTTTTTTTTTTTTTTTTTTTTTGAGTGAAGGTCTGGATATGTAGTCCAAGCTGGGCTGGAACTCACTATGTAGCCCAGGCTGACCTCAAATTTGTGGCAGTCCTCCTGTCTCAGCTTTACAGTTGCTAGGATTACCGGTGTGTGACACCACACCCTGCTCCACGTGTAGCATTTCTGCTTTGAATTCTGAAGTCATTTAGAGATATTCATCCCCTCTATAGTGAGGAATACATGTTTTCTGTAGAAAGATAGTGGCTTTCAGCTGAGTGTGGAGGCTGAAAAAGGAGGATCACCAGGAGTTCAAGGCCAGCAAAAATAGAAAGTGGTGGTTTTCTTGTAACAGTAGTTAATTTATATATATGTATTTATTGAATAACTAGCAATAAGTCAGTCACCGTGGTTAGTGCTAGTATATTAAAAGAGGGGAAGAGAGATAAAAAGTTGATTGTTTTTCTTGTGTGATTTGCAAACGTAAACCATTAAGTAATCAGTATCCTTACAGACACATGTGGTGGTGTATGTTAGGGGAGGCTGAGGCAGGAGGATTGAAAATTCAATGTCAGCTTGTGCAGTATACTGAGACTGTTTTAAAATTTTTTAAAAGGGCTGGGGCTGTAGCTCACCATAGGCTGCATAGTGATACTTTGTCTCTAGAAACACGGTAAATTACATGTTCTGAAGGAAATAAACAGAGAAACAAATTATCAGAATGTAGCACTTTAGATATTGTAGTAAGGGTGGGTTCTGAAAAGGAGACCTGTGAGCTGAGACCCAGAAGATGATAATGGATTAGACATGAGGGGAATGAGGAAAGGGCCATCCAGAAAGAGGCAATGATAAGATAGACTGAGCTGGAAAACAGCAGTGTACGTTCACACAACCTTCGTGAAGTGTGTCAGTGTGGAGGAAAGTAGGGTGAGGAGGGCGAGTTGATGAGCAGCCATCGTTGGTTCTGTGCAGAGGCCTTTTAGAGTCTGAGAAACCATGGGACAGTTTTTTTCTTCCTTTTTTGAAACAGGGTCCCACGATATAGCCCAAGCTGACCTTGAACTTGTGATTTTTCCCATTTCAGTCTCCCAAGTGCTGGGATTACAAGCATTTGCCACCATGCCCAGCTTGCATGGGAGAGTTTTGAAAGAGAAGAGTGTACCAGAGGAAAAGAGAGAGTGAATGGATTGTGGGTAAAGTAGATAAAGAAGGGTTTATTAGGTGCTGTAGTGATGTCAGGAATAACCCACCAGAGAGGGAGGAATTGATGCTTGTCTTAGTCTGGTTTTTATTGCTATGATAAAATGACAAAGGGCTGGGGATTTAGCTCAGCGGCACAGCGCCTGCCTGGCAAGTGCAAGGTCGTGAGTTTGATTCCTGGTACTGGAAAAAAAAGCAAAAAAAAAAAGGATAAAATGCCAAGAACTGGGCAACTTATTAAAAAAAGTTTATTTCTCACAATTCTGGAATCAGGAAAGTCCAAGATCCAAGGGGAAATGTGGGAGTGTTCCACTACATCATAAGCTGATGGAGGGCACTCAGGGTGAGCTCACAAGCCTAGGTCTCTCTTCCTCTTTTTATAAAGCCTCTGATCCCACCATGGGGCCTCCCTCATGACTTCATCCAACGCTGTTTGCCTCCCAAAGGCCGCCTCCAAATGTCATCAGCGTGTGAGTTTAGGGTTTAAGTTCTGAACACATGAACTTGTGGGAGAACACATTGAAGCCACAGCAGTGCTGGGGGGAAGGTACCAGACTTCTGAGATCACTGGACTTAAGCACAGAATCCTCCCTTAAAATATGAAGAAAGGGGGGTTCAGAGGCAGCTGTTTGGATGTTTCTGTCTCTTGGCTTCTGTGTTCTTCAGCTGGAGGAAGAGGTTCCGTGTGGGAAGAGCAGAAAGCAGGGGATGACCCATTCCTCAAACACCATTGAGGAAGCCTGGTGTGGTGGCACAGGCCTGTAATCTCAGCACTCTGGAGGCTGAGGCAGCCTGGGCTACAAAGTGAACTCAAGGTCAGCCTGAACTTCATAGCAAGACCCTCTCTCCAAAAAAAAGAAAAGAAAAGAAAAGAAAAAAGTCACTGAGAATTGTGATGGTACTAGTATGCTTTGACAGAGTTGTGTCCTGATAAACATGTCAGTGTGCATTGCTGGTTTTTTTGTTGTTGGTTTGTGTGTGTGTGTGTGTGTGTGGTACTGGGGATGGAACCCAGGGACACTGTACCACCAAGCTACATTCCCAGCCTTTAATTTTTTTGTTTTTCTAAGTAACAAGGTCTTACAGGCTGCCCAGGCAGACCCTGAACTAGTGCCACCACAACTGGCTATATATGTTGTTCTTTGCTTAGTGTTCACTAGAGGGTTTTTTTCCTTATAAGACAGGGTCTTGTTATGCTGCCCAGTCTGGCATCTAACCAGTGATCTTCCCACCTCAGGCTCCCACGTATGAGAGACTGAAGCCCTGTGTCATTGCACATAGCTGTTATAGCTGTTGCTAACCAGTTTTTTGGGGCAGGGCAGAGGGATAAGCTGATACTGAGGATTAAACCTGGAGCCTTCTCACTGAGCTATATCCCCAACCCTTTTTAAATTTTGAGACAGGGTCTTGCTAAGTTGCTCAGGGTGAGTCTGACCTTACAGTCCTCCTGCCTCAGCTTCCTGCAGTGTTGAGATGACAGTCTTGCCCCACCGTGCTCAGCTTGTGCTAAGCATTTGAATTGAGACCTGTTAGTATGATTGTGCATCTTTCCTGGCCAGTTAAGTGACTCTTGTTTCCTTTTTTGTAAAGTGAGCAAGATAATGACATTCACCTCACAGAGTTGTTTGGGAATTAATAATTAATGTAAAGTGCTTAAAGCTGTGTCTGGCATATAGTGATTGTTAAATAAGTACTAGTATTCATTGGTGTCCGTTTCATGTACAGGTGGAATAGGAGGATGGTCTGGTTGGGGATTGCCAGAAAGAGTGACACCAGTAGTATCCTGAGAGTGTCCTCAGGGGCCTGCTTGGCAAGGTGGACTAGAAGTGGATTATGAGTAGGAATTTGATGAAGGTGAATAATTTTCTGGTAGAAATAGGAGAGCAAGCTAACTGGGTTGGTTGGAGGTGGGAGCAGGAGAATGAAGTTGAAGTGTACTGTCTTGGTGATGCCCAATCCTAGGATTGACCATGAGAGTGGGCAGCAGATGCTGTGGAAGAAGTAAAGGCATGAGTCAGGGCCAGATGTTGGACAAGTCCATTCATTCTTTCATCATTTTGTTTCTTAACACATTTTTGTTTTGTTTTATTTTTGAGGTAGGGTCTCAGTATGTAGTTTAGGCTATCCTTAAACCCACAGTGATCCTCCTGCCTCAGCCTCCTGAGTGCTGCGATTACAGGCATGCACCACCATACCTGGCTTGTTTCTGTTTTCTTGAGACAGCATCTTGCTAGATGTCTAGACTGGCCTTCAACTCCTGGGTTCCAACCATCCGCCTGCCTCAATCTCCTGAATAGTGGGGACTCGGGCACACCATCATGGCCAGTTAATGCTTTTTTGTTTTTCTTTTTGTTTGTTTGAGACAAAGTCTTGCTATGTAGTTCAGGCTTGCCTTGAATTCACTATGTATCAAGACTGGCCTTGAACTCCTGCCTCAGTCTCCTGGAGGTTGGGATTACGGGTATGTGCCACCATGCACAGCTTTTTTTTTGAGACAGGGTTTTGCTATGTAGTTCATGCTGGCCTTGAACTCACTATGTATAGCCTAGGCTGACCTTAAACTTACAGTGATCCTTCTGCCTCAGCCTCTCAAGTGCTGCAATTAATAGGTCTGCACCACCATGCCTTGCTCAGTTTAATGCATTTTTATTGAGCACATTTTGTAAAGCACACTGTTTGAGGTACTGAGAGCTAGACAGGCACAAAGTATACAAAAGTCCTTGTTCTTGTGAAGCTAATAACAAAGTGCTGGGCATGATGGTATATATCTGTTTCCCTAGCTATGTGGGAAGCTGAGGCAGGAGGATTGCAAATTTGAAGGTACCCTGGGCAATTTAGCAAGACCCTGTCTCAAAATAAAAAGATCTGGGACTGTAGCTCAGTCGTAGAGGGAGAGCAATACAGAGGGGTAGCCAGGCTAATAAGAAGTACAGGGGAGCATGTGTTTGGGGAAGTGAAAGATTTGGAAATGAGTGGGGAGTGAGGCGATACCCGCCCACCTCCTGTCCTTGAAGTGTGTACTGGTGAGAGGGCCACAGGGCTCAGCCAGGTCCTGGCAAGTCCCGAAGGCAAATAGAGCCTTCTGAGGAGAAAATGAGAAATAGGAGATTTTAGATCCTAGAGGAGGAATTTCAGAGGCCCCAGGTCAGGGTGGGGAGGGTGCTCAGAAGAGGGTGGCGTTGGGGCAGGTTGGGGTGGTACAGAGTAGTAGACATGCCTAGGTGATACGGATGACCCAGAGGATGGACCTCCTTACTTTCTAGGGTCAAAGTGGTCAGGGGTCTCGGTGGCTTCCCAAAGAAAGGTGTCTGTTGTGGTTGGCCTGGTTCTGGAGGCTCACCTCATGTCCACCTCCTAGACTGTGGCTGCAGGTGTCCAAGTTCTGTGGGAGGGCAAAAGACACTGGAAGCCCTGGTTTCTGAACAGAGACTGGCAGTGTCTCAAGTCCAGGGCCTCTGGTGCAGCTTTCCTGAAAGAGCTCAGGAGCAGAGCATGGTTAGAAGAGAGTCTGGCAGTGTGGGAGGTTGCTTGATTTTTGTGCATATATGTTGTAGAGAAAGAGAAATGTTAGTGAGGGAAAGTTGTCAGGCATGGTGGCATCCCAGCTCCTTGGGAAGCTGAGGCAAGGTTGTTAATTAGAGGCTATGTTGGGTAACTTAGTGAGGCCCTTTCTCAACATAAAATTTTTAAAAAGACAAAGGATGTATCGCAGTGGTAGTATATGTAAAATGTGTGAAGCTGTAGGTTTAGTTCCCAGTACCATACCCCCCGCAAAAAAGGAAAAGAAAAATCATCATTAATTTCATTCTACAAAACGCAGTCCTGTAAATATTTTGGTTTGGTTGGGTTGTTTAGGACAGAGTCCTGTCCGTAGCCCAGGCTGGTCTGGAACTCGCAATCCTGCCTCAGTCTCCTGAGTGCTGGGATGACAGGTGTGTACCACCATAGACTATGCCTTTCTACATTCTGTCCAAGTACTGAAGCTTTTTATATTGTCTTAATAATCCTGTAGTAGTTTTGTGTCCTGCTTTTTCCTTTGAACAATCATATCCTAAATGTTTTTCCTGGTGGTCTGATCTTCACAGTTATTGTGTTTAATGATGTGTGATATTGCATTGAGTGCTTTTGATAGTTTTTTAACCTTTCCTTCCATTTTGGATATATGAGTTGTTTTTAGGATTATAATATCATAAATTAGTCTGCAGTAAATATCTTTTTATATTTTGAGGGAGGATCTTTCTTTTTCTCTTTTCTTTTTTGAGATTCTTGCTTTGTAGTTCAGGCTAGCTTTAAACTTACTATGTAGCCCAGGCTGGCCTCCAAGTTGCAGCAATCCCTCTGCCACAGCCTCCTGAGTGCTGAGATTACACCATGCCTGGCTTCTCTTTTCTTTTGAAAGAAAAAAAGAAAAGGGGATTGAACCCAGGACCTTGTACATAGGGAGATTTTTATTTATTTTATTTATTTTATTTATTTTATTTGAGACAGGGTCTCACTATGCTGTTCAGACTGGTCTTGAACTTACTTTATAGCCCAGGCAACTCACAGCAATCCACCTGCCTCAGCCTCCCGAGTGCTGAGATTATAGGCATGCATCACCATGTCTAACCATAGGGAGATTTTTTTTTTTAAAGAAGAATTTTATGAGTTAAGGAATATTGTAGGTCAGACATCATATACACATATATATGTGTATAATTTTTATGTCTTGCGTTGTGGTCAATTTGTTTTCAGAAGCTTTTTGTGTCTTTTTTTCACTTAATAATCCACTCCAGTGAATAGTGGATGGATGAACCAGTTCTATTTCAACCTCAATGTAGTGGTCAGTTTCTTGTGTTGCTGGGACAAAATACCTGACACTGACAACTTGGAGGAGTGGTTTATTTGGCTCACAAATACAGAGGTTTAATCCATGGCCCTGTGACTGTAAGGCAGAAACATCGTGGGGGAAAGATGAGGTGGAACAAAGCTGTTTACTCCACGGTGGGCAGGAAGACTCCTCAGAGGCTTCCAGCTCCTAACAGCACAGCCAGCTGTGGGCATCAGTGTAGCACCCACTGTGAGCACTGAGCTCTGAGCACCCACTCATGAGAGTAGATCCCCCGCCCTCCAGTTGCCTCTCTAGGAATCTCGTAATCCAGTCCAGTTGACAATTGAGATTATTTGGCACAAGCCCTCAATAGTGTTCTCATTTGCATTGTTTGCAAGCTTAGCATTTGGAAATTGATAAAATTTGTATACATGGGGAAATTGTGGGAGGATATTTTTGGGTACAGTTGGCTGTCTCTGTCTATGGGTCTGCATTTGTGGATTTGACCAGCCACAGATCCAAAATATTTGACAAAAAAGAATTGTGTCTATACTGAACATATAGATTTTTTTTGTCATTATTTTTATTTTAAACAAATACAACGTGATAGTTACTTACTATCGCATAGGTATTATAGGTAGCATAGGTATTATAAGTAACCTAGAAGTGATTTAAATTATATGGGAGAATATGTGTAAGTTCTATGTAAAGACTAAGCCATTTTATTTTTATGTATTTTGCAGTATTGGGATTGAACCCAAGGCCTTTGCGTTGAGCTATATCCCCAGTCCATTTTAGGTTTTTTAAGATTTTGATTATTCGCTTGCTTGTTTTTGAGACAGGATCTTTTACGTATTCCAGTGTGGCCTTGAACTCACTATGTAGCCTAGGCTAACCTTGAATTTGAGTGATCCTCCTGCCTCAGCCTCCCGAGTGCTGGAATTATAGGTGTGCGCCACCGTACCTGGCATATTTTTTATTTTGAGATAGAGCCTCACTAAGTTGTTCAAGCTGAGTTGGCATCCTTTGGCCTTCGCCTCCCAGAATGCTAGAATTACAGGCATGTAGTACATGCCCATCTGTTTCACCATCTTCTGTAAGTGACTTGAGCATCCATGTATTTTGATATGGGATGGGGGATCCTGGAGCCAGTGTCCCTCAAATCCTGGGAGATGACTGTATTTCCATATACCTGTGTGAACTAGGTCGTCTGTCCAACATAGTTTTCTAGTCCCTCTCCTCCCTTCTCAGTCACTTCACAGAGCTTTCTGAAACTTGTATTCCTAACTACCTAGTCTCTTCCCTAACTACTCGCCTATAGCTCTTTTTTTCTCATTTGTGGTGCTGGGGGTGGAACCTAGCACCTGGCACATGCTAGGCGTGCTCTCTACCACTAAACTACATCCCCAGCCCTAGCCTCTGGCTCTTGATCTCTTCACCACCCCTCTGTGCCTCTCCGGGAGGGACTTGGCTTTCTCTGTGCCCTCCATCTCTTAGGTTAGGGACAAGGGTATCCTTATTCTCAAATGCTAGAGTCTCATTTTTGCAAAATCTTCCTTTGAGACTATGCTCTCTGATTTCCCTCACTCTCACTCACCAACTCACGGCTTTCCTATGTTCCTAAGTCCTCCACCATCTTTGTGGCTTCAAGTATGAGGCCAGAAGTCAGGATCTCATCCTTTAATCTTCCTTCTCCAAACCTCACACATCCAATTAATTACCAAATCTCATTAAATCTACCTAATCTTTCTAATCTACCTACTGTTCCCCACACCACTGCCTCTACTTTAAATCAGGGTATTATTATTTTGGGCCTTGTGTTCCTGAAATGGTCTCTTGTCTCCCTTTGTTCACAAAAACATGTACTGATTGCTGATTACACACTAGGTGTTGGGACGACTCCCACCACCTCAGAGAGGGACACTGCGGTGGGAGCAGTGCAGGGGACTTACGGCTTAGGGGAGGCTGCCCAGAGGAAGAAGCATCCCAGAGCCCTGGAAAATGGTGGGGATTCAATCTGAGGAGTTACTGGGGAGGTGAAGGAACAATACTCCAACTTGGAGATGATTACACATGAAAGCTGCAGGTTGAGAGTATGCTGAGTTGGTATCCTCTGGGACCTTGAGAGTCAATGGCGGGACGCCATTGGTGGGAGTAAGTAGGTAGAGGTGGATCTTGAATGGTGGTTGGGGGTGGACACCTTTGTAAGGAGGGGCCACATGGAGTCCCTGAAATGTTTTCAAAAGGAGAGTAACTTTGCACAGAATTCAAACTTAATAAGATCTTGGGGCCTCACTGTGACTGCAAGTATGGAGAATGGATGGGCCTGTTGGAGTGTGGGGTACGGGGAGACGTGGAGAACATGTCAAGTGCTGCAGAAATGCCAGCAAGAAGGCAGTGGCTTATACTGGGTTCTTAAGAGAGGGAAAGGGGAGAGGATAGATTGAGGGAAACCTAGAGGAGGAGCTGGCAGCTTTGATGAGTTGGGCCGGGAAACTGGTAAAGGAGTGGCCATGGTCAAGGCTGGTGTGTGCATTCCAGACTTGAAAACGGGGTGTGAGGGCCAGCAGGTGTGAAGGGGGAAGATGCCGGGCCTTTAGGGACAAATGGAGTTTGAAGTCCCTTTGAGATGCCTCAGTGGAGCTGTCTGCCAGGCACTTGGCCATATGGATTTAGAGCGGTGGAGTGAAAATTGAAGCCGTTGCTGGGTGACAGCTCTGTGAGGGTAACCTCTGATGAAGGATTGGCTTGTAGTCCTATTTAGAGAGTTTCTACAAATCAGTAAGAAAAACAACAACCTGGTTTTAAAAAAAGTGGGCAAAAATTATGAAAAGTTTACCTAAATGGCTGGTAAATATATAGAGAGATGCCTAACCTTACTTTATAGTAATGATGGAAACGCACATTTATGCTGTAAGAAAATACAGTTGTCTGGCCTTCAGACAGAAAAATTAAAGTCTAACAAGGCCAAGAGGACAAAGAGCACCAGATCAACCCCCAGCCTTTCCCTCCCTGTCTTCCTTCCATTCTTTTTGGTGGTACCAGGGATTGAACCCAGGGGTGTTTCACCACTAAGCTATGTCCCCACCCCACTTTTTTTTTTTGTTCTTGTTTTGTTACTGAAGATTGAAGGTTGAACCTGGGGCCTTCACACTGAATTATATCCCCAGGCCATTTTTTATTTTATTTATTTATTTTTCATTTTTTATTTTGAGACAGGGACTCGTTATATTGTGAAACTTTTTTTTTGGTACTGGGAATTGAACTTATGACCTTAGGCTTGCCAGGCAAGCACTTATGCCATTGAGCTATACCCTGGCGGGACTCGTTATATTGCTTAGGCTGGGCTTGAATTTGGTATGGTCCTGCATCAGTCTCCCAGAGTGCGAGGATTACAGGCTGTGCCAATATACCCTGCTCCTATCCCTGTACTTTTTTTTTTTTTTTTGGGGACAGAATCTTCCTAAATTACTCAAACTGGCCTTGAATTTGCCATCCTGCCTCAGCCTCCCAAGTAGCTAGGATAGCAGGTGTATCCTACCACACCTGGCTACCAGGCACTCTTACACACTGAGGTGAGGAGAACATATTAAGATTAGCACTTTGGGGGCTGGGGATTTAGCTCAGCGGCAAAGCGCCTGCCTGGCAAGCGCAAGGTCGTGAGTTCGGTTCCTGGTACCGGAAAAAAACAAAAAAAAAAAAAAAAAGGTTAGCACTTTGGAATCAAATTTGACATCTCAAAATTGGTGATGTGAATAACAGAGACCAGTGATTTTATTCTTCACCAGATGCTGTGAAGAAGCCCTTCTCCGTGTTTAGAATGTCTAAGGACATCAGCCAAAAGATAGAACCATCAGGGACTGTCTGCAGGAGAGGGTGAATCAGTGTGGTACATTGTAGAGCAGAGCACTGTGCAGCAATGCAATTTTTTTAACATTTACTATTTTAATCAGAGCAAAGTGTCACTGTGGCTAAATCGCACCCAAGTCACAGAGGCATACAGGCAGTGTAATACCGTAATAAACTTAAAAGTCATGCAATACAGTACTAGATACTGGGCTCCCCACCTCCCATATGACTGTATTGACTAAAGAAATGTGTGAGCTGTGTATGGTAGTGCATGTCAGTAATCCCAGCATTGGGAGGCTGAGGCAAGAGGATTGCTGCAAGTTCAAGGGCCAATCGGGGCTACCTAGTTCAAAGGAAGCCTGAAGTGCATAGAAAAACCCCATCTCAGGAAAAGGAAAAAGAAAGAAATGTGTGCGACTGGTAAATTAGGACAGTGTTACCTCTCAGGGAAGATTTCCACTAGGAAAGGGATTTTAACCTTTTTTTTCCTTCAGCTAAAGGAGGTCGCTTTTTGTTTGTTTGTTTGTTTGTTTGTTTTGGTTGTACTGGAGATTGAACCCAGTGCACTGAGCTACATATCTAGCTTTTTTTTCTTTTGTTTTTTTTTACTGTCTAAGACAGTCTCACTAAGTTGTTTAGTTGCCCTGGTTGTGTTTGAACTTGTGATCCTCCTGCCTAACCCTCCCTGAGTACTGGGATTACTGGCATGTACCACTGTGCTCAGCAGTTTTAGTTTTTAGTTTTTTGGTTTTTTTTTTTAAATCTTTGCATGTTTGAACTATTTGTTTTTGCAGTACTGGAGGTCAAACTCAGGGCCTTATGCATGCGAGGCAGGTACTCTACCACTGAGCTATACCCCCAACCCTAATCTTTAAAGGCTAAAGTGGGACCTCATAGGTGCTCAGTAAATATTTCTATTATTGTTTTTGTCTTTGGGTTTGGTTATTAGTTTCTGTCTCTGCTTTTAAAAAGTTGAATCTATGTTGCTGTTAGTGACCTAAATCTTGAGGCTGAGTTGAACGTTGAAGATTTGCTTCTTTATACTCATCTGCTTTCTCCTGTCTGGTTAGTGCTAACACATGATCTTCTCATCTGTAAAATGCTAGGGGCGTGGGCCACTGACTCCCCCCCTGCTGGTGACCCTGTCATTCCTGCATCTCTGCCTAGGTCCCTGTCCTTCGAATGGTGGAGGGTGATACCATCTACGATTACTGCTGGTATTCTCTGATGTCCTCATCCCAGCCAGATACCTCCTAGTAAGTGATGTCCTTTGCCTCCCCCTTACTCCCCTACAAGATTTAAGGGAATCCTCCCCTGAGTGTCAGGGCTGCCAGGGATATCTGAAGGTTTGTGTGTCCCTCAGATTGGAGCTGAGAGGGCCGGTCAGTTGGCTTCCTCCCCTTCCTTTGACAGTGCCTGGGCCTCAGTGTCCATGTCTCTCTCAGCGTGGCCAGCAGCAGCCGGGAGAACCCGATTCACATCTGGGATGCATTCACTGGAGAGCTCCGAGCTTCCTTCCGTGCCTACAATCACCTGGTACAAACCTCCTTGCCCACCCTGGCTCTTCTCCTGGCCCAGCTCTCTTTCTTTGAAGATGGCCAAGGCTTTGCAAGGAGCTGTTTTTAGCCCTTTCCTGCCCCCAGGACGAGCTGACGGCCGCCCATTCACTCTGCTTCTCCCCGGATGGCTCCCAGCTCTTCTGCGGCTTCAACCGGACCGTGCGTGTCTTTTCCACATCCCGGCCTGGCCGAGACTGTGAGGTGCGAGCCACCTTTGGTAAGCATCTGCGCCTCCAAGGGAGGAGGAGAGGCACGGATAGGGGCCTTGTGTGAGCCAGTGGGGGCTACCTGTGGGGTTTTGCTTTGCTCTCCGTGTAGCCTGGGAGGCAGGTCATACCCAATTGCAGAGGAGAAAGCCAACAGAGTTAGAGAAAGCTTTCCCAAGATCAACCTTAGCTCGTTAAAGAATTAGTTTGCATCTGAACCCATGTCTTGTAAACTATACATTTTGGTCTCTAAAAATCTTCTAATCTCAGGCTTGGCATGGTGGTGCACATTGTAATCCTAGCACTGGGGAGGCTGAGGCAGGAGGATCACTGCAAGTTTGAGGCCAGCCTGGGCTATACACATAGTGAGTTCAAGACCAGCCTGAACTACATACATGGCAAGACCCTGTCAAAAATAATAATTTTTTTGTGGTGCTGGGAATGGAACTTAGGGCCTTACAAGTGCCAGGCCAGTTTTCTCCCACGGAGTTTCCCTGCTCCCCTAGAAAATTTGAGGTGAATAGATTCCACTGAATCTATTTCCTGTAGACTTTGCTCTTTCCCTTCTAGGAAAAGCGGGGATTGGAGAGGGAAGATAGAAGCCTTGGGCATTTAGAGCCTCTGAGGGGATAGAAGGACCTAGGAAACATCAGAGGTCTTTGTGCTGCTGGTGACAAAACAGGGCGGGGGAGATGTTGAATCCCAGCACATTGGTGCTGGGGCCAGGGACTGCGGTGTACCTCTGCTTCTAACGACAGGTGCTGTTGCCCTCTCCTCCACTTTGTTCCTTTCTTCCTTCTCTAGCAAAAAAGCAGGGCCAGAGCGGCATCATCTCCTGCATAGCCTTCAGCCCTACCCAGCCCCTCTATGCCTGTGGCTCCTACGGTCGCTCTCTGGGCCTGTATGCCTGGGAGGATGGCTCCCCTCTTGCCTTGCTGGGTGGGCATCGAGGGGGCATTACCCACCTGTGCTTCCATCCTGATGGCAACCGCTTCTTCTCAGGAGCCCGCAAGGTAGGGGTCGCATGCTAAGAGCCCAAAGCAGTAGGTGGGCAGTGGTGCAGGAGTGGGGATGTAGTCTGTAGTGTGTTGGGCAGTGCCAAGCTTTAGGCAGGTAGGGACATGGGGGAGGCGGGTGAGATAGGCAGTCTAGGCCCCTGTTCTGTGTCTTTAGGATGCTGAACTTCTGTGCTGGGATCTCCGGCAGCCTGGCCACCCACTATGGTCCCTGAGTCGGGAGGTAACCACTAACCAGCGCATCTACTTCGATTTGGACCCGTGAGTGAGCACGGCCCCTTCCTGCCTAAGCCTTGATGCCCCGGGAATGCCAGAGCCGGACTGTACAGTACCATTCCTGGGTGTGAGAGTTTCCTGCCCCAGGGATAATGCTCGCCTGCCGACAAGTCTCTCTCTCCCAGGAGCGGGCAGTTCCTAGCGAGTGGTAGCACCACCGGGGCGGTCTCTGTGTGGGACATCAGTGGGGCTGGTGACGATGACGGGAAGCCAGAGCCTGTGCTGAGTTTTCTGCCGCAGAAGGACTGCACCAATGGAGTGAGGTCTGCAGTTGTCTTCCATGGGGCTAGGGAGAGGGAGGTGATCCCTGCGGGAGCCAGCATCCCGGCTCCACAGTCCCTTGGTGTCTTCCACCAGCCTGCATCCTAGTCTGCCTCTGTTGGCCACTGCCTCTGGTCAGCGTGTGTTTCCAGAGCCCACCGAAAGCGGGGACGAAGGGGAGCAGGTGCCGGACCTTCCACTGCTCTCCCTGCGCCATGTCCACCTCGAGTGTCGGCTCCAGCTCTGGTGGTGTATGGGGGATCCAGACCCCAGTAACCCTGATGACCACCAGGGTGAGACCAGACAAGGAAAGACAGAGGGAGGTGGGGTTGAACTTACATAAAAAGGTTTTATATGATACTAGAGTCTTTGTGTCTGTTTGGGGAGGCAAATGCTAAATGACAGAGGTATGAGCTGGGTACCAGCACTAGTGGGTTCCCTTGTCCTGCCGCAGGGTGACTGGCATATTGTTCCTGAAACCAGGGGTTGAGAGGTGGGACTAGGCAGGAGCCAATAGAATACTGAGCTGGTGTGAAGTCAAGTGGGTGGGGGCGGGGCTTCATGCCATTGACTGGGTGGTTGCTAGGCAACGTGGTAAACTGAAGGGGGGAACCTGTTTGAAATCTCACTCCCAAGGTGGGGGCAGCAGGGGTCAGGGTGAGCAGGGCTGAGCAGGAGTGGCAGGAGCTCGGTGTCAGACTGTTGGGTGTGACTATGCGAGACTGCAGACAGTGACAGACGACACCCGCTCCCTCGCACTCTACACTGTTTACCATCATCCAGCAGCAGGGGGACCATTACTCAGCTCTGGGGAAGGCGAAGGGGTGCGGGAGCATCCGCCTCCCCCGCCCCCGGACTCCTCCAGGAGGCAGGCAACCCAGTACCAGAGTCAAGGACACACAGGAAGGAGTAAAGGTGCCAGAAAAATACATCACCTTTGTTACCTCCCGTCTTCCCCTGAGATGCGGGACCAGGGCGAGGGGCTTACTTATTCAGCAGCTGGCAGCGGTCTCCTTGTTTTCCCATCTGCTTCTCCCCTCCCCGCGCACACCTTGCCACGCATTGAGAAGGGGGGCTTTGAAGGGAAACTGTCAGCAGGGGATGCAATTGGGGACCTCACAATCAAAGGGAAGCGAGAGGCTGTGGAGGCCTGAGCTGGAGGAGAGGAATGTCGCCCCTGCCAGGAGGTGCTGAAAGCCAGGGTTCTTACACCCAAAAAGGCAACTCCTCCCTTCCCCCAGGATAATTGGAAACAGCCCTTCCTGAGGAGTGTGGGCTTGGAATTGTAGGTACCCCGTTCCTCAGCCCCACTCCCCGCGACCACCTAAGGGCCCAAGTTTGCTAATTTCCTGCCTTTCGCCTAACCCTCCTACACCAGTAAAGTCCAGAGAGCAGTGAGGAAGGATGCCCTAGGAATAAGAGTTGAGCACTCCTGGTTTGGCTTGTGAGTTTATTCCAGATTTCTCGTGTGACCTTGGGCAAGTCACTGGGTCCCTCCAACCTCGGTTTCTTCAGCTACAGTGGGAGCAGTAGCTCTGCTCTTCCCACCTCACACAGGTAGTTGTGCGGATCAACTCAGCCGCACTTGGGGAAGTACCTAGCCTTCAAGGTTATCATTCTGCCCAGCCGCCCGCCCGCCCGGAGCAGCCGGAGCCCTGATGGTGTTTTGGGATGGAAGAAGAGGCTGCGGGAGCGATCGGGTGGGTTCCTTGGGGTGGAGAGAGCGAGAGCCTTTCTGGATTTTAGAGAGGAAGATTCCAACCGATCGGGAGGTCGGAGGGCAGGAGGGGAGACAGGCAAAAAGCCAGCAAGAGACGGACAGTCGAGCGACAAAAGGGGCGTGAAAGACCACGGCAGGCAGCGAGGCAGGGCGGCGGGCTAGGCGGCCGCGGTGGGCGGGAGGTGTGCGAGGTGAGGGAGGTGTGGGGGGCGTGGGCCGCGGGATGCTGCCGCCCGCTCCGACTGAGCTCCAGCTCCGGTTTTTCCCTCCACCATCCTCTCCCCCTCCCCGCCTCTCCTTTAACTCCCCCCTCCTGGGCTCGGGACTGGTTTCCTCCCTTAGCCCGCTGCCCTCAATCCCGGCGAGGCTGGGGCTCCGGCTCGGCGTCCCCTTCCTCAGTCCCTCTCCCGGCACCCCATGCTGCCTCCGCCTGGACCCTGGCTCCCCCAGCCCCCTACTTAGGCCGGCGCACAAATCTCGGGGTGCTGGCGCGTGGGCCGGGGCCGTGGAGGGTGCCTGCAGACGGCCCCTGCCAGGGCTGTTGTAGGGCTGAGCGCTCTGGAGCGGGGGCGCTGGGACAGCGGGAAGCGGGTCCGCGTGGGAGCCGGGGGCACCAGCCACCCACCGGGTGAGCGGGGCTGAACAGCCGGCCAGCCGAGGCAGTCCCCCCACCCCCGGGGGTGAGCGACTTTGGGGGAGTTGGTGCCCCGCCCCCCAGGCCTTGGCGGGGTCATGGGGGCCCCCCATTCTGGGCTGGGGGGTATGCAAGTTGGGGCCCTGCTGCTTCTGGCGTTTTGGGGGCTGGTGTCGGGGCTCAGCCTGGAGCCTGTCTACTGGAACTCCGCGAATAAGAGGTGAGCAGACTGGGGCTGGGGAGACCCCAGGACCTAAGGGCAGGGCAAGGGGGTGTGGGAGCTTTGGGGACTTGGGCCTCTGTTCTGTGAGCAGGAGCGAGGCTGGAGGAAGGTGCCAGAGCCCTGGTGTGGCAGGCTGGGTTACAGAGGCAGTTATCTTGGGAGCCCACACAGAGCTGGAGGTGGGTGGTGATGTCCATGTGTCAGGAGTCTGGAGACCCCAAAGGGGCAAAGATAAAAAGTTTATGGGCAGCAGGAGGGCAGTGGAGCGGTTATTTGGATCTGTGGGAAACCTGCCTGTGGGGGGGGGGCAGGAGTGGAGGGAGCCTGGTTAATGTCAGCTCTCAGGAGAGAGCCCTTGAGTAGGTGCTGCTGAGGCGCTGAGGGGAAGGCAGGGGTGCCTCCCTCCCACAGGGGACTCGCATTGGAGATGGGAGGGAAAGGGGCTCAGTTTGGGGGCTCTGGGAACAATTTCCCCAAGGCTCCTTGAGTCTCTCAACTCTTGCCCACAGCAAGAAGGTGGGTGAGCCCTTGGCCGAACAATTTTCAGCCGGAACACACGCCTGCCGTCCTGGCCTGGGGCTTCTAAAGAAACTGGGAGGCCCTCCAGCCTCTTTCCTTCCCGCTGGTCTCTGGAGTCCTGAGGACCCCATGGCCCCCTCCCCCTGTCTTTGCTGCAAACTCTTCCATCAGGGCCTCTGTTCTGTGGCATGCTTGCTTTGCTCTGAAAAGAGGCCAAGGGTCACATGAAACTTCAAGCCATACAGGGTAGAACAGAACCTTTGGGAGGTCCTCTGGGTCCCTTTGCCTCCATGCAGTTCTCATTCCTTTTAGCAAAAGAGTTCCGTGCTTTAAAAACTTCCTACTTCCCTGGGGAGGCGGTGGGAGGTCAGGGGAGGTGGGGTGGGGACTGCGGAGCTCATCAAGTCATTGGTCTTAATCCTAGCTCTGCCTCTTTCAGCAGTGTGGCCTTGGGCATGTCACTTAACCTTTCTGAGTTTATATCCTCAATCCTTACAGCTGTTATGAGGATTAGAGGTAAGGTGTTTGAACATATTATATGTTCGTGAAAGCAGAGCTAGGATTATTGTTCTCTTTACTTCCCAGACTCCCTCTCACCTCCCTGTTCTGGCATCCTTTCCTCCCTCCCTCCCATATCTCTTTGGGGGATAATCTCAATGTTTTTTCTGTACTCAGGCTGGCTGCAATTGGAGTATCAGGTGTAGCGTGAGGACATAAATTAAGACTTACCCTGATAGGGTCAAGAAGAGGCAGTTTGGTGTTGTGAGGGGTCTTCTGGATGTTAGGGAGAGGGAGTGGGTCACTTGGTAGTCTAGGAAGATAATGGGCAGCAGTCCTCTGGGACTTAACCTGAGACCTTGTCTCCAGGGAGGGGCTGCTGTGGTTGGCAAGTTATGGCAGTGCGGGACCCAAGGGTTCCCCAGCCTCCCTCCTGCTTTCAGGAGATGCTGGGTTGTGTTGGTTGTGGTTAGGAAAATCAACTACTTCAACTCCAAAGCAATAGAGCACTTTACCCGGGAAGTCTGAGTCCCAGGGTGACTGAGTAGAGGAATGACCTGAGCAAGCTGGTCTCCACACCTTGGTTCCCTTAGGGCCATTGCTAAGCTAGGCCTTTGCCTCCTGTCCCATTAATGGCTAACTTGGGACACACTGGTTGGGATCACCTTTTACATCCTTTTCCTCACCCTCCACCTCACCCCCTTTGCCCGAAATCCCTGAAATTCAGTGGTGGTGTGGAGGAAGGGAGGCTCTGCCCCCATGGTTGACTGCCATGGAATAGTGAAATCACCTGGGAGGGGTGGGCTGTGTGGTTCCAGAGAGGCCAGCTCCTTGGTAACTGGCATCCTGTTGCCATGGCAACGGCATCGGTGATGGAGCGGGAGATGGCAGTGTGCATGTGGTGAGGGCGGGCTGGAGTGCATTTGGGCACACCAAGGGGCAGGAGACCTCTGAGCCTGGCTTCCTGCTGCTTCTGATGTGAGCTCTCAGAGTCCTTGGTGCCCAAGCTCACAGAACAGACTTTCCACTCAGACAAAGGCAGGCAAGTAGGAGCCTGAGAGCTGCCGTCCTGGAGGTGAGGAAGGGAAAGCTCTGGGGGCCACACCCCTGATATTTCTTCCTTGTCCATCTGCCCTTTCCCCACAGGTTCCAGGCAGAGGGTGGTTATGTGCTGTACCCTCAGATTGGGGACCGGCTAGACCTGCTTTGCCCCCGGGCCCGGCCTCCTGGTCCCCACTCCTCTCCTAATTATGAGTTCTATAAGCTGTACCTGGTAGAGGGTGCCCAGGGCCGGCGCTGCGAGGCACCCCCTGCTCCAAATCTCCTTCTCACTTGTGACCGGCCAGACCTGGATCTTCGCTTCACCATCAAGTTCCAGGAGTATAGCCCTAACCTCTGGGGCCATGAGTTCCGTTCACACCGTGATTACTACATCATTGGTACTGCTGGGCAGTGGGCAGGGTCAAGTGAGAAGTGGTCCTTGGGAAGGGGGTGGGTGGATGAGGAGGCTGCTCATTGGAATCAGTGGTGTTCCTTCAGGACATGGGGTCAGAACAGGGGCGAGACCCAGGAGTGCCAACCTCTTGCTCTGATCTTCTCTCTCAGCCACATCTGATGGAACCCGGGAAGGCCTGGAGAGTTTGCAGGGTGGTGTGTGCCTGACCAGAGGCATGAAGGTGCTTCTCCGAGTGGGACAGAGTGAGTGGGGCTGGGGGTACCTGCTGGAGGTAGAGAGAGGTTCAGTCAGTACTTGGAGAAGTGGTCAGGGGAAGTTGTCTCAGTCCCGCTCTCTTGGGTCATCCCCATCTCCAGGTCCCCGAGTAGGGGCCATCCCCCGAAAACCTGTGTCTGAAATGCCCATGGAGAGAGACAGAGGGGCAGCTCACAGCCTGGAGCCTGGGAAGGAGAGCATGCCAGGTAGGAATCAGGGGACTGGCCCCGTGCCCTCTCTGCTCTCAGACCCCAGATGCCCTGCCTTCGCCTTCTCCCTCACTCCTGTTTTGTTGGGGGTATGATACAGGAAAGAGAAGAGAGGACAGGAGGGCGGGAGGGGAATGGAAGCCAAATGAGGAAAAGACTCAATTAGAACTAATTAGCCAAGTCAGTGCTTCAATCAGCACTGTCAGAGAAGTGGGGAGGATGAGGTGGCAGGGAACCGCAGGGCTGGACACCTGGATTCTGAGTGAGGCTGGGGTGGGGAGATAAAGTGGGGTCCCCAAGGGGTCTGGGCACTGCTGGGGAAGCCTATGGGGACCCCCAAGGCTGGGTATTCAGATGTCCAGGTGGCTTCTTCAGCCCCTCCCCCTCTTTCCTCCTCCACCCCTTCCCCGCCAGGTGACCCCACCAGCAATGCAACCTCCCGGGGTGCTGAAGGCCCCCTGCCCCCTCCCAGCATGCCTGCAGTGGCTGGGGCAGCAGGGGGGCTGGCGCTGCTCTTGCTGGGCGTGGCAGGGGCTGGGGGTGCCATGTGTTGGCGGAGACGGCGGGCCAAGCCTTCGGAGAGTCGCCACCCTGGTCCTGGCTCCTTTGGGAGGGGCGGGTCTCTGGCCCTGGGGGGTGGAGGGGGGATGGGACCTCGGGAGGCTGAGCCTGGGGAGCTAGGGATAGCTCTGCGGGGCAGTGGGGCTGCAGACCCCCCCTTCTGTCCCCACTATGAGAAGGTGAGTGGTGACTATGGGCACCCTGTGTACATCGTGCAGGATGGGCCCCCGCAGAGCCCTCCAAACATCTACTACAAGGTATGAGGGCTTCTTCCGCCTGGCTCTCCTAAGTCTAGCCATTCTCGGGGTGCTCCTCTGGTCTGATTCACGGTTTGAGGGACACCTCTGGCATCTCCTTGGCCCCCTTTGCTCTCACTAGCTCCTTTATTCCTCCCCGCTGTTCCTCTTGTCTCCATTTTTAGGGTCCCTTAAGATTTCTACCGTGCCCCTCCTACCCTCCCACTTGGCCACAGGCACCCCTGTGTCTCTGTGTCCCTTGGGGAGGAAGCACAGGCTCAGCCTCCTCGCTGATCGTGACCCAGGTATCCATGTCCCTCTGTCTCCCCAGAGTTGGGGCGGACAGTCTGTCTTTTGGTCAGCACTTCTGTATGCCTCTCACTGTTTTCTCTTCTTTCTATCTCTTATTCGTTCTCTTTCCTGTCTCTAGGTCTGTTCTCTTCCTCCCTAGCATCCTCCTCCTTGCATCTTCCTTACCCTCTTGGCTTCTTATCCTGTGCCTCTCCCATCTCCTGGGCAGGGCACCAAAGCACTTCTCCCCTTAGCCCTCAGCCCCCCTTCTGACCTCTCATACCAACTACTCCCCTCAGTCCACCAGAAATGGGGGCCCTTATGGGGAAGGCTCTGGCACTCCACCCCAGCTCAGGGCATGGGTAGTAGGGCCTCCTCTGCCCTGCCCCAAGCCTCTACATACTTACTCCAGCCATTTGGGGTGGTTGGGTCATGACAGCTACCACGAGAAGAAGTGTCCTGTTTTGTCCAGTGGCTGACAGCAAGATATGAACCAGTTGGGACATTGTGGACTTGGTCTGATGCTGAATGGGCCACTTGGGACAGAAAGTGACTTTCTCCAGACAAGAAGTGACTAGGCCTGGACAGAAATGGCCTGGAAAGTGGCAGAAGCAGTGCAGCAGGAACTGGAAGTGCCTTCATCCAGGACAGGAAGTAGCACTTCTGAAATAGGAAGTGGTCTGGCTGGAACTCCAAGTGGCTTAGTCTGGGGGGTTGGGGGTGGGAGGTGGATGGTTCTTACCCTGTGGAGAAGGGGGCAGGAGGAACTTCCTGTTTCAGGAGAAAGCTGGAACTGACTGACTGTAAGAGGACAGAGGTGGACTGAGGAAGACTTTCCTAGTATTCAGTGGTACTTCCCAGGATCTCCTTTCCCATGTGCTCTGTGTGATTTTAAGACAGCTAAGATGACTGCCGTCTGCTGTGGCAGGTCCGATTTGTCTTGTTTCTCCCTCCCTGTATCTCAATATAATGTCTGTTAATCAACAGGACTACCCCAAGAGCCCACGTGTTCTCCCTCAGTAACCAGATGGCTGTCTTGTTCATTGCATCTTCCCTTCAAAGCCAACACGGCTCCCTTCTTAGTGACCAAAATGGTGGCCTACTGACTGGTGTAGCTGACAGTGGTACTTAGAAATGGCCACTGTTTCCATAGTCACCAGCCTATACCTCTTCCTGCTCTCTAGTGCACAGTTGGCTGTTGCCTCAGTTTCCTCCCAGCTCAGTTTTATTAGATCAAAGCTGCCCTTGGACATCAAGTCACCTCAATCACCAGCCAAGATGGTTGCTTTGTCCACCAGAGGTCAAATCATCTCTCTGGTGCTGTAGTTCCCAGCTCCTTCCAGGGAACAGGAAGTTAATATTGCCATGGGGGAGGTGGCGGGGTATGGCCGTCACCTCAATAGTTTTACTGTAAAAGGGAAATTTGAACAACAAAAACCAAAAAAAGAATAAAAAACTTCAAAAGTTGCTGAGGATGCTGGAGAATAATGATGTGAACAGGATGGCTTTCAAGCTGAGGGGTGGGTGGTACGAAACCAGGAGGAATGGGGGTGGGGGGGTGGGAGAAGGTGGATTAGACTGTGAGGTGGGCAGTCTGTGGGGAGGGGATCATAGGCTGGGAGCGAAGGCTGAGGAACTCTCAAATGCGGGTGTACGGGAATATACAGGCATACGTATTGTCTGGTGCCAATCCAAAGCACCTGGGAATCAAGGCGAGTAACAATTAGCAGAGTGGTGAAACGTGGGTAGAATCCTATTCCCTACCACCCCTCCTCAAGGCACCTCTGAGGTTTGCTAGTGGAGACTAATGTAGCTGATCGGAAGAAAGTAGGAAGGTCTCAGGGACCCAGGTGTCAAGTGCTCATCATCCTGCCCGGCCTCTTCCAAAAAGCGCAGGTGCCCAGCCCCCTAGACTCAGTTCCATTCTCCAATCACAAAAACACCCATCAGGAGCATCACTGGAGCGAGTCAGCAGGGGTCACAACCTCTGCCCTTCCTGCCCCTCCCCTGACTTTAGGTTCCCTCCCGCTGTCTCCCATCTGCCTGGAGGTCAAGGGTCCCCCTTCCCCTCCTTGTTCACTGGGTCCCCTGTTCCACTTCCACCTCAGCCAGAGGCCTGGGTCCTGCGAGGTGTGGGCGATGCTAGAGGGGAGTTGGGAGCTGGGGAGCCAGGTGCTGGGCTATCTGGAATTTACTCCTGCCTTCTGAGCCCACACTGGAGCTGCCTGAGGTGGGGAGGCTCATGGGGGGTGGAAGGGCTGGTCTCTGGCCCTTAGTGGGGGTTGGTTGTCTTGGCAACATCCCCTTCTCCACACAATGGGAAGCCCCCCTCAGCCTCCCGCGTGGATGGAGCCGACAGCCCCATCGCTGGCTATCAGCCTCAGGGACTTGGCAACCGTCTCTATGGCAACTCAGCCCAGCAACAGGGCCCACTGAGAAAGGGAGGGGTCCAAGACTGGGGCATGACTATGTGTGTGAGGGGCAAGGGAGCGGAGGGAGAGTTCCCCCGACACATACATCTATAGGTACAGGTGGAGAGACAAGAGGGAAGGGACGTGGGGATAAATACTCTCTGTGACAGACAAACACCTCACCAAAGCAGCGAAGACATCATAACATGCTGAGAGACAGGAAGACACCTGGGGACAGATGCACAGCTGGGGAGAGGAATAGCACATACCACACAGCACCCTGGGACACACCCCCTCAGAGTGCTGGCATCTACAGACTCCTCGCCAACCACCTGACATTCACACACGACACAGCCTTTCACGTGTGCAGTGACTTGTGTGTCTTTGAGCTATTTGAAAATGCTGGTGACTTCTACACAGAACAACACGTGTTGACTTTTCTGGGTACAAATACAAAGACAGGGTCCTAGAGCAGCAACTACAACAAAAAGAATATAGGAGAAGGAAGACTTCATTGTTCATTTGGTCACTTGGCATCGTGTCTACTTTGTCCCAGGTACTATGTCTGGCACTGGATATTCACGGTGAACAAGGGAAAACCTCTGCTTTCATGAAGTCCACATTTTTCTGGGTTTATTTATTTGTACTTGAAAAAATAATCCACTCCCCCTCTGTTTCTGGTGCCAGGGATGGAACCCAGGGCTCATGCATGCTGGACAAATGCCCCTTCACGGAGACACACTCCCAGCCCTGAAGTCCACATTTAGATGGGGAAAAGGATAGTATAATTTCAGGTACTGAAAATAATAATATAAAGAATAATAAAATAATATAAAGAAAACAGTAACAAGATGGAGAGTAATGGGGAAACGCTTCAGCTTAGGTCAGGAAGCTCCTGAAATAACTAGGAACTGGAATAAGAAGGATCTGGGATAATGAGGAGTAAGCCAGGCACTACGGGGAAGGGCTTGCCAGACAAGGAACAGCAGGTGCAAAGGCACAGAAATTCCTGTTGCAACTCCTTGCCCCATTCCCCTTTCTTTAATGCCTCCCAATACATCCCTCATGTGAAATTTGTATCCCTTAGCGGCTCTGTTGGATGACAAAGTTTGCATTCCTGTCTGCAGGCCTGTTCAGTAATAGCAAGAGGGACATCACACCATACACACATGGTCTATCCTCCCTTAGCCTCAGCCAGTGGGGAGCAAGTCACTTAAGGTCTAGGGTATGCATTTAGGAAGCTGGTCCCATTCATTTCCCCCTTTTCTTTTTTCTTTTGCCTTTCCTTCCTTTGTTTCTTCCTTTCTCCCTCTCTTCCTCCCTCCCTCCCTCCATTCCCTCCTTCCTTCTTCCCTTCCTTCCTTCTTTCTTTCCTCTTTCCCTCCTTCCCTTCTTTCCCCCCTTCTTTCCTTCCTTCTTCCTTCCTTCCTTCCTTCCTTCTTTCCCTCCTTCCCTCCTTCCTTCTTTCCCTCCTTCCCTCCTTCCTTCCTTCCATCTTCCTCCTTTCATGGTACTGGGGCTTAAACCCATGGATGCTCTACCACTGAGCTACAACCTCAGCTTGTTTATTTTATTTATTTATTTTTAACTTGGGGGGATTTTGAGACAGGGTCTCACCTTGTAGCCCAGGCTAGCCTTGAACTCATGGTGCTTCTCCTGCCCTAGCCTCCCAAGGGCTGGGATTACAGATGTATACCCTCATGCCTGGCCTTAGTCCCTTCTAAAAACTATTTTAATTAATTAATTATTTTTGTAGTACTGGAGATTGAGCCCAGGGCCTTCACACAGAGCTACATCCCCAGTCCCTTTTTAGGGACAGAGTCTCACAAAGTTATTTAAGCTGGGTTTGAACTTGCAGTCCTTCAGCCTTAGTCTCCCAGTGTGCTGGGTTCATAGGCATGCAGCACCACACATTTATTTATTTATTTATTTTGTTTTATTTTTTTTTTTTTTGAGACAGGGTTTCACTATGTAGTTCAGGCTGGCCCTGAACTCACTATGTAGCCCAGGCTGGCTTTTTGTCCCCCCCCCCGTTCCAGGAATCGAACTCACAACCTGTGCTTGCCAGGCAGGTGCTGTGCTGCTGAGCTAAATCCCCAGCCCCCCAGGCTGGCTTTGAGCTCACAGAAATCCTCCTGCCTCAGCTTCCCAAGTGTGAGGATTATAGGCGTGTGCCCCCATGCCTGGCCAATCTTAATTTTTATTTTAAGGCAAGGTCTCACTATATTTCCCAGGTTGGCTTTGAATTTAGATCCTTCTGGCTCAGCTTCCCGAGTAGCTGTGATTATAGGCGTGCACCACCCACCTGGCTTTCTCCTTTGTTTCTTGTGTGTCTGTAAATCACTTGTGTTTTCCTTTAAACTCTGGGAGGCCAAGGATGATGCTCTGAGTTTTGGGAGGCTAAGACAGACACAAAGTCCAAAGCACAGAAATACCAGGATGAAGAGGGCTGAGCGTACCACAGAGTTGCTCCCCGCAACAGTACAGGATCAAGACTGACCTGGGGGTTTAGCTGCAGACAGGAGTGCAAACTTTGTCATCCTTCTGAACAGAAGCAGCTGAGGGATATGAATTTCACATGAAGGGTATGTTCCGGGGTGTTAAAGGGGAATGGGGCAAGGAGTTGCGATCGGAATTTCTGATAGGGAATGACTGATACCACATCTGATTTTGGGGAGGTGGGTACCAGGAATCAAACTCAGGACTTTGCGTTTACCAGGTAGGCGCTGCACCACTGAGATATATCCTGGCCCTTGCTAGCACATCTGGATTTTCAGTTAGAATGGAAAAAATTGGAGTTAAGAGGCTACCCAGGCATCCGTGGACATGCGGCCTTCCTAGAGAGAGCTTTGGGGTCTGTAGGCAGCCTGGGAAAAGTGTTGGGTTGGAAGTAGGGAGTTGGCTGGCACGAGCTTATAGAGCTGGGTGGGAGAAGGAAAAAGGATGCAGAATGAATGGCAATGACAACGGGGCAGAAAGAGTGATGTGGAAGGAGTCCTGAGGGGCCCAGGTCCAGGTACCCCTGATTCCCATAGGGAGGTGCAGTCATTGGTTTCCTGGTTCTCCCTCTTTCCCTGTTGCCGCAGGACCTCAGGCACCAGCTCCCCCCAAACTCAGTAGCTGGTGGGGTGGGGGGACTGCACAGCCTCGGGGGCGGCAGCTGGTGAGTGGGGAGGAATCTGTGTGCTCAGCAAACAGCAGCCTCAGTGCCCAGTGGCTGCCTCCTCCCTCATCAATCAGCCCCAGCCAAATGTCCTTGCATTCCCACCACCCCAAGGGGACTGGGGCTGGGCCAGGGTCCCCAGGGGAGTGAGATGGGGTGGGTGGGGGTGGCGCTTGGCTTCCTGTCCATTGGCCTCTGTTCTCTTCTCTCAGGAGGCTCCGTTCCTCATGTCATGGAATGATTCTGTCCTGGGCCCTGCCATCGAGGGGGCATCATCTACAAATCACCTGTGGGGGGCCACTTGGGGAAGTGGGGGAGAGGGATGAGTCAGGGCTGCAGAGGAATCCACTCTGGTTCTCACGGGACTGGCCCAGAGCACAGCCAGCAGGGAGGCTGCTGGCACAGAGTCCCTGTCCTGTCCCCCCCAGCTGGCCTCTTCGTCCTGATGGATGCTCTGGACAAAACTGAGACCCTGACACCCTGCATATCCTCTCTCTTCCCACCTTCTCCCAGCCCCCTGCCCTCACACCATGCTTCCCACCAAGATCTAGAGGTCTGACACCCCAGATCACCCCAAATCTGCTGTTCCCTATTGGAGACGGAGGTCTGTAGACCTTACCCTCTGGCTCGCCGTCCCCCTCCTCAGCCCTTGCTCCCCTCAGGGACCCAGGCGTCCTGCCCACTCCCCTCACCATAACAACCATTCTTCTCGGAGTTGCTTAAGACTTTAATATCATTTCATTAAGTCAGTAAGTTCAGAGAGGGTTGGGGGCACAAAGAGACGGGGGGTGGCCCAAAGAGGGCCAAGGTAGGGGGGAAGAAGGGAAGAGCCCCCCTCTCTGTGGAGATGGCTCTGAGAAATCAAATATTGACAGTGAGAGAACAGAACTTATTAAATCTGGGACAGGGGTGTGTGGGGAGCTGTGGGAATGGCCAGATGCCTGGGTTGTGAGGGCCATGAGGTTCTGGGTGGAGGGAAAAGCCTGTGACAGGGAGGATGCCCAAGTTGAGGGTACAACTGTTCTGCCCCTTTCCTTTGGGATGTGCTCAGCCTTGCTACCCGGGTTGTTTCTCAGCTGTCCCCCAGAACCCCTGGGGACAAGACCCCCATCACAGCTGTGGCTGCCCCCCTTCATGGCCTCCCCTACCTCCACCTATGCTGATGAGCTTCAGTAGCGTTTAATCCGATTGAGCAGTAATTAGCAAAGCGAGATGTTTGATTACCTATTTAGCATAATGTTGGGGGCTGGGATCCCTAGGCACAGCCACAGTTGAGGGGGGAGTTGGAAAAGAAATGGGGTCTATGTAAAGTTCCTTTCCCTGAGGGATTCGTGAACCTGCCCTTGACGCTCCCCACCCCATGCCTCTCCTCAGATTTTCACTCGTGTGGGACTTTTCCTTGGAGGTTCTGACCAATTACTTGTCTCTCTCTGCCGTCTGGTTTAAGGAATCACCCACATGTCCCGTCTTAGCCCTGCAGATCTGTGCAGTTGTTCTTGGGGTGTGGCAGGGTCTCTCTTTCCTTCATTTCCAGCTCTCAGCAACAGGAGTCTGAGCTAGGCCAGAGGCACAAATCAGAGTCCAGAAATCCACCTTAGGTATATTGGTGGCGGCTGCGGGTAGGCAAGGGCAGAGGCTCCCAATTTTAGAAAGATCAAGTAGGTGGGATGGTGAGGTCAGGGTTGAGTTGGGGTGCAGATTAATCCACCTGCCCTTCCGGAGTACCAGGGACTTCCACTCTGGCAGTGCCAGACTGGTATAATGAGACCTGTCAGGTGTGAACACCAACCAGAAAAAGGGGAAACAGAGGTGCCAGCTTCTCTTCTCATTCAGCAAAGAAAATGTCATCAATTTAGCTCCTCATGGAAATGTAATCAGTGGGCTCACTGCTGGCTTTGTCTTAATTAGGCACTATTGATGGAAGCGGGGAGGGCGCCTCCCATCCCCCTGACGCTGCTTGCTCCCTGTATTTCCCAGTCTCCTCAAAGCTTCTCGTGACCACTGGGTAGAGTGCAGCCTTCCAGGCACCGTCCAGTGACCCCGGCCTGCAGCGCCCCCTAGCACCCGCTGAGGTCTGCCCCTCCTCCACACACTCCTTTCGCTTCCCCAGGACGCAGCCTTTGTTTCTAAAGAGAGCAAAGCCCCTCCCCGGCCCGGTCACCTTCCCCAGGGAGTCTCCGCCTCCCAGTCCCCCCCCACCCCATGTTTCTCAAAGCCGATCCTCGGATTCCAAAAATTCCAGTTCCGGTGTTCCCTCTTTTCCCTCGCACCTCACGCCCCGCGATCCTGAACCCCAGTCCGGACTCAGGAGGGGAGCGAGCAGGAGGGCAGGGGTGCTCCAGACCCGGTGCCCCCTCCCGCCCCAGCTGCAGCCACGGCGGCTGTCTGGAAATCCTGGAGCATCTTCTAGATGGCGAACAGCCTCAAAGGCGGGACCCCGGGCGCCATCTGCTGGACCCGTTCGGGCTGGAGCCCACACACCTGGGAACCGCGTCTGGCGTTTGGGTTTCCCTGCCTTTTAACGTCTTACGGAACTGTGGTGCATTGTTTCTAGCCCGAGGCCTTCCAGCTTGGTCCTCACAACGGCGCCCACCCTCTTCCGGCCCGCCAGATTTAGTTGCTTTCCCCTAGGCCCCCAGCCCTCTTGCCCCTTGTCCACGCAGCGGAGACCCGCGCCGGGTGGGGCCGCAGAGCAGGCATTCAGGGCGCCTGCGCAGAGGTGGCCCGCTCCGCAGATCCGACGCTCACCCTACCCGGCCCAGGGTTGCCTTGGCGACGCGTGCAGGCGCGGGGCTCAGAGGGCCACGCGGGGCAACTTCTTAGCTGGTGTGGCCCTTCGGTCGGCCAAGGGAGGAGAGGGTCGGCTTGTGAGGTGTGCGTATCGGGGCAGAGGGAAGGAGGGAAGGAATCTGGGGAGAAGGGGCGGTAGTGAGAGGCTAGGGATAGGCAGCTGAGAGGGCGAGAAGAGGCCGCTGTGCAAGGGGTAGTAGTGGGGGGAGGGGAAAAGGGGCAGTTGTAGGGGGAGGGGAGAACAGGGAGCAGTTGTGGCAGAAGAGAAAGGGCAGTTGGGCGCAGAGGAAGGAGCAGTTGTGGCTAGAGGGAAAGGCACAGGCGTAGGGAACAGAAAGAAGAGGCAGTTGGGGAGCATGAAGAAGAGGGGCCTGTTGTGACAGTGATGTGGGGAAGTGACTGAGAGGAAATTTGCCTACTGGTAATCAGTTTTAGGAGAGGCTCCCGCGGTATTCCCAGTAACAGAATAAGTACCAGGCTAGCAAGACTGAGCCTGCTGGGGCCTGCAGTGTGGGATCATGGGGCGAGCCCCTGGGTGAACACTCCGGAGGCTTCAGTGTGAGGTAAAACGCAGCTTGATGTTTCCCTGGAGGCTGATAGAGGAAGCCGCGTTGCCCTAGTTGGTTTTATTGATTTGTTAGCCTAACAGAACGTTTTCCTTGGAGCAAAGTACAAATCCTTCAAGTTTGAAATTCATAACCTATGATCACTGCCTGTGGCAGCCTGTGGAGATGAGGAAGGAAAGCCACAGGTGGCCGTCAGGCTATAGCTGAATGAAGAGGGAATGCCCAGCAAGTCCAAGTGGCCATTGGGATTCTGAACAGTTGCCAGAGGTGCCCACTTCCTGCCATCCCACTTTTCTAAGAGGCACCACCGGCCTTCCTCATGCCCTCATCTCCTTTTCCCCATTACACAATGTGAAATTCTTTATTGAATGACTCTTGTCTTTCCTGTTTCTGTCTGCTCTGACGGCATTTAGAATCAAATGATTTTGTTTTTCCTTATCAGTTAGTACAAATTCAACCACCTGTACTAAGAAACCTTCTCAGTACACACAAAACAGGGTTCTTGCCTCTCAGCAATTAAAAGCTAGAGACATGCGTGGCAAATACCGTTCTTTGTTTAAGACTGTTGCAGATTTCAGTGTGGGTAGGAGGAGCATTTTCCCACTTCACTGGAAGGAAAGAAGATACATGGGAGAAGCATCATGGTTTGCTTCAATATCTTGACAAAGGGTGGGGAACATGGGTTCAGTTTTCCCTTTGTGAGCCTTCTCTCATTCACACAGGGCTTAGTAGGGCAGAGTGATTTGAGCAGCCACACGTCAGCTTGGTAGAACTTTTCCCGATTATCTTACATTCTCCATACTCTTTTGTTGAGATAGGGATTCCTAAACCTTTGTTAATGGAGTATCCTATCTTTAACCTCCACTTAGTCCTAATGCCTGGAGAAGTTTTTATTTTTAACCTAATGTTATGAAGAGAGTGGGGTATCCCACTAAAAGAAGCAAGGACTCTTAAGGCTCTTTTTCTTTTTTTACAGGGCTGGAGCTCAAACTCAGCTCAACTCAAGCTCAAACTCAGGGTCTCCCACATGCAAGGAAGTGTTTGACCACTGAGCCATACTCTCAGCCTCAGAGGCTTCTATTGAGAGTACAGACCCTTTATGGAGAGCAGGTTATAGGTTCCCCAAGAAGAGATGATCATATTGGAGTCTCACTCAATTTGTGAATCCAAAGGGGACAGCAGAGAGAGGTTAGGAAGTGTTAACAGGAGGCTGGGCTGGGGGTGGGGTCTGACTGTGGACTCCCAATATCTCTGTACTTGCAGGTTTTACCTGCACAATGTCAAGCAAAGCTGAGAAAAAGCGGAAAGTGACCGGTCGGGTGGGCTCCCGGCCACCCAGGGAGGTGCGAGCTGCTCAGTCCACCCTGGACCCACAGGCTACTGAGAGCACTGTATCTGCCACTGAGCCTGAGTCTGAGCCTGAGCTGCCCAAGGAGGAGACTGGTGGGTATTTGCTGGAGCAGGGGGTGCTTAGAAATGGAGGGTAGAGGGATTTGAGGGACTAGGGGACAGAATGTTTGTATTTCAGGAGGGTCTTGGGGCCAGGGAGCAGATTCTGTCACTTCTGGGCAAGAAGCAGGGGCTATGTGAACTCCTGCTGTGAAGGCTCAGGGAACCTCAGCTCTGCTGCTGGATCCCTTTTTTGTCTGTCTTCCCCCTGGCCAGCCTCATACTTGTTCTTTCTGTCTTAAAATTTCCCACCACTGCTGCAGGAGTTCACCAGCCAATCCTTTCTCTAGCCTCTTCCTCCTTATTTCAAGTGTTCCTGGTTGCTCCCACCCCACCGCAGAGGGTTTGATCTCTTCCTTTTTCCCATTTTCACCCTGGGTGGCAAAACAAATAATGTTTTTCTCCCATTAAGCCCATCACCATGGAGACTCAGCCTGCTTTGCCACCCTTTGAATCCTAAGCCAGGCTGATGCTTTCTACCATCTGTTGAAGGCTCCTGTATCTCCGCCCTCATTTTGGCAGGGACTTGGTAGACTGCGGAGGTTCAGGTTCAGGGTGACAGGAAAAGAAGTGTAGATGGAGGGAGCAAAGCGTTTAAAGAGGCTGCCTTTTGTGGCTTTGATCCAGGAGCCGGCAGGGTTGGAAGGTTTTGGGTAACTATTGCTATCAGTGGGCTTTCCCTTAGAGCACTGGTCAGTGCGGAGAGGACAGACCTTGCTTTTTATCTGGGACACCTGCACACTGCTAATGGCCAGGAAAGATGGAGAGAAATAGACCCTCACTCCAACCTTTTTTTTTTTTTTTTTTTTTTTTTTTTTTTTAAATACTAGAGACTGAACCCAGGGCTTTTCTTGTGCATGCCAGGCAAGCACTCCACCAATGAACTATATCCAGAGCCAGAATCTCCCTTTAATATTAATGGTTAAGAACTTAAGTGAGGATGTGGGAGAAACAAAGACCCAGGGACATAGGAAGCTGCCCTTGGATCCAGGACTTTGAAATGTGTGGCATTTTTTCAGTTCTCAAGTGGTTGGCTGAAAATAGTTTAAACTGAGATGGGCCCCTAGAAGCTGCATTCCAGGAGGAGCAGAGGGAGGTAGGAAGGAAGGCAGGTAGGTTTGGTTTGGTTCAGTTTGATTTGGAGAATCCGCGGGATCAAAGGGAAGGACCTTCAAAATGAACGCTTTGGCCTCCAGACCCCAAAATCTCTCCCTCCGCCAGCTCTCAGCATCCTTATTGTTTGGTATGGAGCCTTCCAGCTGCCCAGTAGCCTGGGTAGAGGTTCAGAGAGGAGTGGGTCTCCCAGGCAGCCCTGAAACTAAGACTAATCCTTGTAATGGAATTGGGGAGGGGCTGGGGCCTGTCTACTGGGGATACAGGGGGCCTAAAACATTTCTTGGTAAAAGACTGGATTTGAGAATAGCAGCCTTCTTTCTGTCCTTTTTATGGCACTGGAGATGGAACCCAGGGCCTCTTAAACACACACTTTGCCCCAGAGCTGCACCCCTAGCCCTGGCAGCTTTTTGAGATCTGTATCCTATACTTCGTTACGCACCCTTCAGTTTCCACTACAAGAAGAATCCTAGCCTGGTTTGGTGGTGCATGTCTGTAATCCCAGCATTCAGGGGGCTGAGGCAGGAGGATCATCAGGAGTTCAAACCCAGCTTGGGCTATATACAGTGAGTTCAAGGTCAATCTGAACTTGAGACCCTGTTTCAAAAAAAAAAAATCCTAACCAAGGATCACAATCCCTTTCCTGTAATTTTAAAAGCTCTAACAAATGGAGCACCTTCCCCTGCCCCTGCTGCCATCTAAACTTATCTGATGGTAAAACCTAACCTAAACTGACATGAAAGTATTTATGGTCTGTTAAATATATAAATATTCATATGTTCTATTGCAGAAATATTCATTAAAGTTTGATTGTTAAATATTGTTCTAAGACCTGCCCAGGGTGGTGGTAGGGATTACATACCATACATTATTGATTATATTAAGATCCTAAATTCTTTTCTTTCTTTTTATATTTTTGATGCTAGGAATTGAACCCAGAGCCTTGCTCATACTGAACAAGCACTCTGCCACTGAACTACGTCTTGAGTCTTCTACAATTCTAAATTCTGAAACCGGTCCAACACCAGGGGTCTTGGATAAGGGGTTGTAGATCTATATTTCAGGTAGAACAGAAAATGTATAGAAAAAATATAGCAATACCTAAAATCATGAAAACAACCAGTGAATCCCTTGGTTTGGCCTCCGCAGGCCCTCTTGTCTTTCCTCAGAGATCACTACTATCCTGTGTTGGAGTTTATCATCCTCAAGACCGATATTTATATATTAAGTACTGGGGACTGAATCCAGAATCTTCATACGGAGCTATGTCCTCAGCCCTTTAAAATATTTTGAGACAGAGTCTTGCTTAGCCTGAGCTCGAACTTGTGATCCTCCCTCCAGCCTTAGCCTCCCACAGTGCTGGGACTGCAGGCATGTACCACTATGCCTGGCTCTTATTTTACTTTATTTTATTTTTATTATTTTATTTTATGGTACTGGGATTGAGCCCAGGGCCTTATGCATACTACGTGGGTGTGCTACTACTGAATTATACTATGCTATCACTACTTCTCCTGGCCTAGTTGCTGTCTGAAATTTGGAATTCCGGCAGTTTTCTCAGGGAAAGTGGCTCATCCCACTCACCACGAATCTTTTCCTATTTCCTGGAATCTTTCCTTATTCCCTTTTCACCACTTGCTTCTTCAGGTTGTAGCTTCACTCTTTATTTTCAGTCTTCCTTTCTGGAAATCAAGATGTCCTGTTTCCCAGGGGCTTTCAGTTCTATTTCATTTATTCTTTTCTTCTTCTGTCCCTTCCCTTTCATGGGAAACTTACCACTTTCACCCTAATCGCTAGGTAGGGAGGTGGAGAATCACCCTCCTATGTCTGTGGGACTCCAGAACAGGCATAGCAGAATTAAGTGCCCATCAGCCTGGGGGACGGGAGAAAGCCTGATTCCTATGGGCCTCAACTTCTCCATGTGGAAGGAGGATCAGGGAACAATGGAGGCCACAAGCCGAGTCCCTGGAATAACTGTCACCGTTAACTGCCTCAGTACTCCCACCCGTCACCTCACTAAGGCTTTTAAATTAGATTACTGGATATTTATTATCATTTATTACAAAATTCATTTTCATTTGTGATTCATTTATTATAAAATTCACTCTTTTAAGAGTACAGTTCACTGGTTCTTGATATATTCACAGAAGTGTGTAACTATCACTACTATCTAATTTTAGAGCATTTTCATCTTCCCCAAAAGAAAGCCATTTCAAGCACCTTGAAAAATTACTGCTGGATGACTCTTTCTCTTCTTAATTGCATCAGAGCCTTGCCATTTATGTATGTATGTATGTAAATATGTATGTATGTAAGTATGTGTGTATGTATGTATATATTTTTGCCATGATGATGATTGAACTCAGGGCTTTGCATATGCCAGCCAAATGCTTTACCACTGAGCTATACCTCCAGCCTAGAACCTTGTTTTCAGCAGTTTCCCTCGAGCTCTTGGGAGCCACTAATCTACTTTCTGTCTTTGTGGGTTTCTCTAAGCTGGATGTTTCATAGAAAGAGAATCATACCATACTGTGGTCTCATGTGACTCACTTCTCTTCACTTCATATAATGCTTTCAAGGTGCATCCATGCTGTAGCGTGCATCACACCTTTATTCCTCTTTAGGGTGAATAATACTCCACTGTCTGTATATACTGCATTTTGTTTATGCATTGTAGTGTTAATGGACATTTGGGCTGTTTTCTTCTTTTGCTTATTGTGAATAATGCTGCTGTAAATATCGGCCAACTAACACCTTTGGGTCCTGCTTTTTTGTTTTTTTGGTACAGGGTCTTGCTGTGTAGTTCAGGCTGGCCTTAAACTCACTATGGAGCCCAGGCTTGCCTTGAACTCACAGCAGTCATCCTGCCTCAGCCTCCCAAGTGCTGGGATTAAAGGCATACACCACGTTGAGCAGAACCAAGCCCAGCTTTTGTCCTGTTGGGTTCAACCCTACAAGTAGAATTGTTGGATAATATGGTAACTGTGTGTAACTTTTTAAGCAAAGTCTGCCCTTTTGTGTGTTTCTTCTTCCTAGAGCCAGCCTTGGTGGAACCTGAAGTACCGAAGGAGGAACTGGAGGAACTTGAGGTGGACGTGGTAGGCTGGGGTCTTCCCCAAAGTTAATATTTCTTCTCAACAACTAGTGAGTCAAAGGCTCAGCGGGGAAAGGTATACAGGGAATGCTCTGCTGCTGCCTCCTGCTTACTCTCCACCAGTAGCCTGCTCAGCACAAATCCAGTTCATGAGTAAAGGATCAGTTGATCCAAGCCTCCTCCTGCAGAACAGGGCCTTGGCGAGGAACTAACCTCAGCCCTGCTCTCCCTGGTCTCCCCACCTTGGCTCAACCTTGATCCTATGGGTGGACATTTGACAAGTTGAACAAGATGGGCAGATACTGTTTTGTTTTGTTTGGTCTTTTTGAGACAGGGTCTCACTATGCAGTTCAGGCTAGCCTTGAGCTTACTTTGTAGCCCAGGCTGGTCTCAAACTCACAGTGATCCTTCTGCCTCAGCCTCCCAAGTGCTGGGATTACAGGCGTGCGCCATCGTGCTTGGCATGACATTTTTTGAAAAAGAGAGAGAAAAGCAGTAACATCCCTCTAAAAAAAATTGGAGCTGGCCATGGTGATTCATACCTGTCATCCCAACACTGGGAGGCCAGGGTAAAAAGAGCACAAGTTTGAGTCCAACTGAGGAACTTAGTGACTTAGTGAGATCTTATCTCAGAATTTAAAAAACAAGTTAAAAAGGGCTCTAGGGATGTAGCTCAATGTGAAGACCCTGGGTTCCATATCCAGTAATGTGGGGGGAAAAACTGGAAGGAACAGAAAAGTACTACAGAGAAAGAGAAAATAAAACTAAATCATTACTCCCCAGTCACACCTAATGTGAGTATCTTGATATATGTCTCTCCTTTCTGTGCAGACTTGCAAGTTGTCTGTATAATCCTAACTGTGCCATATATTACCATATTTTTTGGAGGGGCATAGGGGTTTAAATTTAGGGCCTTGTGTGTGCTAGGTAAGCTCTCTACCATTGAGCTACATCCCCAGCACTTTTTATTTTTTTTTATCTTGAGACAGGGTCTTGCTAAGTAGCCCAGGCTTGCCTAAAACTTGAAGTACTCTTGCTTCAACTGTCACGCATCTGAGATGATAGGCACATGCCAGGCTAAAACCAACACTTTCAAAGTCGTATTTCCTTAAAATAGATTCCCATACACAGAGTTACCAAGTTAAAAAGTAAACAATGCTTCTAATGTTTTCAATATATACTACCAAATTATTTTAAAAACAGATTATATCTTTTGCCCTCATACTAGCAACAAACCCTTGCCAGTCCAGGGTTATCAGTTTAGCAAGCATTTAAAAAATATAAGTATTTTTAATGAGGGATTTTAAAGATTAAATGATTTCTGTTATTTTTATTTGTATTCTTTGATTTCAAGTAAAACAGAACATTTTTTCAAATTTGTTTTTTTCTTGTCTGACATAACATTGTCTACTTACATCCATTGGTCCATTTATTTATTGGGGTCTTGGTGTTTTTCTCATTGGTTCATCCGTATCTTACATAGGAAAGATTTTAGATCACTGCCTATTGAATTGTCTTGACCTAGAGGCTGTAAGAACAATTCCTCTTCATTTTCCAGGAGCACTGGGAGAAGGACATGGTGACATCCTAAGTTCACTGAGCTATATCTTCATCTCTTCTAGTCTCCTTAATTTATTTAGTAGAGTTCTATGAACTGAACCAGTTACAATTTATTTTCCATTTAATCAATTTGTTCTTTGGTTCTCACCCCCTACTTACTGCTTTGCTGATTGCTTTAGCCTAGTATCTTTTTCTTATTTCAGCATCCTGAAGGGGCTAAAATTGCTTGCACTATATTCCTTTTCCAGATCGTCATCTCCTTGCTCCTAATTGCTTGACCCAGGCTAATATCCTACATGCTCACTTTTACCTTAGGTTGACAGTTGCTTGAGAATACATTTTTACCACCACAGACATAAAGGAACTATCTTGGAAAGATAATAACCTGTGGTTTTCCTCTATGACACATTCTGTTTTCACTCTTACAGGCAGGAGAATCTATTGTCTTATTTCTTCAAAAGCTTGAAACCTATCATTCAGTCATCCTCAGCTTTCTCTTCTGTATCCTAAACCTGTCTGGCTGCTCCTCTCATCTCCCACGTCCTGGCTCCTGGTGTGTGACTGGAGGGGAGGACGACTCACCCTAACAGCTCTGACTGCTCTGCCTGTCTGTGCTCTTCTGCAGAAGCCCCTCTTCCTTTCCCGAGCTGTGCTGACAGGCCTGGCAGACGCTGTATGGACAGAGGAGCATGATGCCGTTCTGAAACGCTTTGCCCAGGAGCCCCTGGAGTCCATCCTCACCATCTTCATTGACCCCTGCTTCGGGCTGAAGCTGGAACTGGGCATGCCTATACAGGTGCGTACGCTGCTCGCCCAGCTACGAGGTGGTCTTCTGGGGAACTGAGGGTCTGTGGAGCCACACTGCTTTATCTTCTGTGCCAAAGGCCCCATTGGGGGTCAAGCACCCTTCCTGGAGGCAGGGTACAAAGAAAGATGAGGCGATATTTTTCTTTTCTTTTTGTTTTGTTTTGTTTTTTTTTGGTTTTTCTCCAGTACCGGGAACCGAACTCACGGCCTTGCACTTGCCAGGCAGGTGCTTTTGCCGCTGAGCTAAGTCCCCAGCCCCTTCTTTTCTTTTTGAGACAAGGTTTTGCAGTGTGGCCCAGGTGGCTCTCAAATTCACAGTATTCCTTCCTCCACCTCCCAAGGGTTGGGATTACAGGCATGAACTTCCATGCCTAGCTTCATTGTTTTGTTTTCTATAATTACATGGTCTAGAGGGGAAGATATGAATATAGATAAATATGTACTATAAATCTCTTAATAATATTAAATATATCAATTAGATTATATAGTTAATCATATCTATTTAGTTTTAATTAAATTATTATGCAGTTATTTAAAATATATATGTGTATTTATTTATTGTGTACTTATTGATATTGGGGTCAAAGCCCAGGACCCCATGCATGCTAACCATGTGTTCCACCACTGACCTACACCCTCATCTCTACAATGTACTTGGATGTATGCACGAAACTTTATAGGAGCTTTTGGAGAGCAACTCTTAGAGCACGTGGAATTTGGGGAAAGTTTGATGATGGAGATGATGTTTGAGCTGAGGATGAAGTTGGGACATAGGATTTCATCAAGATCAGGTGAAGGCTTTTCAGTCAAGAACACTTTATATATAAAGAAAAGAGGAATGGGAAATGATACTGAGAAGGGGTGTAGCAGTCAGCTTGCAAAGGGCCTTGTGCATTATACTAAAGAATTTGGCCTGGATCCCAGACAGAGCTATTGAAGTCTTTTTTGGATTAGATCGATAACTATTTCAACAATGTGGAGGGTACGTTAGAGAAGGGTGGACCTCTGGTAGTAAGACAGTAAAACAAAGATGTATTGTACAATGCGGTAGAATCTTGGGTGGTGGGTACACAGGTCATTATTGTAAAATTCTTTTTAAAATAAAATGTTGGAAAAGAAAGAGGTTCCTGCTTTGCTCCTATTGGCAGTGCATGTATGAAAATTGAAATGATAATAAAGTTTAGCAACAATGACACAGTTTTTAAAGCAATCCATGTTAAACAAAGGCAAAACAGGATATGGGCTTTTCCTGTGTATTGGCAACGATCAGCTACAAGAATGTAATGAGAAAAATAATTTCGTTTGTAAAAGAAACAAAGTTGGGCCGGGGATATAGCTCAGTGGCACAAGAGCTTGCCTGGCAAGCGCAAGGTCCTAGTTCGATTCCTGGTACAAAAACAAAGCAAAACAAAACAAAGAAGTGTCTCTTCATGTCAAAAGAAACAAAGTTACTAAACTACTTATATTCGAATATAAAAATTTAATGTAGAGTCGGATTTATGTGAAAGAGTACAGCTTTGTTGCAAGCTATAAAAGACTTAAGTAAATGGTGAGCCATGTCCTGTGTCAGAATGAGAATCTTTTTTTTTTTTTTTTTTTGGTTTTTCTCCCGTACCGGGAACCGAACTCACGACCTTGCGCTTGCCAGGCAGTCGCTTTGCCGCTGAGCTAAATCCCCAGCCCCGAGAATCTTAATAATATGACTATATTTTGTCTAAAAAAATATATCTATTTTTGGGTTTTTGTTTTGTGATGAGGATTTGCTATGTTGTTGCCCAAACTGACCTTGAACTCTGGCCTCAAGTGACCCTCCCACCTCAACTTGTTACATAGCTGGGACCACAGGCATGTGTCACCATGCTCAGAGAAATTCTTTTGTAGTGTGTGTGTATGGTACTAGGGATTGAACTCAGGGCCTTTGTATTGAGCTACATCGCTAGTCCTTTTTGAAACAGGATCTAGCTAAGTTGTTTCATTGCCCAGCCTGAGCTCAGACTTGCCAGCCTCCTGCTTCAGACTGTCAGAGTGCTGGGATTACAGGCATGCATCACCACACCTGGAAAAAGGTATCATTTTCATGCAGCTTCAATCGTAGTGCCCACATGCTAGTCTTTCAATTCCTTGGGTAAAGGATTTTAAAATATACCTAGAAAAATGCATGAAAACAGCAAAGATAATAAAGAACAAGGAAAATAATGGGGGAGTCTTATGAATATAAAAGTATTTTATTAAACTATAGTAGTGAAGATAGGTTCTATTAGGTTAGGAATATACATTATAAACAACAATACAGAAATGTAGAAAGTATAAAAATAGACATTATCAACAATAGCACAGAAACATAGGAAATATAGAAAATAGAAAGTACAGAAACAGATATGTAAGCACTTTCTATAAAAATGGGATTTTAAAATCTGGGGGAAGGATGGGATTAGTCAATGAATACAACTGGGAAACATATGGCAATGAAGTTCTTCAGTTATAAAGAATCTATTTAGCCTCCTGAAATGCATCCTAGTTTTTTCTTTTTTTTAAGGTGTTGGGGATTGATCCCAGGGCTGCTTGGGTGGGCCCTGTCACTGAGTCACACCCTCAGCCCTCTGAAATTCATTCTAAATAGATTGTAGGCTTACTTGTATTCTCCTGGTTAAAATGGCTATTTGAAGCTTTCTTTAAAAATTTTTATGCTCATTGCCATGTGTGGTGGTTCGTGCTCATAATCTCAGCTACTTAGGAGGCTGAGGCAGGAGGATGGCAAGATTGAGGCCAGCTTGGGCAACTGAGCCACACTGTGTCTCAAAAGAAAATATATAAAAAGGGCTAGAGTGGTAGAATGCCCTTGGGTTCAATCCTTAGTATTTTTTAAAAAAAATTAAAAAATTATCCTCAGGGTTGGTGTAGCTTAGTGGTAAAGCACTTGCCTACCCAGAACAAGGCCTCGGGTTCCATCTGCAGCACACTCCCCCGATTACTCTTAAATATCTGATGAAACAAGCAAAAGGGAATACCAGTAAAAACACAACAAAAATCTACATATAGCCCCTGGAGTAAACAAAGAAAGAAAGATGTATAATTATATCTAGTAAATTTCAAAAATGAATCACCAAAAAAAAAAAAAAAAATGGCGCTTAATGGAGAGTGTAAGCACCATGCCCGTGCCCCGCCCTGCTGCAGGAAGTGTACCTCAGCTGGAGGGAGCATGCTGCTGAAAGCTTATAAAATCTTGGAAGAGAGAAAGAGCCTTGTTGTTTTAGCAAAGATGCAACACTGCCTTAAATAGCCTCACCACCTGCCCATACCCTCATGCAAGTCTCTTAGGCTAGAGAAAAGCGAATAAAATATAAAATACCTAATCCTTTCACTTTAACTTCAAGAGGCAGAATAAACTGGCCTTTCACAGTGGGACATCAGGTCGCCCCTGGTAGGTTACAGCTGAAAGAATGAATTCACAGAGCTGCCCAAGCATGAGCAAAATGAAGAGAAATTGCATGGCAACTGCAAGCATGTTATATCAAGGGCAAAAAATTAAAAAAATAAAAGGAACAAAGCGTGCAAAGCAGGACGACAAAACTGAATGAACAGAAGGAAATTCCTCGCAACAGCATCGTGTTATAATACAACTTAATAAGAACACAAATTCAGTTTTTAAAAAAGCCAAGAGATGAAATGATAAAGGGTGAGAATGGGATGAAAGGTAGAGTGCTGATTTTAGGATATGAATAAAGCAGCATGTTACAAAACTGGTGGATTGGAGACGGCAAAGAATTGAACGGCTCTTGCTGCAAATCCTGTCACTGAGAAGGAGGCGAGGCCCGGGGTAATCACCGGCATGCAGAAGAAAGGGCCAGAGATACTAGCACAATTAGAGAGAAGCTAATAGACCTGAAAGACAGGCATAGCTATCTAGTGGAGTAAAAAGAGCCAAGGAACGGTACAGAATATAAAGATTGTAATACAAAGAATCTCCCTGAAATGCAAAAAGAACTGAATTTGGGATCCAAGGGACAGGCTATACTGCACAAAATCACTCAGTGTTTAGTGTCTTGGTTACAGTACTAAAATTTGAGGGTGCTAATTCTTTGGAGCCATCATCTAGGTGAACTTTTTTTTTTTTTAATGTGTATGTGCTGCCGAAGAGAGCACTTTGTTTTGTTTTTTGAGGCAGGGTCTCACTATGTAGTTCAGGCTGGCCTTGAACTCACAGTGTTTCTCCTGCCTCAGCCCCCAGAGTGCTGGGATTACAGGGGTGCACCACCATGCCTGGCCTATGTGTTATTCTTGCAGAGAAGTAAGCTGAACCTAATAATGAGGAAACAATCAGATAGATCCAAATTAAGAAATATTTTGGAAAATAGTTGGCTTGGATTCTTAGACATATCAAAGCCATGAAGGAATGAAAAGCCTGGGGGATTATTAAAATGAAAGGAATGCTGCGTATGTTGGTGCACACCTGTAATCTCAGCACTCAGGAGGTTGAGGCAGGAGGATCGGCATGAGTTCAAGGCCAGCCTGGGCTACATAGTGAGTTCAAAGCCAGTCTGCCCTACAGAGCAAGAGCCTGCCTCAAAAATAAAAACAAACAAAATTTTAAAAACCTCAAAGAAACAGAAGTGAGCCTTCTTTCTTTGTTTCCCTTTTATTCCCTTCAGGTGACAAGCCTGTTGGTTGCTGTCACTCACACCCAGGGTGGGTCTTCTGTCTTTAGTAAACCCTTCAGCCACACTCAGAACTATGCTGATCCAATTTATTTGGGTGTTTCTTACTCAAATTGACACAATCAGTTAACTATGATGATGCCCCAAAGGCATTATTTCCAGCCAAAATGTTCAAGTAGGCGATAGTTTTTCATCTCCAAAGACCCCTATTTAAGAAAACTAGAAATAAGATAATATCAACTGACAGCTGGTAGTATAGTTGGGTGGGAGAGCACAGTATGCCTCAGGTCCCCCAAGTTCCATCCCTAGAACTGCAAAACAAAACAAAATGAACTAAATGAAACAAACCCTTGAGATTCAGTCAATTAAGAAATGAACCAAGTCCTGGTGTGGTGGCGTACACCTGTAATCCCAGCACTCTGGAGGCTGAGGCAGCAGGATTCTGTGAGTTTGAGGCCAGCTTGGGCTCCATAGTGTATTCAAGTCCAACCTGAACTACATAGTGAGACCCTGTCTCAAAAAAAACAAAAAGAAATAAAGAAAGAAAGAAAATAAAGAACACAGAAACAAAGAATCGATGAACATTCAATTCATTTAAATAAGCGGTACATTAAATAATGTACTAAACCACCATAAGAATTGTAGCTATGTTATAGAATGTGAATGTTATATGTAAACCTGACTAATGTAAAATCATCCCAAAACAAAAATGGAAGATGATAGGAAAATGATAGGGTGCAAAAACTTTTGTTTTTCACAGCAGTGAGCCAATAAAATTTAAAATTGAATGGCAGTGAGAAAACTTAAGCTTTTCATAGTCTTTTTTACTACTTCATTTGTTTATTTATTTTTGGGTTTTTGAGATGGGCTTTCAGTATGTAGTTAAAGCTGGCCTTGAACTCCCTATGTAGCTCAACCTGGCCTCAAACTCACAGCAATCCTCCTGCCTCAGCCTCTTGAGTGCTGGAATTGCAGGTGTGCACCACCATACCTGGCCTTTTCAAGTTCTCTTTATCTAATTAAATTCAAATAGGGGCTGGGGATTTAGCTCAGTGGCACAGTGCCTGCCTGGCAAGTGCAAAGTCGTGAGTTCGATTCCTGGTACCGGAAAAAAACAAAACAAAACAAAATTTAAATAAAACTAAATGTAATACTTGTAACTAAAATAGCATGCTATTTTAAATAAAATTTTAATTAATTTTTCTGTATGTGACAGGGTTGATCAAAAGATATGTGTTTAAATAAAAATTGTTATAGTAAAAGATACATTGCCCATTAATCCCCCTTAGATACTCTCTTTCACTTCAGACACACTTAGCCCATTATTCTTGCTACTGTTTGAAACAGTTCTGGATGTTCCATGCATGAGTGTCTTTACAAAGTGTGGTCAGCATATGGTGACCGCTGCTGCCGACTACCACCCAATGGAAAGGCGGGCATGTAAAAACCTTACAGTGTGTCTTTGTCCACCTTATTCACCTGATCTTCCACTGTGTGACTTCTGGCTTTTCTCCAAAGTCAAAATGACCATGAAAGATAAGTGTTTTAAATTGATTCAGGAGACTGAGGCAGCCACCAATGCGTAACCGGAGATAAAACAAGACTTCCAGAACTGGAACAGGTGTGTTCAAAGCTAGGAGATGGAGTCTGAGGGGCATTAATGGCAACATAATAAATTCTAATGTGGTAAGGTTTTAAAATTTAAACATTTATTGTATTTTTTTAATCACACCTCATGCGTCTATAGGAACATGTCTGAATAATGTTTTTTTTTGTACTGGGAATCAAACTCAGGATCTTGTGCTTGCTGGGCAGGTGCTGTGCTGCTGGGCTGTATCACTGGCTCTGAATAATGTTTTCTCAAGGGTTTTGTCTTTTGTTTTTTTTTTGGTCTTTTTGAGACAGGGTCTCACTATGCAGTTCAGGCTGATGTTGAGCTCACTTTGTAGCCCAGGCTGGCCTCATAGTTGTATGGATCCTCCTGCCTCAGTCTCTTCAGTGCTGGGATTGCAGGCATGTGCCACCACACCTGGCTCAAGTTTTTTAAAAAAATTTTATTTTTTACTTATTTAATTTTTTTGAGACAAGGTCTTGCTTTGTAGTCCAGGCTGGCCTCAAACTCACAGCAGTCCTCCTGCCTCAATGCTGGGATTACAGGCATGCGCCACCATGCCTGGCTTCAATTTTTATTTTTGTATTAGTCCATGTTTGCAGTACATACCGATTACATTCCTTGTGGGGACCTGGTGCATAACACATCTCAGTGCCGTCTTCATCCCTTCCTTTCTTCTGCCCCCTTCCCTCCATCTTTTGGTCCCCTTCCCTGTTACAAAAAAATCTATCGCTCTATTTCTCTAGTGTTAGTGATATGTAATTTCTAGGCAGTGGACTGTAGGTGACTTAAAAAAATCTTTGCACTTGTCCATGTGCTTCCCCACCAACACTCAGATTAAGCCCAGGGCATCCAGACCAACACTAGACAAGTGCTCTGCTATGGAACTTCATCCCCAGACCTTCTGTGTCCTTTCAGTGATTTATAACTCCCATGTATCACCTTAATAAAAACAATAGTTGTTGCCAGGTGTGGTGGTGCATGCCTATAATCCCAGCACTTGGAGGCTGAGGCAGGAGGATTGCCCTGAGTTCCAGGCTAACCTGGGCTACAAAGTGAGTTCAAGGCCAGCCTGAACTGCATAGCGAAACCCTGTGTCAAAAAGAAAAAAAAAAAGTTAAGCTTTTAAAAAAATACACATAAATGACAAGATTTATTTGTGGGTAGTAGGAAGAATAGGTTTTTTTAAAAAGATGGATAATTATCAATTTCTTCTTTGTGATTTATTTCCAGTTTTTAAAAGTAAATAAAAAGGGACTGGGGATTTAGCTCAGTGGCACAGCGCCTGCTTGGCAAGCACAAGGTCGTGAGTTCGATTTCCCGTACCAGGAAAAAAAAAAAAAAATAAGTGGTAAAGAGTCATCATAAAATCATTTAAAAAAGAGATGAATCTGATCAGGAAAATGGCCTTTCTAAGCATGTAGCAGTCAGAACTTTAGACTATTTTAGAGGTAATTCATGAAGTTACATATTTCTGAATGGAGGTGTCTTGGTTACTTTCTCATCCTGAAACACAACACCTGAGACCCACAACTTCAAGGAGGGAAGGTTTATCTCAGCTCACGTTTTGTAGAGGTTTCATAGTTGGCTGGGTCCAGAGCAGACCTGAGCCGGGTTGCTCATGGTAGGGCAGACAGGAAGCAGAGAGGGGAAGGGGGAGGGATAAACCCTTCCAGGCCATGCCTCCGGTGCCCACCTCTTTCTACCGGATCCCATGTCCTAAGAGCAAGTCACTCAGAAGCCCCCATCATCCAGTCACCCTCCAAAGCCCCACTGCGAGCTGCATGGGGCTTTGAGGGACATTTTAGATCTAAACATAACAATGAACAACAACAAAAACTCACCAATGGCAAAATTGAAAGACAAATGAAAGATTGGGGGAAAGTCATATGCAACTGAAATGGGAAATCCTCAACAGTTGTCTTTTATTTCCATACTTTTCCCATGGCTGAAGTGCTTCATCTATCCTATCCTATCCCATCCATCCATTCATCTACCCATCCATCCATCCAACAAACATTTATTGAGCACCTACTATATACTAGGCTCTATGTTAGGTCCTGGAGCCAAGGTAGATAAAATACAGAATCCTGACCCTCAAGACATGATTTCTGCATTGCTTCCTCACATCTTTGCATATGGAGTATTTATGTCTCTGAGAAGAACAGGAAGCATCTCCTCACACTCATTTTGTACATTTAGAAAGGGATCAAGGTAAATGAAGGGGCTGGTGACAAAGAATTCAGCCAGGCTTCAAGTTGAGGAGCCTCAGATTCCTTTGGGCATCGTGACGGGGCCTGCAGAATGATCTACTGTCTGATCTATTGTCTTTCACGCAGACCCAGAACCAGCTGGTCTACTTCATTCGACAAGCACAAGTCCCCATCACCCCAGAGAACTTCGAGGCGACAGTGCAGTTTGGGACAGTCCGGGGCGCCTACATCCCAGCCCTGCTTCGGCTGCTCAGTGGTATCTATGCTCCTCAGATCTTTACAAATACAACTTGGCCGGAGAGCATTAGGAATCATTTTACTTCACATCTGCACAAGTTCTTGGCCTGCCTGACAGGTGAGCAGGAAGGCTGGGGGTGCTGATTTCTCCTTAGTAGAGCTTGTGAGGAAGGCAACAGATTCATCCTGCTTAATACGTGCTTGTTAGTGAGTGGGAAAGGGTACAGAATCTGCCCTTTTTGTGGTGCTAGGGATTGAACCCTGGGCCCCATACATGCTTACCACACAGTCTACCACTGTCAGCCCTGCTGTCTGTATGCACATCAAGCATTTTGTTTTGCAGGGCTGTGGATGGAACCCAGGGCCTTGTGCATGTTAGGCAGGTGCTCTACCAATGAGCTACATTCCCAGCCCTTAAACCAAGATTTGAAAGCAAAGCTCATTGTGTATATCCAATTTCGCTTAAATACACACACACACACACACACACACACACACACACGTTTTGCATATCCTTAGTGTCCTAAATAAAAACTACAACTCTTCTGACTTTAAAGATTAAAGGACAGAGCCAGGCGTGGTGGCGCATGCCTGTAATCCCAGCACTCGGGAGGCTGACGCAGGAGGATTGTTGCAAGTTCGAGACCAGCCTGGGCTACAAAGTGAGTTCAAGTCCAGCCTGAACTACATAGTGAGATCCTGTTTCAAAAAGACCAAAAAAAAGAAAAGGACATCAAGTATTATTGAATAATAAATATCAGTCTCTGGTAAATGAATGACAATAGTTTACAAAAAAAAGAATCTGCCTTCTAATCCATATATACTTTGATGGTATAGAATTGGTGGGGATTGTAAGGGACTTTGTACTGTGATTGGGTGTACAGAGTTTTTATTTATTTATTTTTTGAGACAGGATCTCACTGGGTAGTTCAGGCTGGCCTTGAACCTGCCTCAGTTTTGCAAGTGCTGGGAATTACAGGTGTGCCCCCCATGCCTGGCCAAGTATATAGATCTTTTAATTATTTTATAGCTATTTCTTGTTATACCTCCATGAGGTTTTCCTCTGCATTTTCTCCTCTTTCTTTTTCTTCTTTCTTTCTTTCTTTGTTTCTTTCCTTCCTTCCTTCCTTCCTTCCTTCCTTCCTTCCTTCCTTCCTTCCTTTCTTCCTTCCTTCCTTCTTTCCTTTGTCTCTGTCTCTCTTTCTCTCTCTTTCTTTCTTGCTAGGGGGGACCGAATTCAGGGCTCTTACATACTTAGCAGGTGCTTTGCCACTGAACTATATTCCCAACTCTTTTTTATTTTGTTTTGACACAGGGTCTTGCTAAGTTGCCCAGACTGCCCTTAATTCACAATCTTCCTGCCTTAGCCACCTGAGTAGTAGGAACTACAGACTTTCATCACCGTGCCAGGCTTACTTTTCCATTTGATATCAAGAAAGTATGGGTCCTAGTTTCTTCTGCATGCTGTCCTGAAATGCGTATATAGTCGTGACTCAGTGTCATGGGGGATTAGTTCCAGGACCCTTTGGATACCAAAATTCTAGGATGCTCCAGTCTCTCATATAACAGTGTAATATTTGCATATAACCTACACACATTCTCCTGTATACTTTGAAGTCTCTAACTGTTACACCTAAAACAATGTAAATGCAATGTAAATAGGTATTACATAGTAATGTTTAGGGGCTAATGATAGAAATGTCTGTACATGTTCAGCGAGATGCAGTGTTTAAAAACATATTTTCTGCTTGTGACTGGTTGAATCTGTGGACGCAGAAGCTGTTGATATGAAGGGTGGATGTCTGTCCTGGGCTGCCCACTGCAACCACACGATCGTGGTCATATGATCGATACTGGGGCAGCAAAAACTCACCATTTGAACTCCCATGGTCCTTTCTCAGACACACGCTACAAACTGGAGGGGCACACTGTTCTCTACATCCCTGCCGAGACTGAGAACATGAAGCCCGAGGTGGTAGTAAAGGACAAAGAGCTGGTGCAGCGGCTAGAAAGTGAGTGGCTGCCATTGCCAGCATTTGGCGGGAACTGCGGAGGGGAAGAGGCAGCCCGGATGCTGACCGAGGGGCTGGGTTAGAAGCGCTGTGTGGTGGCAGCAGCAGTGGTGGGGGTGTGGACGGGGGAGGGCACAAAGAAGGAGCACTGTGAAGACAAGCAAGAGTTTTCACACACCCCCACTACAGCCTCCATGATCCACTGGACCCGGCAGATAAAGGAGGTGCTCAGTGCCCAGGAGACTGTGGAGACAGGGGAAAGTTTAGGTCCTTTGGAGGAGATTGAGTTCTGGCGCAACCGCTGCATGGACCTGTCTGGCATCAGCAAGCAGCTGGTGAAGAAGGGAGTGAAGCATATCGAGAACATCTTGCGCCTCGCCAAGTCGTCCTATCTGCTGCCCTTTATGAAACTGGCCCAGCAGATCCAGGTATGTGAGTGGACCAGAACTGGGGGGTCACAGAGGAGATGAGTGGTCTGTACGATTCAGAGATAGAAGAACTCTCCCCTGGGTGAGATTTTCAACTCGGCATTAAGGGAATTGAGCCATAACTAGCCAGAGAAGTCTAAAGCTCTGGTTGGGAACAGGACAGTGAAGGGACTGGGTGCCACCTGTGGGGAGGGGATGGAAGTGACCAGGCAGTTGATCAATAGCTGTAGAATAGCCGCTCTGTACAGAGTTCTGACTTCAACCAGAGAAAACGGAGGAATAGACACCAGTCCTGGTTCCTAGTTTCCCTAGTCTGAAATACTTTTGTAGAAAGTGTTTATTGAGCCAGGCATGGTGATGCACAGCTGTAATCCCAGCACTCTGGGAAGTTAAGGCAGGAGGATCACAAATTCTAGCACAGCCTGGGTAATTTAGTGACTTAGTGAGACCAAAATAAAACATTAAAAAATATGTCTGGGGATGTGGCCTTGTACAAAAGGCTCTGAGTTCAATTTCCAATATGTACTGGAAAAAATAAAGGAAGTAGTCATTGAATAAAAGATGATGTATAGGCACACACGCTGGTCCTGAGAGGGGGAAGAGACCTGAAATAGTGACTCCTGCGTGGGGTTCACTGGAAGGGCTTCCTGGCAGAGGCGCTCAGGATGGTGTTCAAAATGAATTAAAAAGTGCTTGCCATGAATCAGTTCTTTCCAGTGGGGTGAATGTATTCCTGGTTTCTATTTGCTGCCAGGATGGCTCTCAGCAAGCGCAGTCGAACCTGACCTTCCTGTCAATCCTGAAGGAACCTTACCAGGAACTGGCTTTCATGCGCCCTAAGGACATCTCCAGCAAGCTCCCCAAGCTGATCAGCCTCATCCGCATTATCTGGGTCAACTCTCCCTACTACAACACTAGGGAGAGGCTGACCTCCCTCTTCCGAAAGGTGTGTGGACGCAGGGGTGGGCAGGAGAGTGTTAGGATAGTGGAGGTGTTGAGAGGGCTCAGATATTTGGAAGATGGTGGAATCCCCTGGCAGATGATGTGCCGTCAGAAAGCTGGGGAAGACACACTGGAGGCTTCTACCTGCACGGTCGGCTTTAGTGCTGCTCAGAGCGGGGGTCTGGGCTGCACTTCTGTTTCCAGACGCAAGTATCTGAGGCAGGAAAATGGCTTTGAGAAGGGGAGCATGGGAAGGGAGGGAGGAAGGACAGACTCCCAGGCTAGATTGTGCAGAAAGGAAGGCCACCTTTCCCTCATTCCCAAGATGATGTCTGCGGTGGGGGAGGGGTCGCTGAGTCGGCCACGTGTCTGCAGAGTTGGGCCGAGCAGCAGCGAAGGGCCATTTGGGACAAGGAGCGCACGCAGAGCCCAGCGGCGGTGGAACACCGCAGTGAGATGGGTCTCAGGAGACAAGTGAGGGAGCTGAAGCCGAGACCTGTGGCACAGTCAGGGAGAAGCAGAGAAGGGGCTGTGTGGGAATGAGGCTGGTAATTGAAGCTGTTGGGTGCCCTTTTGCAGATGAGCAACGAGATTATCCGCTTATGCTGTCATGCCATCTCCCTGGACCGCATCTTTGAGGGCTACGTCTCTTCTAGCAAGGAGGACCTCCAAGGCTGCATTTCCTGTTGCCACGCCTGGAAAGATCACTATCTGCGGGCTGTGCAGATTCATACTCAGTAGGCTGGGTTTCCACCGCCTCCCCACACGCTGCCCCCGGCCCTTCCTCCAGAGGGGAGGTTCTGACTCCTTTCATGTGAATTTTGTGCAGCCTATGGTTTGTTTTTCTAGACCTAAGAATACCTTCATCCAGCCAGGTTTTCCTTTCCATGAAAGCATACTTAGCTCATACCCTAGGATCTCCCTACTCTCATAATCTCTTTTTCCAGATTCCAGGAAGATTACTTGGCCTTTTCCTCCAACCTTGGCCCACACTATAAAATTCCACGCTGTATAAACCTCTTAGAACCTAGGTGCCATGTCTCTTTTCTGGTTTCTGTCACCTGGAGTGTCTTCCTTTGGGACCCAGGGAAAGCACTTTCAGGGTCTTGTTTTGTGAGTCTCTGGTCTAAGTTTGCATGAGCAGGTTGACACCTAGTGTTCCCAGTTTTTAATTCAGCCTGTCTTTCTCCTAATACAGGTTTTCCAGTCGGGGCTGGGTCCTAGACCAGACCAGCATATTTGCTCAGGTTGATGCTTTTGTGCAGCGCTGCAAGGACCTGATTGAGGTGGGAAGACTGTTCGGGAAGGAGTCCAAAAGCCTACCTCAGACCCTCCAGAACCTCTCTGCAGGAGCCAGGGCAGATGGAGCAGAGGCTGGCTGAAGGGCTAAAGCTAAAACTTAACTGTCTTGGCTCTTCCTCCAGAACTGGGTGCCCTCTCACCACCCTGTCCTTTTCGGCTTTTGCTGTTGTCACTGCCCTAGCGTCTCATGTTTCATTCTGTGCCCCCTGCATCTGGCTGGTCCTCCCTAGTTCTTATACATCTGAAGCTGTATCAAAGATCTCTGGACACACAAGTTCAGAGAGGAAAGCAGGACCTCTCATGCTGGCTTCTTTTTAGGTATGCGACTGTCAGTACCACTTTGCCCGTTGGGAAGATGGCAAGCAAGGTCCCCTTCCTTGCTTCTTTGGTGCCCAGGGGCCACAGATCACACGAAACTTGCTAGAAATTGAGGATATCTTTCATAAAAATTTGCACATTCTGCGAGCTGTCCGCGGGGGCATCCTGGATGTCAAGAACACCTCTTGGCACGAAGACTATAATAAGTGAGCAAATGACAAGCTGCTAGGGCCAGGGAGGGAGAGCTGGGGTGATAAGAATGGGGGGAGTGGTGGAACATGCAGAGGGGAGGTGGGAAGACGATCAGCTCAGTGATGGGAAGGGCAGGAGAGAGCACCAGGGAGGGAAGTGGCTGGGCGGGTTCAGGGTTCCAGATCAGCCTTCGGCACTCCAGTCTTGGCTCTGCCACATGCCGGGTATGTGTCATGAGGCAGACAGTCGGGGCCACTGCTTCCTCATCTGTGATTAAGTTAATGAGAGAGCCTATCTCCTAGCATTGTTGAGAGGGTGAAATAGATTCATGGATGCAAAGCACTTAACTCAGTTCCTGGCTTGCAGCGAGCCCCAGGGCACAGCCACACATAGGGCTCTCTCCCAGGGGATATGTTTGGGCACTGGTGCGGGCACCCACACGTCCATATGCTTCTCTGATGGTGCAGATTCCGCACAGGAGTCAAGGACCTGGAAGTGATGACCCAGAACTTGATCACCTCAGCCTTTGAGTTAGTCCGCGACGTGGAGCATGGGGTGCTGCTACTGGACACCTTCCACAGGCTCGCCACCCGGGAGGTGTGGTCACCTGTCCCGCCTTGTGGTCTCTCTGCTTTCCTTTAGTTCCTCCTGAACCTTCCAAGTCCCATCCACCCACACACGTGCCTTTCCCCACCCTCCGACCCTCCGTGCCCCTTTTCTTCCGTCTGTACCCCGGGCTCCCACATCTCTAAGGATTGCAGGTTCTGCTGGATGGCAGAGCTTTCTTCTGGGACAAGAGACTAGAGAAACCCACTTCCGTGGGGCATGCCATCCACTTCTTTCTCTTCTTTATTAGGCCATCAAGCGAACATATGACAAGAAGGCAGTTGATCTGTACATGCTGTTCAACAGTGAATTGGCCCTTGTGAATCGTGAGCTAAACAAGAAGTGGCCCTACCTGGAGCCCTACATGGCGCAGTATTCGGGACAGGCACACTGGATGAGGATCCTCCGGCGACGCATCGACAGAGTCATGGATGTAGGTGCCTGACTTCTTCCACTCCCCGTCCCCAGTGAGACAGCCGGCTGTGCTGTGGACGGGGAGGGTGGGGACAGGTCCAGAGGGGCTCCCTGCTGAGCCTTCATGACCAGAGACTGTCAGATGAGGCCAGGGGCAGATTCGGTTCAGCGAGGCAGGTGCTGGGTTTGGTTCACAGAGAAGGAACCTCATGGGTGGAGAGGAGGAATAGGACCAGTGTTGGGGAAGTTGGGCCAGCAAAAGAGCAGTACAAGCTGGTGATCTAAGACCTGGGCAGGTCTTGTTGGGCCTGATCTCTCAGCAAGAACAGGCACAAAGAAACAAGGCAAAACCATTTAAAAGTTTTCTAGGGGAATATACAGGTGAAAAGTTATAGAGGAAGTGACCCGTTATTGTCTGATTAGTTCTAGGAGAAGAGAAGGCAGCCTCCAGATATCTGGGCTAAGACAGGCCAGGAAACGCTGCAGCTAGTCTTCAACCTTGTCCCTCTTAAATCCTTCGACTTCAGCGGTTTAGTCATTATTTTTATTAGTGTATATTAATTGCACAGAAGAGCGGGTCTCTGTGTTGGTTATCTGTACGTACCTGTAACATGCTTTGATCATTTCCACCTGCTATAACACTTGGCCCTTTCCTCTCCGCCTTATTCCTTTCCTCTCCTCTAGTAGTCTCCCTCCGACTTTCATGTCTTCTCTTTTTCTTAGATTCTGCTGTGATTTATTTTTTTCTCCTAACATTTTTCCTGTGCTGAATCTCCTTGCTTCTTCTCCCTCCTTTTGGCCCCCTTCCCTGTTGCGCCTTGGTGTTTGCCTTCATTTTTCTGTTTAACCCTGTCTTCCTGCTCTGTTGAGCTGATCAACCTCGCAGCCAGCCTGACATGGGTTGCTGGAGCACGTGCATGTGTGTGTAGGGAGTCTCAGCGCGGTGATTCCACCTGGAGGATGATGAAAAGAGCCCACCCCCGCTCTGTTCTCCCCTCTTAGTGCCTTTCCGGGGCCCATTTCCTGCCCCACATTGGGACTGGAGAGGAGAGTGTGCACACCTACCAGCAGATGCTGCAGGCCATTGATGAAATGGTTCGAAAAACCTTCCAAGAATGGACCTCCACTCTGGACAAAGACTGCATTCGGCGGCTGGACATCCCCTTGTTACGAATCAGCCAGGAGAAGGCGGGCATGCTGGATGTCAACTTCGACAAGTATAGCATGATGCACTCTGGGTCCTTCTTGCTGTCCTCGTGCCAGTCCCCTTCTTCAGCTCTTCCAAGTTTGACTCCCCTCTTTTGGCTTCTCTCTCTATTCGTCTCTCCCTCTCACACTTATACTGCAGTATCTTTGCTATTGCTTTTTCTTTTTTTTTGCTACTGGGAATCAAACTCACAAGCTGGCACTTGCTAGGTAGGAGCTTTGCTGCTGAGCTGTATCTCCACTCCACCCCTTTTGAAGCTGGATATCATTAAGTAGCCCAAGCTGGCTTCAAACTCAAAGTGATCCTCCTGCCTCAGCCTCCCAAGTGCTGGGATTACAGGCATGTGCCATCACGCCTGGTGCTATCGCTTAATTTTAGTTTTACAGTTTGTTTAAAAGAAAACAAAACAATCCACTCACTTATACTACTAAGCCAGTGATGTAGACATTCTGCCACTAGATGGCCGTGATGGCTCAGCTAAGTCATCCAAGCCCTGCGCCATGGTCTGGGCTTTCATGAGAACTGATGGATGGGGCTATAAAATCATGTCCTCTCCTATTTTTGGCTTTTAAATTATGGCATTCTTGTATTACAATTTTTAAAGATATGACTAACCCATTTAATTAATTTATTCAAAAATATGCAGCAAGTGCCTTGTATATATTGGGAACTGAGGAAGGCACAGTGATGTGCAGAATGAAAAAGCCCTGCCCTTGAGGAGGCCAGGAGGAAGGCGCGAGGAAAACTCTGTCTGCAGAGTTTACAGATTTCTCCTAAGCAGAAGGAAAGAACTTCCCACGTGGTTGTTTTGACTCCCTCTTGTGCCCTGGAATGGGCATCGCTTCCTGTGCCCCTAGGCTGGTGTTCAGGCCTTGGCTTTAACCCATTCGGTCTGTTATTTATTGGGCACAAGCGGAGAAGGGGCTGTGCCTTTGCTAGCGCAGGCCTGTGTGTATAAAGATAGGTCCGCGCGTGTCTGTCCTGGAGTTGAAGGTGGTCGGGCCAGGGGAGGTGGCACAGTACAGTTGAGAAAGGAGCAAGAGAGGCAGGATGGGCAAGCAGTGCTCATTGTCAGGTGGTGGTGGTGGGTTGAAGCCACTAGTGAGGAGGACGGGACGTCAGAGCCACACAGAAGAGGAAGGAATTGAGGAGCAGAGCATGCGGAAGGAGAAAGTCAGAGGTTTGGGGTAAGCTGTGGTGGGTGAGGGGTGTCGGAGGCTGTCTTTGGGGAGGTTTGTGGTTTCATAGCCCATGGCCCTGTGGCCAAGTAGAACGTTATGAACATTGCTTCGTAAGTCAATGATAAGATTCTAGGCCAGAGTTAGCGTGTTTATAACATCCGCAGGCACATGATGGTGTTAAATTGCAAGATACATTCTCCCATGGAGCTGGGCACCCTTGAGGGTACAGCACCAGACACCCCTGGACCAGAATGGATGTGAATACACGCAGCACCTGTTGCCTTTCTACCATGAAAGAAAAGATTGTATTCAAATCATAGAGTTTCATTCAACACTGGTAATCAATAATTACATTTTAAGTGTGAGAGAAAACAGAAGTTGAGGCAAGAGGTAAAGAAATGCTATGTAAAGCACTGGCTGGTGGCTACTTCCCTCTAATCTTCAGCGTCAGCCAGTGAGAGCGGATAAAGTACAAACTTCAGTGCCAGGCAGTCTCGCTAGAGCTTGAACTCTAGGGGAGAGCTTTGTCACATCAGCCAAGAGGGCCACCAAATTTCTCTGAGGTTCCTTTTTTTTTTTTAGTTAAAAAATCTTTTCTGAGGTTGTCATTGAGGCAAGACAACATATGCAAAAGTGCTCACAGAGGATAAGCAGTCAATAAACATCGTTATTATTAACACTATTATTATTTGTTTTTTTGAGACACAGTCTTGCTATGTAGCTCGGGCTGGCCTTGCACTCACTATATAGTCCAGGCTGGCTTTGAACTTGCAGCAGTTCTTCTGCCTCAGCCTCTCCAGTGCTGGGATCACAGGTGTGCACCACCATGCCTGGCTAATGAACATTTTTACCTTAAAAATTGCTCAAAAATATGAGGAACACAGGAGTCAGGAATTTAGGAGTCAGATGTGATGGTGTGTACCTCTAATCCCAGCCACTCAGGAGGATGAGGAAGGAGATCAGTTAAGTCCAGGAGTTTGAGATGCAATATAGCCCATCTCAAAAAATAAGTCAAAAAGATAAATTTAGCAGGGTGGTTTTAATACAATTGTATTTATTTATTTCTATTTTTAAATACATTTTTAATTAAAAGAGTTTAACCTTTTAGAAGGGCTAATAAATGCACATGGTAAAAAATTCAAGTTACAGAAAGGAATAGAATTTAAAGTCTCCCTCCACTGCTGTTCCACTTTCTCTTTGAAGAATCAGTGTTCCCAGACCTTCTTGTAACATTTCAGAGATAAGCATACATGCCTGCATAAGCATCCTTTTTTATAGAAATAGCATAATATAAAAATTGTTCTGTGTATTCAAAGTGATTTCAAAATATTTAATTTTTCCATTGCAAAATTAATTATTGATCATTTCAGGAAAGTTGCAAAATGTAGGAAAGTAAAGGAAGAAAAAATCCCCCCGAGATAACCACTTTTTTTTATGGTGGCGTTGGTGGTGGTGCTGGGATTGACTCCAGGATCTCATGCATGTTAGGTAAACTCAAGGCCAGCCTGAACTCTCCACGAAATTACAGTGATCCTCCTGCCTCAGCCTCTTGAGTGCTGCCATCCCACTCAGCTAATTTTTAAAAGTCACTCTTGCCCTTTTCCACATGGTCGTTTTCCTTTAACTTTAGTGGGTATTTTTAAATTACAAAGGTAGCACACGATCACTGTTAAAAACAATTGATACAAAACTATGGAAAGAAAGAAGTGAAAAGCTAGCATGCAGCCCCAGTCCAACCATGATTACTGCATGTCTTAGTAACTTTGTTTGTTGCTGAGACATAATACCTGACACCCACGTGTAAAGGAGGAAAGGTTTATTTTGGCTTTCATTTCCATCACCTCTGTCGTTGTGGTTGGCTGCTCCAGGCAGGAGCAGCATGGGGGAAGGGACTGGCGGAGGAGGGCTGCTGGTGGGAGCCAGAAAGCAGAGGGAGAGAAGGGAGGAGTGGGGAGAGAGATACACTTCGTAGAAGTCATGCCCCAGGGCCCGCCTCCTCCACCCAGAGCCCACCTTGTAACAGAGGGCAGCTCGACCTCCCCGGAGTCCGACTTTAAAAAGCCCTACTGCCAAACACATGAGGCTTTGGGGGGACAACCAGGTATAAACCATAACACTGCATAATAACCAAAAATAGCTACCGCACACAGAATAAGGCATTATGAAAAGTCTTTTTAATTTCTTTTATTAGTGTGTTTGCAGTACATGATGTCTACATTTCTTGTGTGGAATTGGCACATGTACTTAACACATTGTAATTCCTTTTTCATCCCCTTTCCTCCTATTTGAGAAGGATCTGTCTCCCCACTTCCTATTGGCTAACTTTTATTTTGTTCATTATTTATTATTTGAGTTTCTCATATAAGAGAAATCATGTGATACTTAAGCTTGGTGTGTCTGAATTATTTCACTTAACATTATGGTCTCAAGGGGCATCCACTTTCCCATAAATAATTCAAGTTTATCATTCTTTATGGCACAGTAGTATTCTATTGTTGTGTAAATACTACATTTTCTTTATCCATTCATCTGTTGGTGGATATATAGGCTACTTCCAAGATTTAGCTACTATGAATTGTGCTGCTATAAACATGGGTATGCATGGATCGCTGTAATGTGATGTTTTAAACTCTTTTGGGAAGGTACTTAAAAGGGGGATAGCTGATCAAATGGACAGTCTAGTTTTTAAAAGAATCACCATATTGATTTCTGTAGTGGTTGCACTAATTTATAGTCCCACCCACAATGCAGAAGGGCTTCTTTTTTCCCTGCAACATCGCTAGCATTTGTTATTATTTGATTTCTTAACAGTGGCCATTCTTTCTGGGGTAGGATGGAATCTCAGTGTTGTTTTAATTTGTATTTTCCTTAATTTTTTGAGATAGGGTTTCATTACGCAGTTCAGGCTGCCCTTGAACTCACTTTGTAGCCCAGGCTGGTCTCAAAATCCCAACAATCCTCCTGGCTCAGCCTCCTGGGTGCTGGGAATACAGGCGTGTGCCACCACGCCCAGCTTCCCTAATTATTTTTACAACCTCCTTTTTTGTATTAACCTTTCTAAGGTTGGTACATATAGGAGATATTTCCATTCTGTTTGTACAGAACTATTTAGTTTTTCATGGCTTATAGTATTCTGTAGTATGACTCTGCTCTAATTTAACTAACTTGTCCACTACTGAGGGACTTATAAGTTATATAATTTGTAAGAAGTTTGAGTATTCTGTTCTGGAGGAATTTTGCTGGGTTTCTTATACCTTGTTCTTTTCCCTCTCTAGCACTATACTTTCTGGAAAGTTGAGCACAGTGTCAGCCTATTTAGAATAATGGCTGCTGTTATCTCTTATCTGGAGTACTTTTTGCATAATCTTTACAGTAGAGCCTAAACAGACCACTTTGGGCCAAATATTTATGACCTGGGTTTCTGTGAAACCCAAATAATAGCTAGATGCTTCTTTCAAACTGAAGAGGTATTTATTCCTGTCCTTTGGCAATGGTTTTCTAGAAAGATATAAGATACTTTTATTTTGTGGTTTTAAGATAAAACTGCTTCAATCCAGTAAATAATGGAGAAGAAAAGGCTTAATGGTAAGTGAAGGATTTTGAAAAGTTTAGGGTCATTAAATCTATAAAGAAATCCAAGTCAGTTTCAGTTTCTAAAACTTATTAACACTCACCAGGAGCCCAGATAACTTTTATCGGGTTTACTGTTCGTGTTCAAGGTCTGGTTAAGATCTTAAAATAAGCATGCTTTTGAAATGTCCTAATGGGCTTCCGAATTACCTGACTCTCTCCTGTTTCTGGGAGCCTTCCAGTCCCTAATAGTATTTATTTTATCCCACAAGAGGTTCTGTTATCCCACCTTATATTCCAAATATTTGAACTCTGAAGTCCAAATTGGCTTTTACCACATTTTATGGCTAGACCAGCTTTACAGCCCTCACTTAACACAAACATATTGCAGATGTCTCCTCGGTCCCGGCCGAGAGACTGTTATCACTCTGTGCACAGCAGAGTGGAATTTCCCCAGAGCAGGAAAGGGTGCACTGGTGGCTGTCATTTTTTGTTCCTAAAGCTTTCTTGTCTCTTATTGTGTTTCTCCACCTGGTCAGTTCACTCTGGGCCATCAGCACTGAGCTCAGCTGGCTTTACTTTCCTACCTCTGTTGCCTGATGACACATTTGGGGATGTGTTTTAAAATTATTTTACAAAAATAATTTTCCCGATGGCTGGGAGTGGTGGTACATGCCTGTAATCCCAGCACTTGGGAGGCTGAGGCAGGAGGAGCGCCATGAGTTTGAGGCCAGCCTGGGTTACATAGTGAACTCAAGGCCAGCCTGAACTACACAGCAAGATCCTGTCTCAAAAAAAAAATTTTTCCCCCAGTGGATTTTTAAAAGAAATTATATTTGTCAATACAATGAAATTTGCATTTTGAAAATTTATTGACAGATTTCTGTCAAAGACTGAACATCAGCCTTGAAAAAGATTATAGGATTTTCAGCTCCACCTCAGGAAGGTATTGTCTAAATCTTTCAATTGACAGATTCAAATTGAATGTTGTGCCTTTTAGTTATTTTGAAAATCTTGCTCAGTTGAGCAAAATAAATAAATACTGTATTTTGGCTCATTGTTGGCCAGTGTGCTTGCCCAAGCAGCTTTGCCTTGATGTTTATGAGTAGAGACAAAGTCAAAGCCTCCAGCTTGAGGAACATGCAAAATACGTTTGTGCTGCTAGAAATGCCACCATTTTATTCAAGCCCCTCTTCCCTTCCCATGTGGTTGTAGCACAATTTTTGGTCAGATTGCTAGTTGGTGTTTATTTATTATGACTCTATTAGTATTGTTGACCGCTGAGCTGAGTAAAGTTATGCTGTATACAGTAGTTCCCTGTAACAGCAATCCAAAAATATTGTCTTGACTTTTTTGAGAGGCCACATTCATGTAACTTCCATTAGAGTTTATTATACTTGTTCTATTTTATTATTATTGTAGTTAATATACTGTGCTTAATTTACTAATTAAACTTTCCAATAGATGTGTGTGTATAGAAAAAACAGTACATGTAGAGTTCAGTACTACTCAGTTTCAGGCACGTAGTGGGGGCCCTCGAGCCTATCCCACATGGATTAGAGGGCTACTATGGTTCTTTCCTTGTTTGTGTGATATTTGATCTTTTTTGAATGGATAATGATCTATTTTTGTTAGCACACTGTCCACTATCAATATTTCTTCCAAATCAACTAATAAAATCCCTTTGAATAATATTTTTCCTCATCAACTGACATATTAATATGTTGCTGGTTTCACAGTTCTCTCAGCTCTGTCCCTCTTCTGAGCTCCTGCTTTGTCTTCCTGGTTGGTTCCAAGGCCTGTTACTGACATATCATCCTGGGGCCTTTCTGAGTATCCCCTTGATTTTTTATTTCTTCCTGTGGTGTTGGGGATCAAACCTAGGGCCTCTCACATGCTAAATAAGTGTTCTACGCTGACCTACAACCCTGACCCTCTAGTTTGATTTTCTATTTTCTCTTTGTGTTTCTTGGTTTATGCCTTTGTTTTGGTAGAGTGCAGCTTTTCTTTAAGAGGAATTAAAATTTGAAAGTTCTTGCATGATTGACAATAACTATCTTCTGCTCTCTGTTTGCTGGACATTTGCCTGGGTTTGGAATTCTAAGGTCAAATTTTTCTTGACTCTGGCCTTTCTCTTTTACTTTGGAAGCTTTTTTTTGAGGTGAGATCTCCTTACATTGTTTAGGCTGGGCTTGAACTCCCAACCTTCCAGTCTCAGCTCCCCGTGTAGCAGAGATTACAGGTGTGTGTGACTGCCTAGCTAGAGGCTCTTCTTCATGTCTGGTGATCCGTGGCTTGTTTGTGTTTGTGAGAGGCTTACTCACTTTGCAGAAATTTTGACCATTTCAGAAATAATGTCTACTTATTAGTGGAGGTGTTTTGGGTTTGAAAAAAGATTGCCTTTTTTCTACAGTCTCTTAAAACATGTATCACGAATAGAGGAACACCTGAAAATAATTGCCTTTATTAGAAGATTATTCTCCTATAAAGAAGATAACAATAGGATCTTCTGCAAGGTTTGAGATATAATACTATCTCCTATATTGTTAATTCCAATGTTGCCTGTAGAACAGAAAAGAGTGAAATTTTCCTCTCAATATTCCTTCCAAGTAACACATCAGTCATGTTCAGAATATAGTTTTATGAGGATAGCTTTAGACAATGGAGCATTTTGTATTTTGTAATTCAGAGGTAGGATTTATCAAATGGTTTTTATTCAATATTTTTTATCTTAGAATAGGCCGTATTTTCTTCTGGTATTTTATGATTTTACTTTTTACATTTAGATTGCTTGAAATTTATTTTGCTGTAGGGACAGAGGTACAGCTTCAAGTTTAGGGTTTTTTTTTTTTTTTTCCAGATTGCTGGCTGGTTGACCAAATATCTGTATCTCTGTGTCTGTGTCTATCTCTGTGTCTCTCTGTCTGTCTACCTGTCTATCTTTCTCTCTCTCTTTCTCTCTCTCTTTCTTTCTTTCTTTCTCTCTCTCTCTCTCTCTCTGTTTCTCTCTCTCTCTATCTCTGTCTCTCTCTGTGCAGCTGATTAAACCCAGAGCCTTGTGTGTGCTAAACAAGCACTGTACCACTGAGCTACATCTCTCATCCCCTGATCGCGTTTGTTGAGCTGCTATCATCATAATAACAAATTCCCAAGTATATCTCGCTATTTTGGGATTCACTATTCTGGTCTAGTATCTCTGTTTATTCATGTGCACGAACTAAACTGTTTTAATTTTCCTCATTACTCCCCTTTTCTCAATTTTCCTGGCTATTTTTGATATTTATTTCACATAACCATTTTTGAACCAATTTGTTTAGTTCCAAAAATAGTCCCCCTGCCCATTTGTCTTTTTGAGACAGAGTTTCACTATGCAGTTCAGGCTGGCCTTGAACTCACTTTATAGCCCAGGCTGGCCTTGAACTCGCAGCGATCCTCCTACCTCAGCCTCCTCAGTGCTGGGATTACAGGTGTGCACCACGGTGCCCACTTTAGTCCCATTTTTTTTTTTTGAGACAGTATCTTGCTTTGTAGTGCAGGCTGCTTTAATTCAGTATATAGCTCAGGCTGGCCTTGAGCTTGTGGCAGTCCTCCTACCTCCTCTCCCCAGTGCTGTGTTTACAGGCATCTGCCACCACACCCAGCCCATTTCTATTTTTATTGTTATAGACTGGGTTAAATTTGTAGGTTAACTTTAAAAGAATGCATATCTTTATGATTTTTAGTTGTTCTATCCAAAATTAGCATTTTCTTTCAATGTAAGTCCTGTATTTTACGTATGTCATTTCCATATTTCCATATATATATATATATATATATATATTCTGCCAAAAAATGTATATAATTCAGGAAAAGAAAAACTTATATAAATGGTGTAATACTAAATTTATTGAGACATCATGAGATTAATACAAGTTACTTTAGGCCTCTACAGTTACAAGAGGTGGGCAAAGTGATGACCATTAGCTTCCAGGCATTTATCAGTATGGTGAACTGCTGCTTGGGTAACCTTGGTTATTGAGATTGCTGCACATGCATTTTCAATTTCTTCTCTAAGGGCCAGCAGTGTAGTGGGTTTTCTGAGAAACACAACCTCCTCTAGGGTCCCTTATACAAGAGGAACAGAATCTGTTGAAAAAACACTGTACTATTTTTTTTCCTGAAATATGTGTACATTTTTGGTGGACTCCATATATATAATAATTTCTGATATTTTATTTTTATGCTTTATCATTGGTCTTTTTTCCTCCATAATAATTCTAACTGGTTGTAGCTAGTTTTATATTAGAAAGTTTTTATTTTTATAATTTTGTACTGAGACACTTTTACAAATATCTTAGTGTTTAAAATAGATTTTTTTCCCTTAAAAACATTTTTATTAGGCCAGGCATAATAGTGCATGCCTGTAATCCTAGCACTTGGGAGGCTGAGGCAGGAGGATTGCTGTGAATTTGAGGCTAGCCTGGGCTACTTAATGAGTTCAGATGCTAAGTGTCATCTGCTGCTCTCCCTGGGGTACTTCTCGTAATGTGGCCCTTTCTCAAAAAACCAAAAACAATTTAACTTATGAAACATATTATAGACAGATTTGTACTTAAAACTCATATGACCAGTTTAACAAACATCTACAGAAAGCAAACATCTTTGCTATACCACCTGAGTCAAGGATAGACATTGCCAGCCCCAAAGTCATGTTCCTCAACATTATTTTTAGTTGAGGTCGTTGTTAACACTTAAAATTCAGGAGACTTTTATGTAAAAATCCACTTTGTGGCCTTTCTTGAAAAGTCAGAAAATGTGGCTCTGCTGGGCCAGCCTGGAGCCCTTGGCTGTGGCCTTTTCAGATTGAGCGCACACTTGAGCTCAGTGTGAGGCCAAGTGACACCTGCTGTTTATCGTCACACTTTCCTTAGAGATATCTGAGTTTCTGAACTTTGCTTCAGAATAGAAAAACAGAAGGAGCTGGTAGTTGTAGGATGTTGGAAAGTGAGCCCGAGGCAGGACACATGATTCTGGTGTAGGCAGAAGGGTGCTGCGCTCTCCCTGGGGTACTGCTCATTCCTGGTGATGCTCCTTCTTGGTGCTACTCTTCCTCGGTGCTGCTCTTCCTGGTGTGGTGGTGTTGCTGGTGTGCTGGTCTTTCTGGAGCGCTGATCCTGGGGTGTAGTTTTTCTCTGAGAAAGGAGCTCCAAATTTCCAGACAAGATTGTCTGTGGCCATACTGACTTTGAGGTGCCTCTGAGCTGCACGGGGGAGTGATATCTGACAGACCTTTCATATACATGCAAGTCTAGAGCTCTGCTGGGCATGGGTAGTGTACACCTGTAATCCCAGCTCTCAGGAAGCTGAGGCAGGAGAATCACTATGAGTTTGAGGTCAACTTGGGTTACCTAGTGAATTCATAGCAAGACTCTGTCTCAGGAAACAAGAAACAATAACAAAAAACAAGTCTAGAGCTCAGCCACGTAGGTCTGGGCATGATCGGCTTACAGAGGCGGCTCGAGCCACTGGAGTGGATGAGGATGTGATGCAGGGAGAGTTACTGACTGTGAAGTCTCAAGAAAGCCATTTAAGAGAGCAGATTCTTGATTGCGCTCCAGGACCCAGCTGAATGGTTCCTGGGGATGCTGGAGAGGCGAGGATGCTGCTACGGACCGGGAAGAGCAGAGAAGGGGAGAGCTGTGGTGTACAGCTGGGGAAAAGCATGTTTGAAGAAGCGGGAACCTACAGAAAGATGCAGGAGGGAAAGTGCTGAGAAGCATCCCTGCGGCTCAGCTGTGAGAATCCCTGACGAGCTTGGTGAGTTCCAGAGGTGATAGTGGGGGAAGTGAGGAGCCTGCTCTTTGAGGATGAGAGAGACTGGGAGGAAAGGACAGGAAGGGAATCTTCTAGGGTAGTTCTTCAGAGGAGGCCAGGTGTGAAGGGAAGGCAGAGTGTGGTACCTCATTTATTTAGCAGGATAAATGTGGAGAAGGGCTGTTTTTATTTACAAACTAAGACTGTAGACGTTTAGCGTTGGGTGGGGCGGGGATTCTATCGTAACTGGGAAAGAGCCTAGGTGTGGAGACAGCTGAGTGTACACATTGTGTGACAGGAAGTGGATGAGTTCTCCCCATGGCTTTTTCTGTTTCTGTGACTGTGAGGTGAGGCCCTCTGCCGTGAGAATGGGTGAGCCCAGCTTCAGGAAGAATTTGCAAGTAGTCCCTTGAAGGTGGAAGGAGGGAGAGCAGGGCACAGTGGTGCTGACCTGCGCCTGTGACTTTCTCCAGCGTTACTCAGCTTGGGTTTGAGCAGAGTTTGGGGTTTGGGTTAGATGGTTGACACTGATAAGGAGACCTAAGAGTGAGGGTTGGTGAGAAGAGGCGAAGGGCTCGGGGTGTAGCGCTGTGGAGGATGCAGGTGCTTAGCATGTCTGAGACCCTGGGTTCAATCACCAGCGTCAGTAAGGAAAAAAAGACAGACACAGACAGACAGACAGACAGCAGAGCCCGTGGAGCACAAAGTGAAAGTGAGAAGGCACTGTGAGGCAGGAAGAAAGAACAGGGCCTAGGATGTCCACCGGAGGTCGGAGCACAGGTGCGCTGAGAGACCGTGAGGAGGTGTGGGAGTGGCGGGGAGGAAGCCAGGCTCAGGAGCAGGTGCCTGCCCCACGGCTTCAGATACAGATGAGCTACGAATGCATTCTGGGGTGTGGTGGGGGAGTAGCACCTAGAATGGAAGAAGGAGAAAGGTCACTGGAGGCAAAGAACACTTGGGATGAGGATTGTATGTGCAGTGAGAAATCTGCGATATGTCTTTTAAAAAAGGAAAAAGAAACAAGGAAAATCTATTTTAATATTGAACCCAGCAATCACAAAATATTACCATTCCCACACATTATCAGCGTAAAAGTTGGCGGGATTGATTTATTTATTTGTTAAGGCAGAGTTTCACTCTGTAGCCCCGGCTGGCCCCCAACTCACAGAGATCCTCCTGGCTCCGCCTCTCATGTGCTAGGGTTATAGGCGTGTGCTGCCACAGCCAGCTAATATAAAATTATTAATGGAATATTTTCTATTCTTTTTCTTCCCTATGAAGTCCCTTCTGCCTTCCACTTCTGTGTGTTTTTCTCTACCTTTGGAGAGATTTCTGCTGATTTTATTTTATGTCTTTCTTTTGATTTTTAAATGTTTCTACTATCATTTCTAACTTTCAAAAGCTCTTCTAGTGTTCCTTTCTGAAGCATCTTATTCTTCCTTCACGGATGCTTTTCATGTCTCTTATTTTTCTCAGGATGTTAGTGACAGTTTTGTTGGTTTTTCTATTTGGGTTGAGCAATCCATCCTTTTGTTTCTTTCTAGTTGCTTGTTTATTTTGGCTTCCAGCCTTGGTACTAAGAGAGGCAGGGAACGATGTTTTATGATCATTGGTTCGTATTTAAGGAAGGGATCTCAAAGCTGACTGGAAGTTCTGAGTCGGGTAGGTAGCACTTGTCGGGCTTGCTGCAGAGTTGTTTAGGTGGGCTGTTTTTTTGGGGGGTCCTGAGGTCATCACCTTTAGGATTCTCCTCTTAAGCTAGTCCGAGGCCACAGAAAAGCATCTTCCAAACTCACCCCAGGAAGCCTAGGTCCCTGCCAGCATGTGGGTTGCTGGTGGGAACAAAGACTGGAGTCTCAACATTCAGCATGTGTCTGGCCATGTAATACCCCTGCTCTCAGTACATTACTCTCTCCTCCAGCTCAGCCTGGGGTCCTCAGTCCAAAAGCCCCCTGTTTGTACTGCTGTATCAGACCATAGACCACCAGTGCATTGCTGGGGTGAGGAGAAGATGCTTGCTTGACTGTGCGGAGTAGAGGAGGGACACAGCTCCACAGCGCTTCAGCTTGAGCCCCATCTTCACCCTGCTTCTAGAGACTTCTCTGAAGCCACCTGCATCTTAGAGAGTCTGGGTGGTTTCTCAGCTGTCTCCACTGCTTATTCTTTAACTTATTCTTTCCCTTCTGGTCCTTAACTTATTCTTTCCCTTCTGGTCCTTACCCGTCTGTTTGTCAACTTCCAGGACTCATTTGTTGCCTCCTTATACCTGTGAGCTCATGCCTTAAGCGCACAAATCCCCTTTCCTTTTGCTCAGGTGGTGTGGGCAGGAGCAAATACAACTGTCTCTGGTCGCCTTTGTCACCTGGAAGTTCTGTTGCATTCTCTACCTCTGAATGCCCCTCTGCTTCCCAGCCACACACTCCTCGTTGCCCTGCTGGCTCTAGTTTGTCCCCTTGAACAGGTCCCTCCACAGCTCTGCTTTTCTGTCTCTCCAGGTCCCTTTTGGTTCTCTTCGTGGAGATTGACTACTGGGAACGGCTGCTATTTGAGATTCCCCATTATGTGGTGAACGTAGCTGAGCGAGCTGAGGATTTGCGCATCCTGAGGGAGAATCTGCTGCTTGTTGCTCGAGACTACAACAGGTAGGGCTCCAGGCTCCCTGTCGCCCTTCTGGACGCGGTTTTGTTCTTCCTCTTTGTTTTGTCTACCCTGTGATGCTGTCCATTCCCTAAAGTTTCTGTCCTTTATTATATTTTGTCTATATAAAAAAAGTTTCCCCGTAGTGTCTCTTATGGCCCTATTATTATTTCTGTCCCTTGTAGTTTCATCTTCTAGCTGTAGAGAAGAGAGCAACCAGGTCTTCTCCCACCCCATGAGGCCCTTCTTTGGGAATGAAGCTGGGTGGTGTTAGTATTATCGGCTTAAGACGACATCAGGTTCATTGAACCAAGGCCGGGATGCCCCCATGCCATCCCACCCCCTGGTCTCTCAACTCCTGCTACCATCTCCAGAGTGTGGCTTTGTTCTGGGTTAGGTACTAGCTTGGTAAATTCAGGTTGCTGTAACAAAATACCATAGATTGGGTGGCTGATGACAACAGAAATTTATAATTCTGGTTCTGGATGCTTGGAAGTCAAAGATCCAGGTACATTTAGTTTCTGGTAAGGACTCCTTTCCTGGTTCATTGATGGCCACTTGCTGCTGTGTCCTCACATGTAGAAGGAGGCAGGAGCTTTCTCAGGCCTACTTTATCAAGGCCCTAATTCCTTTCATGAGTGGTTAGCCCTCGTGACCTAATCATTTCCTAGAGGCCCAATGCCTGACACTATTGCCTTGGAAGTGAGGGTTTCAACGTAGGGATTTGGGGAGAGGGGACTCAGACCAGAGCAGGTAAGTGTCTCAGTCCAGCTCAGTGAAAGTCCAAGGGGATGGAACAAGTTGTCTTGTTTGAATATTTAGAGCTACTGTGTTCGGTGAGGTAGCCTCCAGCCACATGTGGCTATTTCCATTTAAATTAGTTCATTAAAATGTAAAAACAAGTGTGCCCACTGGCAAAGGCCACATTTCCAGTGCTCTATAGCCACCTGTGACTAGTGCCTACCATTTTGGACAGTGCACGTTTTAGAACATTTCTACTATCACAGGAAGTCTCTTTTGAAAACACTGGTTTAGAATTGAACTTTCAGATTCCCCCATCCAGTTTGCTGGTGTTGAGAGGTCTTCAGAGTTTGTCCCCATCAGCTAACAGTCCTCTCTTATACACAGGATTATTGGCATGCTGTCCCCAGATGAACAGGCCCTATTCAAAGAGCGTATCCGATTCCTGGATAAGAAGATCCATCCTGGCCTCAAGAAGCTGAATTGGGCCTTGAAGGGGGCCAGCGCCTTCTTCATCACAGAGTGCCGCATACATGCCAGCAAGGTGGGCCATGGCCAATAGACCCTGAGGCCTGCAAGGCTGATAAAAGTGGGTAACCGACACATGAGTCTTGGGTGATGGCAGAGAGACTTGGGGGTAGCGTAAAAGAAGTAAAGTATGTTGGGAAAGGACTTCTCTATGTTAGCAACTCTAGCTGGAAGGGAGGGGGAGGAAAGGATCAAGTCTGTGGGGTGTGAAACCCCCTCATGGGAAGAAGATTCAAGATCTGAGATCCAAGGTGCCAGGACAATTCAGTGGAAGATGTGCTAGTTCATAGAAGGTGGCCGACTGTGAACCACGGTGGGGTCTGACTCTAGGTGCAGATGATTGTGAACGATTTCAAGGCCTCCACTCTGACCATTGGCTGGCGGGCCCAGGAGATGTCAGAAACACTGCTGGTTCGCATTAGCGGCAAACGGGTGTACAGGGACCTGGAGTTTGAGGAAGACCAAAGAGAACATCGGGAAGCTGTACAGCAGAAGTTGATGAAACTACACCAGGATGTGGTAAACATCCTGACCAACTCCTACGAAGTCTTCAAGAATGATGGCCCTGAGGTAGGGGTCTGTTGCCTAGAGCTCAGTGTTGGATAAAACCTTTGTCCCTGGTCCCAGCGGGCCATTCTCTTCCCCTGCTCTGTGTTTCTTAGTCATCCTTTTCTAGTCCTGGATGCAGCCAGCCAGTCAAACCTCCTCCTCAGTACTAGTGTCCTGCCTTTCTGTTTAAGCAGCTTGTCCCTTCACAGTCACTGATTCTCATTTCAGGGCCTTCCCTGCCTTCCCTCAGGGCTTCTCTCTCATCCCCCTTTCCCACCAGATTCAGCAGCAGTGGATGCTGTACACGATTCGCCTGGATCACATGATGGAGGACGCCTTGCGCCTGAATGTGAAGTGGTCACTGCTGGAACTGTCCAAGGCCATCAACGGGGATGGGAAGACTACTCCAAACCCACTTTTCCGAGTTCTTGTCATTTTGCAGACCGATGTTCAGGGAGGTGGGGCTCAGGTGAGAACTACTGTGGCCCCAACAGGCCAAAAATAGCACGCCTCATTCATTAGTTTCCCTCAGTCCCTGAACTTGGTTCTTGTCCTTGACTCTCTGCAATGGCCCCCAGAGCTGGTCCTGACGGGTTCAGCCTTGCCAGTCCTGAGCTTTGTCCCCTCTGTAGTATATGCTAAGGCCATCTCCACTGTGCTCCCCACAGGTGGAATTCTCACCCACCCAGCAGACTCTGGCAGGTGTGGTCAATGACATTGGCAGTCACCTTATTTCTACCATCTCTGTCTTCCGCCATCTTCCTGATATCCTTATCAAGCGCAAGGTGCAGCGGGAGCCCATCCATACAATTGTGGGTGAGTGGGCAGTGGGGAGGGCACAGTGTACAGGGCTATCAAAGGCTGGGCAGAGCTGGGAGGTGAGACCAGGGCTGTTTCCAGTTGTACTGGGTGAGCTTCTCCTTGGCCAGTGGGAAACCAGCTCGGGGCCAGACTTGGGAAGGGAGCAGGGGCATCAGTGGGACTTGAGATTAAGTGACTAATTTCATGAAATCTGGGCACTGGGGCTGGTGGTGACTAAAGACAAGTTTGATACTGGAGGTGGGCTAGAAGAGGCCTCGATGCCCACAGGAGAAGCCTCTGAGCCTGGGGAAGAGATGGAGTTATACCTTCACTTATGGCCTCCCCCTTTGCCTTCTAAGGCTCAGGTTTTAGGGGTACTTCTTTGAAGAACTGATGTTGGAGTGGAGGGTCGGGGCAGTGCCCCGGGGCTTGGCTGGAGCTTGGGTGGGGGTGGACATCAGTGAGAAGAATCTGTGTCTTCTGAAGAGCGAGATGAGGACATCAAGAAGATCCAGGCCCAGATCAGCAGCGGCATGACCAACAATGCAAGCCTGCTGCAGAACTACCTCAAGACCTGGGACATGTACCGGGAAATCTGGGAGATCAACAAGGACTCCTTCATCCGTCGCTATCAGCGCCTCAACCCCCCTGTCTCTTCTTTTGATGCTGACATTGCCCGGTGAGTGGCAGGGTGGGTGCAGGAGTCCTGAAGAGACGTGGAAGTACTGTAACTGGGGGAGGAACTCCAGGCAGCAGGCTGGGGTGGGGCAGTGCAGACATCATGTGCCCTCTGCTACAGGAAAACAGAAGGACTGAGGGTGCTGGGATTTTGTTTCTCAAGGGTAGAGATTTTGGAAGAGCTGAGCTAGGTTTAAGGAAAAGTCATTGTTTAGGGGAGGACAGCACAGTTCCTTCAGAAAAGAAGAAATGCTAGAGATCTGAAAGATGCAAACAGGCAGCCTAGAATGAAACTGAAGATGATTCTTAAATTCTGATCTTAACTGGCAGCTTTTCATGCCCCTAGATTGCTCTACCATTCATTCATTCATTCATTCATTCAATGTGATTGTCCAATAGGGCATGAAGAGTTAAAAAAAAGAGAGAAAGAAATGAACAAATTCCCTCTACCTCCATGGGCTATAGTATAGTAAGGAAGATAAAGGTATTGTTGGCAGCAGTCACTGTGGTGGCTTAAGAAGGCTTGGGTCCCAACTCTACCACCTAACTCACTGTGCAATCTTAGGCAGGTTTCTTATATTCTCTGGGCCTCTTTCTTGGGAAACACATATTATATAACCTACCTCAGGACATTGTGAGATTACTAAATATACAGGAAAGCATGTTGTAAATTCTAAACGACTGTATCATACTTATTATACAAGCTTCAGTGTGATGCATGCTATGATAAAGACACACAAGGTACCAAAGCAGTTCAATGGAAAGTTTATTAGTCAGCTTTCTGTTACTGTAACAAATAACTAGGGTAATCACTTATAGTGAGAGAGGGTTTGTTTTAGCTCACAGTTTTGGAAGTTGTAGCCCATGACCAATTTACTTCATTGCTTTGGACTTGTGGAGACACATGATGTTGAGAGTAATGCCATAAACTTCATGGCTGATGCTGAAAGAGGGGCCCAAGGGCACACTATCCCCTTCAAGAACATGTATCCAATGACTGGAAAGCCTCCCAGTAGGCTCTATCTGTTAAAGTTCCCACCGCCTCCCAATAACATCAACTTTAGGGATATTTAAAATCCACAATAGCCAAGTGTGGTGGTGTACATCTATAATCCCAGCACTTGGGTGGCTGAGGCAAGAGGATTGCTGTGAGTTTGAAGCCAGCTTGGGCCACATAGTGAATTTAACACCAACCTGAACTACATAGCAAGACTCTGTCTCAAAAAAAGAAAAAGCAAAACAAATAAAATCCACAGTATAAACTGGGTGTGGTGGCACATGCCTGTAATCCCAGCACTCAGAAGGCTGAAGCAGGAGGATTGCTATGAGTTCAAGATTGCTCTGAGTTCCAGCCTAGGCTGCATAGTGAGTTCAAGACCCTGTCTCAAAAACCATAAATAAATAAAAATCAAATTCACAGTATAGCAGAAAGAAAGAAGGTCCAACCAGAGGCACAAGGAATAGCTTCATGAAAGAAGTCATCTTAGGGCTGTGCCTTACAAAATGTGTGGTAGTTCAGCAGGCAGAGATGGGCATGCATCCCGAATCCCAGCTACTTGGGATACTAAGGCAGGAGGATCGCTTGGGCCTAGGAATTTGGGGCCAGCCTGAGCAATAGAGACCCTGTCTCTTAAAATGGAACACCTGGCGGAGGTCCCAGAGCTAAGAAGCAGCACAGTATGAGCTCAGTCTAGACCTATGAAACTCTAAGGCCTTGAATGCCAAGGAAAGGCATGTGATCACTCTTTTCTAGCCAGCAGTTGGGAAATTAACATGGTCCTAGCTGTCTTTTGGGGATGGGTTGGTGCAGGACACACCCTCTAGGAGTAGAACCCTCTAGAGCAACTGCACAGGTCTGGGTGGAAGGAAGTGGGGATGTGAGCCAGCGTCAGGCAGGGGCATGTCAACTAAGGATGATCATGCTAGTGGGGTTCTGGGGCCCTTACAGCTATACAGAGGTGGCTAACAATGTGCAGAAGGAAGAGACGGTCCTCAACATCCAGTTTGTGCTGCTGGATTGTTCGCACCTCAAATTCTCCCTGGTGCAGCACTGCAATGAGTGGCAGAACAAGTTCACAACTCTGCTCAAGGAGATGGCAGCGAAGCACCTGCTGGAGCTGCACAACTACCTGAAGGAGAACGGAGAGAAGTAGGGTTCGGCTGGAGCGGGCGGGGTGGCCAGGGCAGGCCCTAAGCTTTCTACCTACAGCGTTCTCTCTGCCCACCTTTAGAATCAGCCGCCCTCCCCAGACACTGGAGGAACTGGGGGTCAGTTTGCAGCTTATGGATACCCTTCAGCATGATTTGCCCAATATGGAGACCCAGATCCCTCCCATCCATGAACAGTTCACCATTCTGGAGAAGTATGAAGTTCCAGTTCCGGACGAGGTGAGTCCTGGTGGTGTTTGGTCCACCTGAGTCGGGCCCATATCAGCAGCCTCAGATTGGGGGGGGTCCTGGTGCTGTCCGGGGGTAGTACAGAGGACTGATAAGGGGAGAAGGCTCAAGATTCTGAAGCCCTTGAGAGGGAAAGTTGACTCAAATGGTATTTCCGGTCAGCTTCTGGATTTCTTTTAACCCCAGCAACTCACGGCTTAATTTCTTGGGGGCCTTGTTGTACATGAAAAGCTCATCTGTGAGCCAGTTGGTGGCCTGTACCTCTGGTCCTAGCTACTCAGGAGCCTGAGGTGGGAGGATCACTTGAGCCCGGGAGTGCAAGGCCAGCTTGGGCAATCCTGTCTGCCCCTCTGCAAAAAAAAAAAATACCCCCAAACCGAAAAGCTTATCTAAGACTCTGGACTGTGGATCAGAAGAGTCTTTAGAAGCAAGAGCACTTGTTTGCTTAGCAAGCATAAGGCATGGAGGTCCATTCTCAGCAACACACACACACACACACACACACACACACACACACACAACGCAGCATTGGTGAGAAGGACAGACTCCTGCAGATGCATCATCTGCATCCTTCCCTCTCTGGCATCCCCAGGTACTGGAAATGCTGGACAGACTCAATGGGGAGTGGGTCACCTTCCAACAAATTCTGCTGGACAGTGAACAAATGCTGAAGAAACACAAAGAGAAATTCAAGACAGGCCTTATTGTCTCTGCTGATGACTTTAAGAAGAAAGCGCACAACCTGCTGGAAGATTTTGAATCAAAAGGTACTCCCTGGTCCGCCTCTCCCCCTCCTTTTGCCTTGAGACCCTGTGTGCCACGCCTGTGTCCTGGGAAGGTCAGCGCAGGATGGGAGGAGCAAGGACAGTGGTGGGGTGGCAAGGGGCAGTGGCCCCCAGGGCTTCTGTCGGGGACAAAACAGGAGCTCGCCCGCCCGCGCGGCAGGGTTTTGGTTGGAAGGCAGCAACGCTGGCCACATCTGCGGCGTTCTTACACCATGCTCCTGTGTTCCGTCTGCAGCCGGCTCTTCCGCAACATTTAGTAGTTTTCTCCAGTGCTCTCTGGGCACATTCCTCTTACTGAGCTCCCTTCACACTCTCATGTGAGGGGAGAAGCAATTTGCCTGCAAAGAAATAGGAGAGCCAGGACCGTGCTCTGAGGGACCATGGACTCAAGGGGAAACTCAGCTGCCCTCTGATCTCCCCCAGGCCCCTTCATCAGCACCGTGGGCCACGCCGCCGCCCTGGATCAGATCGCGCAGATGCGGGCCATGCTGATGGCTCTGCGGGAGGAAGAGAACACTCTCCGCTCCAACCTGGGCATCTTCAAGATCGAGCAGCCGGCCTCCAAAGATCTCCAGAACCTGGAGAAGGTGGTGTGCTGAGCCAGACCCTGTGGGAACCAGGGATAAGGGGCAGGGGACAGGAGATCTGTTCCTAAGGCACTGCAGAGACACCTGGTACCAGGAAAATGAGCTCATGAGCAGCTTTTTTTTTTTTTTAATTGAGATAAAATTCACCTAACAAGATTATTTTAAAGTGAACAATTCAGTGGCATTTAGTATACTCGCAATGCCATGCAGCCGTCACCTCTGTCTAGTTCCAAAAAATTGTATTACCCCAAAGGAGATCATATACCCACTAGCAGCCACTCCCTAACCCTCCCCTTTCCACACCTGTCAATTACAATTACAAATCTGTTCTCCATGTTTGTGAATCTGCCCATTCCAAACCTTTCATATAAAAGGAACCATACAATATGGGCTGGCACTTTCATCTCTGATTTCTTTCACTTAGCATAGTGCCAAGATTCACCCATGTTGTGTCAGCACTTCCTTCCTTTTTATGGCTGAATAATATTCTGTGGTTCGTGTTTACCACATTTTGTCCATCCATTCATCAGCTGATGGGCATTTGGGTTGTTTTTGCCTTTCAGCTGTAGTGAGTAGTCCTGCTAGGAACATGCGTGTACTCGTGTTTGTTTGAACACCTGTTTCTAATTCTTGTGGGAAGCCAGCAGTAGAATTTCTGGATCATATGGTAACTATGTTTAAATTTTTGAGGCACTGCCAAGCTATTTTCCTCAGCAGCTGCACCATTTTATATTCCCACTAGCAATGTACAAGGGTTCCTATTTTTCCCCGTATCCTTGCCAACACTATTTCCCTCTTAAAAAAAAAAATTTTTTTTTTTTTTTTTTTTTTTGGTTTTAGCCATCCCAGTGGGTGTGAAGTGATATCTCACTGAGGTCTTAATTTGCATTTCCCTAATGACTAATGATGCTGAGGCTCTTTTCACATGCTTAGTATTTGATGAGCCCTTCTGAACGAAGAGTGAAGAGGAAAATGAGAAGGGAGGTGGCGCTGGTAGCTGGAGGAGCAGAGCAGAGGACTCAGCGGCTGTCGGGAGGAAGAGGGCAGGTGCCCCTTCCCCTAGCGTACCTTTGCTCTCGGCCTGGCAGGAGCTCGATGCGTTGCAGCAAGTATGGGAGATCACTCGGGACTGGGAGGAGAACTGGAACCAGTGGAAGACAGGGCGCTTCCTGACTCTGCAGACGGAGGCCATGGAGACCATGGCGCACGGGCTGTTTCGTCGCCTCACAAGACTAGCCAAAGAGTATAAGGTGTGCTGAGACAGGGCGAGGAGGCAGAGGAGGTGCCCACTGAGGAAGGGCGGCCCTGGCTGGGTCTTCTGATGACTCCCACTTTTGCTCAGGACCGAAACTGGGAAATTATTGAAACCACTCGATCCAAAATAGAGCAGTTCAAGAGAACCATGCCTCTCATCTCAGACCTGCGGAACCCTGCCCTCAGGGAGAGGTGAGGCTGCTCCTGGGTCCCCTAGGGGGTCACCGTTCTGCCCCTCAATGTCACCTCTTGGTTATTCCTGCTTTCCATTTCGAGCAACCACAGCTTTTCCTTTCTCTTCGTCCTCAAACATACATCTTTTTCCCCCTTCTAAAAAATTAATTTTTATATATTTATTTAGCTACTTATTGCACAATGGGGGATCAAATCCGGGGCCTCGAGATGCGAGGCACTCACCACTGAGCTAGATCACCTGGTCTTTTTATTTTTTTATTTTGAGACAAGGTCTTGCAAAGTTGGCAAGGCTGGATCCTCCTATTGCAACCTTCGGTAGCTGGGATAACAGGCATATGCCACTGTGCCTGGCTTTTATTTTTTAATTGACAAAAATTGCATATATTTATAATGTACGCCATGATGTTTCAAAATATTCGTTCATTGTGGAATGGCTCAGTTGAACCAATTAACATACACGTTACCTCATACGCTTTTTTATTGTGATGAGAACATTTAAAATGTAGACTTAGCGATTTTCAAGCATTTAACACATTGTTATAGTCACCAGGTTGTACCGTAGATCTCTTACATGTATTCCTCATGGGAAACTGAAACTCTGTACCCTTGAGCAATGTTTCCCAATCCTCCTTCCAATCCCCAGCCTCAGTAACCACCATTCTCTCAGCTTCTGTGAATTTGACCTTTTAAGATTGTTCATATAAGTGAGGTAATCTGGTATTTGTCCTCCTGCGCTTTGCTTAACATAAAATCCTCTAGGTTCATCCCTCTTGTTACAAATGACAGGATTTCCTTCTTTTTAAAGATGAAATATGCTGGGTGTGGTGGCACATTCCTATAATGCCAGCATTTGGGAGGCTGAAGCAGGGGGATCGCTGTAAATTCGAGCAGCCTGAGCTACAAAGTGAGTTCAAGGCCAACCTCAACTGCATAGCAAAACCCTGTCTAAAAAAAGGAAAGAAAGAGGAAATAGTTTTCCATTGTGCGTAAATACTGCATTTCTTTATCCATTCATTGCCTGATGGACATTTAGGTTCATTCATTCTATCCACATCCTGGCTACTAGCTGTGAACGTGGTGGTGCAGGTGTCGATAGTGAAGCCTGATGCTGCCCTCTGCTTCTTGTACAGTTCTGGGTTATCCAGACTGGCTGACTCTGTTCTCTGCCCTCTTCCCTGGGGCCTCCCCCTGTGTCCTCCTACTTTATAAGCTAAGCCTTATGTCTTTTGTCATACGGAAGGTTTTATTTTGATGCAACCAAAGGGGCTTTTGCTTTTGTGCCTTGTTTAAAAAGACCTTTCCTACTCCAAAATTGCAAATACATTCTTTCCTCTAATTCTGGTTTTCAAATTTAACTCTTTTACTGGATCTGGAATTTATATGATAGAGGAGGCATTGAGTGGTGTTTTAGTTATTATCTACCCATTTAGGGGCAAATAAATTTTTTTTGCATTGCCTCCAGTATAATGTATTTGGCAGCATTTCACCTCTTAAGTGGCAGTGATTAAGTATAGCTTAACCCCTTTATTTGCTTAAGTTATTAACCTGTCTAAGCTTCAGGTTCCTCATCCGTAAATAAAATAATAATATTTCCTTATCTAAGGAGTGGTTGTGAGAATTAAATGTGACATTTCATGTAAGGCATGTGGCCTAGTGCATGATCCATAGCAAACCTGCGACAGTTCATTGAGTGTTCTGTACGCACACCTGCCTAAATTCTCTCCAGAGAACCAGCTCCTGGAGGGAGTCACGTCAGTCTTTGTATTCCCCAAGGTGCCTAAGATTGCACCTTAGGGGCTATTTAGTAAAATGTGTTGAATCATGAATTAATAATACCCAGGATTATAGGGTCCCATTGGGAGCACTAATGTCATCACAGTGTCCCAATGGGAAGAAGCTCAGGAAGTGATATTTTGGGGGAGCACTGGAAGTAGAATCCAGGACTTCACATCGGCAAACACTGTACTGAACAACACCCCTCAGGCACTGGGAATGATGTTGATGCTTTTTAGGGCCTGGTATGTAGCCTCCTGATCAGATTTCTTGTTCCTGATTATAGGCACTGGGACCAGGTCAGGGATGAAATCCAGCGGGAATTTGATCAGGAATCTGAAAGCTTTACCTTGGAGCAGATTGTGGAGCTTGGAATGGATCAGCATGTAGAGAAAATTGGAGAGATCTCTGCCTCAGCAACCAAAGAGCTGGCTATAGAAGTGGTATGACACCGTCTTTGTCCGTCCTCCCCACTTCCTAAGCCTTCTTAAGGCTTCTAGCTGTCCATTCTCACTGGAATGGATCCATCTGAAGACACCTCCCAGTTCCTCCTCCCCTGGGGCTAGTTACTGGATGCTCTGTCCCCCAATTTCTCTTCACAGGCATTACAGAACATTGCCAAGACCTGGGATGTGACTCAGCTAGACATAGTACCCTACAAAGATAAGGGCCATCACCGGCTAAGGTAGAGACCTGGAGTTCCAGGAGAGGGGAAGGCCACGTGAGCAGGGCTGTAGAGCGGGGATCAAAGTTTGGCAGATAGGCATGGACTGTTTCATTGATCTCTTGTGCTCCAGAGGTACAGAAGAGATATTCCAGGCATTGGAAGATAACCAGGTAGCTCTGTCGACCATGAAGGCATCACGCTTTGTCAAGGCCTTTGAGAAGGATGTGGACCACTGGGAACGCTGTCTCTCCCTCATTTTGGAGGTTATTGAGATGGTGCTCACCGTGCAGCGTCAGTGGATGTACCTGGAGGTCAGGACTCAGCACCCAAGCCCTTCCTACCTTCCGCCTTTACTCTGTGTGTGATCAGAACCTGTTTATTCGCCCTGATACCAGGCTCATTGTCCCAGCTCTCAAAAGTCTATCTATGCCTCAGCTGTCTGACCCTTAGTTATTACCTTACGTCCGTCTCTGTTAGTGTTTGTTTTCTCAGATTCTCCTTCTAGTTTTTTCTTGGCCCCAGCAACCTAACGTCCAATACCCACTTTCTTCCTAGAACTTGGGCATTGGACTGTTAGTTTCTAGTGTTCTGCGTCTTCTACTCAATTGTCCTACCTGGTTTGGGAGCAAGAGGCAAAGTGGGGAGAGAGTGTGGGAAGCATCTCTCATACCAATCATTTGCCCTGCAGAATATCTTTCTAGGAGAGGACATCCGCAAACAGCTACCCAATGAGTCAGCCTTATTTGACCAGGTCAACAATAACTGGAAAGCCATTATGGACCGAATGAATAAGAACAACAATGCCCTCCAGAGCACCCACTACCCAGGTTAGAGCTCTGGCTTTTGCCCCAACATAGGCTCCTCAGTTGGTTCTACACATATGTGAGGCCATGGCCACATGCTTCATTTATAAAAAGACTGACTCTTTACCTCGCTATCATAACACTTCCTGTCACCGCTGCCTTCTCTAAGCATTAAAAATAGTTTAGTAAATTAAATTCAACAATTATGTGAATAGAATGTTACATAATGGTTACAGGATATGGAATCAGACAGCCTTGAGTTCAAAACCTGACAAGTTGGGCATGGTGGCCCATGCCTGTAATTGCAGTGCCCAGGAGGCTGAGGCGAGAGGATCAACCCAAGTTTGATGCAGGCTAGGGCTACACAGTGAATTCAAGGACAGCGTGAACTATGTAGTGAGACCCTGTTTCAATACCGCCCCCATGGAAATAGTTAACAAAATTATATTTTGGAGTAATTTATAAGCAAAGCCATAAAAACAATGATCGTGTCATTGAACGCATAGAACAAACCCACCTGGTCCGTGGCTACTGGCTCCTTCTGTGATTTCCAGGGAGTGATCACTCAGGTGGTTACGCAAAGGCTGCAGCAGCTATTGACTGTGTACATACTGGAAGGCAAGAAGGTCGCTTCAGGGTCCATACTCAGAGCATCAGGCTAGAAAGGAAAAACCAATCAAGAACTAAGACATAGAGTATAGGCTAGAAGGAAACTAAGATTACTGGGAATGCAAAAGTGTGAATACATTTTGTTTAATATCGTATGTGTACCTGTTTCTCTACCACTAAGCTATATGTTCAGCTCTTTGTTTAATATCTTGAATTTTTTTTTTTTTTTTTTTTTTTGTAGTTCAGGCTGACCTAGATTCACTACATAGCTCAGGCTGGCCTTGAGCTCACAGCGGTCCTCCTGCCTCAGCCTCCTGAGTGCTGAGATTGCAGGCATGCACCACCACACCCAGCTCGAATTGTTTTTTTGAGATAGACCTTATGGCCATTTTACTGAAAAAAGAGGTTGAAACTCAACAAGGTTAATTGACATGCTAGTAAGTGTAAGAACTGCCAGAGCGGTGATCTTCTGGATCCCAGTCTGGTGCCCCTTTCACTAGGTGTGAGGGACACAGGTGATTCCAATGGGTGTAGACTTTTTTTTTTTTTTTGGTATCGGGAATCAAACTCAGGACCTTGCACTTGCCAGGCAGGTGCCATGCCGCTGAGCTATCTCCTCGGCCCTAGACTTCTTCCATTGAGTGCGTATGATATGTGCTTAAATCTAATGACAACCTGTTGGATTGTGTAAATGCAAAACAGTCTCCATTTTCAGAAGCTCTTGGATTGACCAGCATAATCCTAAATTTTTAGGTGGAGCAGGACTGTGAGGACTGATGGGAGTTAAATTGGTAAAATCATATGATGCATAATTAATGTAGAAGCTATAGCATTATAATAGCTGTAATGCATAACTCATAATGAATCAACAGAATGGGATAAGCATGATAGGGGAATGAGGATACTTTTCTGCTTTTAAAACCCTTATGCAATCGGAACCCCAACTATCAAGAGCTGGCAAAGTGGATAGAGCTTAGACTGTGGATCTTCTCAGGGCAATGATGAAAGGCCATCAAATGTCATTCATTGCTTTTTTTTTTTTCAGGCCTTTTGGATACATTGATAGAAATGAACACAATCTTGGAAGATATTCAAAAGTCTCTGGATATGTATTTAGAGACCAAGCGGCACATTTTCCCCCGTTTCTACTTCTTGTCCAATGATGACCTGCTGGAGATTCTGGGCCAGTCCCGCAACCCAGAGGCTGTGCAGCCACATCTCAAAAAGTGCTTTGACAACATCAAATTGCTGAGAATCCAGAAGGCCAGTAGAGGTGTCCATGATGGGATAGAGGGCAAAGAAGGGATGGTGATGTCAAGAAATTCAGTTTCAGCTAGGTGCGGTGGCACATGCGTGTAATCCCACCACACTCTGGGAGGCTGAGGCAGTAGGATCACAAGTTTGAGCCTGGCCTGGGCAACTTTAATGATTTCATGAGACCCCATTTGAAAATAAAAAATAAAAAAGGCCTGGGGATCTAGCTTAGTGTAAAGTCTTTGGGTTCAATCCCCAGTACACTACACACACACACACTCAACTTCAAGGCTTTGGAAGGGACAGTGCCCTCCCAACCAGAAGGAATACTAATTAATGATTCTAGATTCCTAGATTTTCACAAGATAGCACTTTTTAGAGTTAATACTGACAGGACAGGCAAAGAAATTTCCCTCAAAAGGGCCCATGTACTTGTAGGCCGTTACCAAGAGCAGGCAGGCCAACTCACTAATAACTTCTTTTTCCACAGATGGGGGGTCCCAGCAGCAAGTGGGAAGCTGTGGGGATGTTCTCGGGCGATGGCGAGTACATTGACTTCCTCCACCCGGTGCTCTTAGAAGGGCCTGTGGAGGTGAGTTGTGGCAAGGGTCTAAGAATCAAGCTAGCTCTGCTTCCATCCAGAAAGTTTGCTTGGCTCTGTGAGGACAGAACACCTCTTTGGAGGGATGTTAGTTGCTCTTTCAGTTGCTCCTCTACCCCCTATCTTCATCTACCATTCCTGGCAATTATAACCTCGACCTTGATTTTTTTTTTTTTTGTTGTTTTTTTTTTTGGTTTTTCTCCGGTACCGGGAACCGAACTCACGACCTTGCGCCTGCCAGGCAGGCGCTTTTTGCCGCTGAGCTAAATCCCCAGCCCCAACCTCGACCTTGAATCACGGTGTCTCTCTGAAAATCAGATACTCTGTCTCCTGGCTTCTGTTTCCACTGGGGACCCAAACCTGCTGTTGCACATTCATGCTGTTTCTCAAGCACCTTCCCTTTAGGGGACTTTGACCGACCCTGAAGGAGCCATTCTGATCTTTTACCTCTCCCTAGTCCTGGCTTGGGGACGTGGAACGGACCATGAGGGTAACCCTGAGGGACCTTCTCCGGAACTGCCGCCTGGCTCTCAAGAAGTTCCTTAACAAGAGGGACAAGTGGGTGAAGGAGTGGGCTGGCCAGGTGAGCTGGGGCCAACAGAAGTGGCAAATATTAAAGGTGGCACTAAGAAGGAGTTCCTTTTTAGTGGGAAGACTCTAGAGCCTCACAAAATGGAGATTTCTTGCCTCTCTTCTGGGCTGTGGCTCTGGTACCCTATGTGCTGGGTCTGCCCTGAGGCACGCGCCCCACCCTCTAGGATGGATCAAGCATAATGCGCACCTAGTTCCGGAGGGGGCTGGAGCTTGGGAGCTGGGCTGGATGGGTGGCCTAGGGCAGGGCCTTGGACTCAGCGTCTGCACTCACCCAGATGGTGATCACAACCAGTCAGATCCAGTGGACGGCTGATGTAACCAAGTGCCTGTTGACAGCTAAGGAGCGGGCTGACAAGAAAATCCTCAAGGTCATGAAGAAGAAGCAGGTGGGGGACTCTTTCAGTATGCGATAGGCCTGGAGTTGGAATTGGCGGAAGGGTGGTGACTAGAGTAGGAATTAGAGAGAAGCTTGTTGTTGCAAAAGGGTCAGAAGGAGAGTGACTTGTGACAGAAGTCCACTAAGCAGAGTTTGGTGTGGAGCAGAACTAGGCCCTCCTGTGCCAAGGCTGGGTGTAGGGGTGTTAGTGGGAGGGATGGGCTTTGGGTGGAAGGTACAACATTAAGTTGAGGTGAGGTGTGATTCAGCTTTGGTTGTGTTGCTGTTTATTCTTCCCTCCTGCTTAATCCCATAGGTGTCAATACTGAATAAGTATTCAGAAGCCATCAGGGGAAACTTGACCAAGATCATGCGGCTTAAAATTGTGGCTCTGGTGACAATAGAGATTCATGCTCGGGATGTGTTGGAGAAGCTTTACAAGAGTGGCCTCATGGATGTCAATTCCTTTGACTGGCTCAGCCAGCTTCGGTTCTACTGGGAGAAGGTGCCAGAAGGGACAACTCCCTACTCTCTTGCCCTAATACTGATCCTAAAGCTTTAACTAAATTCACCATGTCTAAATGTAACAATATCCTAACCCAATCCTTAGTCCTATTATGGCGTCCTAACCCAGTTCCCCACACCATCCCACCTCCTAATCCAGAGGTGGCAAGCAATTGTTCCAGGCAGTGCGTATATCACGTATATCACGCAGTCACAACCCAGGAAGACTTCAGGCAGCTGCTGCTGTGGATCAAAGTGCATATGCAACGTGAAACCCTCTTTCCGTCTGGGCCATAAACCCACTTCTTCCTAACTCTAAACAGAAGCTGTGGTCTCCCTGCAGCCCCTTTCCTTCTTGGAGCGCTGCTCTTAGCCGTTCTCGCTGCTCTGCTCATCTTTCCAGCTCACTTCCATCTCACTCTGTCCTTTCTCATCAGGACCTGGATGACTGTGTGATCCGCCAGACCAACACGCAGTTCCAGTATGGCTACGAGTACCTGGGAAACTCTGGCCGGCTGGTCATCACCCCTCTGACAGACAGGTCTGCCCTGGGGGTCGAATGAGGTGGCTCGGGTGGAGGCTACGAAGCTGAGATTGGCTTCCAGGAGTCTGACCAGAGGCCTGTCCTCAATTCTTAGGTGTTACATGACACTGACCACAGCTTTGCACCTGCATCGAGGGGGCTCCCCCAAAGGCCCAGCAGGCACCGGGAAGACAGAGACTGTCAAGGACTTGGGCAAGGCCCTGGGCATTTATGTCATTGTGGTCAACTGCTCTGAAGGCCTGGACTATAAATCCATGGGCCGAATGTACTCAGGCTTGGCCCAGGTCGGTATCCTGGCACAATGTCCCAGAAGTCCCTTCACATATCTTTCAGTCCCAAGAAAATCAAGTGAAACCTGGTCTGCTTTGGTGCCTTATTGCTTATGACATGGCATTACCTTGGGTAATTCTTACTGCTGGGGAAGCCTCTTCCCTTCTCCATGCTTCATGCTGCTCATTTGCAAAATCAAAAGATTATGTAAGGATTATGTCAGATCCTGCACCCAACTGCTGGATACTTGGGGCATACAAGTTCCCTGCTGCAGTTTTTTCAGCCATGTCTTTCCCACCATTGTCCCAATCTGTCCTCTTGGATGGAAACCTCTGCCCAGAAGCTGTGACAGTGCTATTCTGGTGCCTTTGCCATATTTTGAGGGCCACCCTGCATGCAAAAACATTTGAAGGAGGAGTGTGTTAATCAAGCTCTCTAGTGTCTTGGGGCACTTATCTTTCTCCCAGTGACGCTGTCTCCCTCCCTCCACAGACAGGAGCCTGGGGCTGCTTTGATGAATTTAACCGTATCAATATCGAGGTGCTGTCAGTGGTCGCCCAGCAGATCCTGTCCATCCTCTCTGCCTTGGCTGCCAGCCTCACCCGCTTCTATTTTGAGGGCTTTGAAATAAATCTGGTGTGGTCCTGTGGGATCTTCATTACCATGAATCCTGGTAGGTCCCAGCAATAAATGGTCCTTCTAGGTGGGAGAACTGGATACCCAGGGCAGGTACCTGTGTATCATCTTCTTCCTTCTTAAATGGATAGCCAGGAGAAATCTGGCTAATGACAACAAAGGGCAAAAAAAGAATAAACACCAGCTTGTCCTTTCTGGGGCAAGGAGGCTATCTTATTGTTCTCTGTGAAGGGACCATTAATTACTTATGTGTCCGTAGGTAGCCTTAGTCTTTTAAGGCTTGGTTACCTTCTCTTATTGCAATTCTGGTTTACCTGGCAAGATGGGAGAATCCTCCTAAAGTGTGAGGCCTAGAATCTCTCACTACAGTGCCCTGGTAACAAGTCTGGGGGAAGGGCCCGGGGAAGAACAGGTGCAGGTGCAGGGAAGGGCTTATGGTCCCGAAAGAATCAAAGAAACAGCTGTGATTTCTATTAGGACTGATGTGAGCTATACATAGAACTTGGAGAGATGGGAAATCAGCAGCTGTGTATTTTCAGTTTGAAACAGGGCCATGCAGAAAGTAAGGAAAAGGCTAGAGAGGAAATAAGACCAAAGCGGAATGGGAAGAGCCAGGGCTGGGATTAGAGAGGAATCAACCTTGTTGGAGTTAGGGAGAAAATTAAGGATTGACCAAGTGTCGGGCAAAGTAGGCTTGATTGGGAAGTGGGTTGGGGAAGAAAGCCGAAGGAAATACAAGGAGTCTAAGTAAATGGCATTGTTTTCCAGGCTATGCTGGCCGCACAGAGCTTCCTGAAAATCTTAAATCCATGTTCCGTCCCATTGCCATGGTGGTGCCTGATTCTACCCTTATTGCAGAAATCATTCTCTTTGGGGAGGGCTTTGGCAACTGCAAGGTATTTGGATAACCTCTTCCCTCCAATTATTTTATTTCCCTTTCATAATCATTCCCTGGACAGAGAAACCCCTTGGAGGTTCAGTCAGCTTTTCCTATAAGGAACTTAGGCATTTGTCAGGAGGAGGTGAAGGCAGAAGAATTCAGAGGAGAAAGGTCTCCTTTCCATGATATCCCTAACTGATGATAGCACAAGTCACAAGGTCTCAGGAGCCTCGTCCGTAGAGCAACCCCCAGAAGCATCAGGTCCCTGACCTAGCTTCTTGGATCTGTAACTGTCCTTTGATGAAGAGCAGGCCTTGTATGGGATAGGTTGTTTCCTCCTCTGCTTTTCAGATCCTTGCCAAGAAAGTATATACACTCTACTCACTGGCTGTGCAGCAGCTCTCCAAGCAGGACCATTATGACTTCGGCCTCCGCGCCCTCACCTCCCTCGTGCGCTACGCTGGCAAGAAGCGCCGCCTCCAGCCGGATCTGAGCGATGAAGAGGTAGACCAGGGAGAAGGGCCCTTGGACTTCAGCCTCCAGTGTCTCCACGGCTATGCGCCATCACTAAAGTTTTCCAGCTCTTTCCTTTACCCAGATTGAGATTCCTACTCTCATGCCTTGTTCCCTGTATCGCCCAAGTTCTGCCCGTTATATTGCTAAGAACTATCTCCAGCGTATCTGTTCTTGGCTCCTGTCCTCAAGCCCTTTGGTGAAGGGTCTCACAAGCACCTAGGTTCTAGCTCCTCAAATTTGAGTCTCCGTCTTTTCCATCCAGGTTCTGCTGCTCTCAATGAGAGATATGAATATTCCTAAGCTAACATCAGTTGATGTGCCACTGTTCAACGCCATTGTGCAAGATCTTTTCCCCAGCATTGAGCTGCCCGTCATTGACTATGGCAAGGTATTTGCCCTTTAATATTCTTCCTGACTTCGTTCATGAATGTGCAGTATGGGAAGAGGAAACTTGGCTCCCAGGCCTCATTCTGCCATCACTAGCTGTGACTGAGTGAGAAAGCTCACCCTTACTTATTTATGATGTACCAGGCTTCCTTGTTTATAATGATAGAGACCTACTCAAACATTCCGCTTTCTCACCCCACCTCCCTGCCCTCCTGACTGACCTGCTCAGGACTTATAATTATAGGACTTATGAGACCTATAATCCATCGGCCTTGCCACTTTCTGTACGCCCACTAGCTGTCCCTTCCTCTCCTCTTCATTCTGAGAATTGGGAGAAGAGACGGTAGGGAGCCCTTTGAGGTGTGAAAGCAGTTGGGGAGAGGAAAAGGAATTGTAAAAAGTATAAGAACTTTCTCCTCTGGGATTCTGCTAGTCTCAAGTATCCTGAATGATCCTTTCAATTGAGACCACTAAAGTGCAGGATCAAAACATAGAAATACATATTTTTTGGTACCAGGAATCGAACTCAGGACCTTGTGCTTGCAAGGCAGGCGCTGTGCCACTGAACTATATCCCTGGCCCCCAAAATATATATTTTTAAGGCATTGCCAAACTGGCAAGAATTCCAAGGTTTGGCAGTGGAGGAGTAAACACAGGAACTCTGAAAGGTAGCTAGATTGCAAAGCTGCCTTTTGTTTCCCTGAAAATTTCTGACAAACAGGAGGCACTGGGGATGGAGGACAGCCCCCCAGGTTTGGTGGTGAAATGGAAAACACAGTGCCACATAGATCTCAAGGGTCGGTAAATGGGAGAATGGGAACTCTACCGCTCAGACATATACAGAAATGAAACTTGCCTGTCCTGTCTGACCTCTGATGGTGGAAGAAAGGGGTAAAATCTCCTTTGAGATTTCTTAGCCATGTTGCTTATGGTCATAATTTATTCTACTGTGTAAATAAAAAGACCCTCAAGCTTAGATTTTAATTTTAAGTAGTTCTAGGGTGTTAGTGCCCCCAGGTGACTGGTAGAAGCAAAAGCAAATTATTTCTGGTGAGATGAAATTGTCAGTTTTTGCCTAAAAGAACTCCTAAGGTAAAAGTCCAAGAAAATGGGCAACTCATGGTCAAAAATCACAACATTCATAGGAAACATACTATGAATGGAAGTCAGAGAAACAGTGAGGAGAGGCATCAGATCCATGTAGACTCCAGACTTCTGTAATAGGTACAGAATTTTAAAACAACTGTTTTCCCCAGGCCTATCAGGGGCTTAGGCAGGAGGATCACTAGTTTGAGTCCAGCGTGGGCAACTTAGCAAGTTAGTAAGACCCTGCCTCAAAAAAATAAAAATTAAAAAGCACTGGAGGTGGAGCTCAATGCAAAGGCCTTAGTTCAATCCCCAGTATTGAAAAAACCAAAAACAAAGGCAAAAACTGTCTTAATATGTTTAAAGAAATGAAAGAGAAGCTTCAAACTCGAGATCTAAACAAAGAAGATTTGAAAAAGAACAAATACAATTTCTAAAAATGAAAACTATGATAATTAGGAAAGATGAAAAATAACCTCAATAGAGTGACAGGGGACCTCCAGCTAAAGCAAGTGGACTGAAGTCCACAACTGCGCTAGAGAAATTTATTTGTATTTGTAAATTGTACAAACCCAAAGGCATAGGGAGAACGGTGTAGGAGATTTACAATTAAACTTTAAATATGGGGAGCAAATGTGCAAGTTGTGGCTTACATAGCAAGCCCGAGAAAGCTGAAAGCGGGGAAAATTGCAAGGCGGTCTTCACAAAGCTCAGCGTTTGTGAGATCGGGAACTTCTGGAAGTGGAAGTAGGTGGGGAGAGTAAATGAGGTATAACTAAAATAAGGAGGGCCAGAGGCCGATTGCTTTAGAAGTAGATAAAGCTCTAGATCTCCCTCTCTGTGACCCTGAGTGACCTGCCTCCTCCTGGGGCCGAGGCCTAGACAGCAGGCATCAAGACTGGGCCCACCAGGTATAGCACACAGCAGGAGCAAGCCCCGTTGCAGAGGGGCAATCAGGGAATGGGTACACACTGGCTGCTGAGACTTTTGGCCTTCTTTCATCTCTCACCTCCCAGAGTGGTGAGACAGGAAACTGGAAGAGTTATCTCTGGGGAATCCATCCAGCCCAACAAGAATGACCAAGACATCCCAAGGGAAATTTCTCAAGCAGGTCCCCATAGTCAAGCTTCTCTTGGGCTCTTTATCCCCTACCTTCCCAGATAAGCAGAAAATCAAGGCTCACCAGACAGCTCGGGGGAAGCCTGAATACAAAAGATGCCAAAACAAATGGGAAAACATAAACTGAAGAAAATAGTGGAGAGAGAAAGGAAAGTTTTTTAAAAACCAGCATCATTGGCTAAGCATAGTGGCACACCTGTGGTCCCAACTACTGAGGAGACCGAGGCAGGAAGAGCCCAGTTTGTGGCCAGCCTGGGCAACATAGCAGTACCCTATCTCAAAAGAAAAACGCACACAATAAACAAAAACCAAGATCCCCCAACTATCATTTCATTCAAAGAATGAGACACCAGTGAAGTGCTGTTTGAAAAGTATGATTCTGCCGTAACCCCAGCACCATAGAAGCAGAAGCAAGAGGGTTGAAAGTTTGAACCCAGCCCGAGCAATTTAGCAACTTAGCAAGACCCTGTCTAGAAAGAAAGAAACAAACAAAGAAAGAAAGAACAAAGAAGAAAGAAAGAAAGAAATAGAGAGAGAGAGATGGAGGGATGGAGGGATGGATGGAGGGAGGGAAGTAGGGAGGAAAAGGAGTTGGGGTGTAGTTCAATGTGAAGCCTCTTGATTCAGTTCCCAGTACAGGATGGGGGGAGGGGGGCAGATGACTCAGGCTGACAACTACTCCTGGGAACAGAGTAGACAGCCTGGGAATGAGAGAAGATCCAAAAGACAATCTAGGACACATAGTATCCAAATAACAGGAGTGCCAAAAGTAGAAACAAAAAAAAAGGGAGGGACCAATACTGAGACAATTCAAGAAGCATCCCCAGAGCTGAAGGGTGTGTTTCCAAAATGAAAGTGTCCACACATGTATGAACCAATTCTAAATTTGTGTGCATTAACTAATATAGCTACAAAACCTATAAAACACAATGGACAAAACTAAATTTATAATCCTAGTGGGAGATCTTGGTAATTCTCTTGGAAATTAATAAAACTGATTAAAAATTCATAAATATAGATTTGAATGCTTTTAACAGGTTTGAGCTGATACATATAGAACATTCTAATCGACAGTTGTAGATATATATTCATCTCAAATGTACATGGAATGTTTACCAAAATTGATTATATTCTAAGCTATTAAGTGTAAGACTCATAAATTTCAAATGATTGAAATTGTACAGAGGATGATCTTCAACCACAATAGAATTAAACAGTAGAGATTAGTAATAAAATTTAATGAGAAAAAGCACAGATGTTTGGAAATTAGGCAGTGAAATTCTAAATAACTCCTAGGTCAAAGATGAAATTAGAGAGCAACTGAATAAATAAATAAAAAAGTGTGTCATTAAATTTGTGATATGACACTAAATACCCCCTCCCCCCCCCACACACAAATACCAATAAAACTAATTCTCAGATAGTGGAAGGAAATAATATTGGTGAGGCCTTTTAAAGTGGTATTTGAAAATTACTACAAAGATCTTGCATCTACTTGAAATTATTTGGGTGCATGCGCTGTGTGTTTAAAAGTGTCACACTATCTGGAACTATCCCAGGTGGGTCAGATTCTATAAGCATTACTTTTTAACTTGGATGATAGTGTTGATAAAATTATGACGGGAGGCGCAGCTCAATGATAGAGCACTTGCCTAGCATGTGTGAGACCCTGGGTCTAGTCTCCAGCACTGGTGGAAAAAAAATCCAGTTCTCCCACTAAATTGTGAGCTCTGCAATCTATTCTGTTTCCAGCTGTATCCCTGTAGCACCCAGCAAATGCTTCCTACATACCACAGAGACTTAATAAATATTTGTTGAATAATAGACAAAATATGTGGAGCTACATGTCAGACATTGTGCACAGGAGGAAACTGAGGCTGGGAGAGGTAATTTACTGCAGATCACATGGCTGAAAGCTGAGGAACCAGGCTGGCTGACTCCAAAGCCCAGTCTCTTACTGTGATAGCCAGCTTCCCCCTAAATGAACAAGTGCCAGAGTGTAAAGGGCTCTAGTGTTATTTTTAACCGTTTGGACATATCTTCCTCGGCACTGAGGGGGTTCGGAAAGTCCTGTGGGGACCTCATGCTGTTTTTTCCACTTCCTGGATCTTTCTTCCCTCAGCTACAGGAGACTGTTGAGCAGGAGATTCGAGAGAGAGGCTTGCAGTGCACACCATTCACCCTCACCAAGGTTTTCCAGTTGTATGAGACCAAGAACTCTCGCCACTCTACCATGATCGTGGGCAGCACAGGCAGCGGCAAGACGACCTCCTGGCGCATCCTGCAGGCCTCCTCGTCCTCCCTGTGCCGCGCGGGGGAGCCCAACTTCAACATTGTTAGGGTACGCACTGGGGACAGTGGAGTCACTGGTGCAGACTGGAGTAGCAGGAAGGAAGTGGAAGTTGGGGGCAAGAATGGGCAGGTGGGGGGCCCTCCCGCCCCCTCCCAGGCCCCTGCCAGGTCCAACAAGGCCCAGAAGAGACGAGAGAGACTAGGGGCTGAATAAAAGGGGGCTCTGGCAAGTTTGTCTACCAGCAGCTCTAAAACCCCTTCTGCTATCATTTTCAGGAATTCCCGTTGAACCCTAAGGCACTGTCCCTAGGGGAGCTATACGGGGAATATGACCTCAACACTAATGAATGGACAGATGGCATTTTGTCCAGCATCATGCGAGTGGCATGTGCAGGTATCTAAGGGGCGGGGCAGGGGAGCAGGTACCCAAATATCTGAATGGGAGTGGGGAGTCTGGAGGACCGGTGGGGGCCGAGAGTCTGGGGACAGGAAGCTGCCCTGTGGGAGAGATGCCGGGGAATGCAGAAGTACCGGGAGTGAGGAGTGAGAGTGGGGTGGGAGGGCCAGGGGAGAACTCTCCTGGTCTTCTTATCACTTACCTGCTACTAAGATGAGAAACCCGATGAGAAATGGATCCTTTTTGATGGCCCCGTGGACACACTGTGGATTGAAAGCATGAATTCTGTCATGGACGACAACAAAGTGCTGACCCTGATCAATGGAGAGCGCATCTCGATGCCTGAGCAGGTGCGGGGAAGTGCATGCTACCTGGGGCCCTGCAGGAGGCAGCGGAGGGCGTGAGGACGGGTCGGGAGAAGACCCTGATCCTCAGAGAAGAGTAAGTTCTATAAGACAGAGCTGGGAAGGGTGTTCAGAATTCAGTGAGGGTTGCAACTGAGAAAGAATGCCTGACCTAGGCAGGGGTACAGGTCGAGCTCAGTGCACTTGCCCAGCATGGTGAGGCCCTGGGTTCCAACTCCAGCAACACACACACACACACACACACACACACACACACACACACACACGAAAGAAAAAAAGAGAAAGGAAAGGAGAGGAGAGGGGAGCGGAGAGGAGAGAAGAAAAGAAGAAAAATATAGCTTTGCCCATCGTGGATATTGGGAACAATTAATTATGCAGAAAAGAACTTTGTATAGTACCCATATTAGGAGTTCATGAGCCATCTTACCTCAGACCCATTTTCCACAGCAGTGGCCAGATAGTGATTTCTCCTAAGGATAACCTTGAATAGGCTCTGATTTCTTTCAGCGAGCAAACTATTTATAAACCTCAAATCCTTCTTCTTCTTGCCACACTTTGTGCTTGATAAGACATCCCCTTTTGGCATCAGAGTCCTGGGGTGTTTTATTACTACTGGCGGGGGGCAGTGGGAGATGAGGTTCTGACGAAAATATATCCTCAGGTGTCTCTCCTGTTTGAAGTGGAGAACCTGGCAGTGGCCTCTCCAGCCACTGTCTCGCGCTGCGGGATGGTCTACACGGACTATGTTGACCTGGGGTGGAAGCCCTATGTTCAGTCCTGGCTAGAGAAGAGGCCAAAGGTATGATGGAATTGAGGAGAGACTGCCCAGGAGGTCTACGGCACACAAAAGCAAATGAGCAAAGAACTCTTTCTCGTTTACCTCTAGGGTGAGGTAGAGCCCCTCCAACGCATGTTTGAAAAGCTCATCAGCAAGATCTTGGCCTTTAAGAAAGACAACTGCAACGAGCTGGTGCCCCTCCCTGAATACAGCGGCATCATGTCCCTCTGCAAGCTGTACTCGGCCCTAGCCACGCCGGAGAATGGGGTAAGGAGGAGGCCCAGGCCAAGGCAGGGGCAGGAGATAAGCGTTCTCAACTGCACAGGACCACGTTAGTTTGAACGCCAGGCTTGAGTGGAGCTGAGATTCTAAGGGGAAGCCTCCACAGTGACCTTCGAGGCAGGGAGCTGTGTGTGTGTGTGTGTGTTGTACTCATGTGCTGGGCTAGAAGCCCAGACTAAGGATTGTAAGTAGAACAGGTTGAAGGCTGGGGCATAGCTCATGCTCTAATATGTGAGAGGCCCCAGGTTCCATCCTCAGCACTGTACATACTACATACATACATACATACCAGAACTCAGTATAGTTTCCCCCCATATTCTGGGGGCTGAGGGTAGTTTTTTCAGTTCCTCATTTCCTTCATCTTTTCAAAATATGAATATTAATTTTTGGTATATGTGAGGCCCTGAAATACCATTTTTTTTTTGGGAAAACTCCCAGCCTAATCTAATGAGGAAGTTTAGAAAACTTCAGATTAACTGATAGTTAGAAAGATTTTGTTCGGTTTAGAATCATAGAGTAAGGGTCAAATTTTGGTATTTTGCATCAGTATTAGCGCTGGGGATATAGTTCAGTGGCACAAGCGCCTGCTTGGCAAGCGCAAGGTCCTAAGTTTGATTCCAGGTACAAAAAAAAGAGTGTTATTCTAAGATTATATTGCTGCCTGGAAATGGTTTGTAATTGTTTGTTTATTTTGTAGTGTTGGAGACCAAACCTAGAGCCTCATGCATGCTTAGGCAAGTATGCTACCTCTGAGCTATATCTCCAGCAATTACAAGATTGTTTTTAAAGACACTGCCAGTTAACCAAACCCAACAATTAAGATCTATAGCAGTATAAGTCATTCCTTGTATGGTTAATGTAAATTAAAATATGTGGATGGATTGCAAGGTAAGGCATGGGAAGAGCAGAGTTGTACTGTGTGGATAGGACGTAGGTGCTGAGGGGCTCCTTGGGAGCGGACACCTCCTGGAGAGCAGGTGGGAAAAACAGCCTTAGTGCAAACAGTTCCGCAGGACTCCGATTCTGCTCAGCCAGGCATGGTGGGCGGTGGGGAGGTGGGACGGGCAAATGGCGGGGCAGGGAGTGGCTCAGGGATGGCAAGATGCTGTCTGGGTGCTGTCTGGGTGCTGTCTGTGTGCTGTCTGCATGGGGAGAAGACCTGACCATGAGGGAGGTGGGCCTGGAAAGACAGACCCAAAAAGGATTCTTGATTGGATATAGGAAGACGTAGATTCTCACCATACTTTCCCACCTACATTTTGAGGATTGAGGATTATTCTAAGACCATGTCCAGCATTCTGCATTGGACACATCCTGTATATAACATTATCTGTAGTTCATGCAGATCCTATTGTCAAGAGATCCCACTCGCAAGCCCGTAGCTGCTTCCCGTGGATGGCCAGGGGTGGTGGGAAGGGTGCTGAGATTGCTGCTGCGCAGCTGTTCTCCCCAGGGAGGCTCCTTGCACCCTCCCAGAACAGATCTTCCTTGTGCCCCTGGACAGAGGTTGAGAGCGCGAGCTCCAAATACGCTGTGCCCACTATTAAAACAGGTATATTTTAAAACTTAATTTTTACTTATGTAAGTAATCATTGGATCTTATTTTCTTTCTAAAATTAAATTTTTTCATGTAAAGCTCAAGTTCTTTTTGTTCTCCTTCTGCCTTGCGATCCTGGGATTCTCCCTCCTCTACAAGAGTAACTATTATGGTGTGTTCATGTGTCATCCAGACCAGTTTAAAAAATGTGTATTTACACACAAGTCTGTAGGTGCCCATAGAAAATGTGGTGTTTAGAAAATAGACTATGGGAATCAGGTGTGGTGGTGCACTTGGGAGGCTGAAGCAGGAAGATCTCCGTGAGTTTGAGGGCAGCCTGGGCTACATAAGCAAGTTCAAGGCCAGCCTGTAGTACACAGTGAGCCCCTGTATCAAAAAAAGAAAAAAAAAACATAGAATATGTTAATATAATATGCTTGTTAAACCAACAGTATATTTTTGAAGTTTTTATTGCTTTGAATTTTGTATTGTTTTGTATTGCCAGATTTATATCATTGCATTAATAGCTGTGTACTATTTATTCTACAGTAGAACCTTACATTTTATTTTTTCCATTCCTCTACTGGTGGATGTTTAGGACATCTCTAATTTTTTTGCAATTACAAACAAGTCAACACAAACATCCCTGGACTTGTCTCCTTAAATAACCATGGGTACTTCTCCAGGGCAGGCCTCATACCGGCAGATGACAGCTGTGTCGTAAGACTTAGCAGAAAGGAAGCTAAGGTCAACTGTTGAGCAACAAGGTGCTCCGTGCTTATCTAAAGTCTTCTGTAGGTTGTAGATAAACATGCACAATTGGGGGATGTCCATGTGGTTTTCCCAACAGAACCAGCAAAGGAGGAAGGCTGTAAGCCTTTGGGCTGGCCTGATAAAGCAGGTCCCTCCGTCCCCTATAGGTATGTCCTCTTCTTTCACCCAGGTGAACCCAGCTGATGGTGAAAACTATACAACTATGGTAGAGATGACATTTGTGTTCAGCATGATCTGGTCTGTGTGCGCCTCTGTGGATGAGGATGGCCGCAAGAAGATTGACAGTTACCTGCGTGAAATCGAGGGTTCCTTTCCCAATAAGGTCAGGGCCCTCAAAACCAGCTCATTTGTCCTATTTTTCTAGAACCCACGGTATCCCAGATCCTCAGCTTCCACCTGAGCTTCTTCCTGCTGACCCAGCTCTTTCTTTCTTTTTTTTTTTTCTTTTTGTCTTTTTTGAGACGGGGTCTCATTATACAGTTCAGGCTGGCCTTGAGCTCACTTTGTAGCCCAGAGTGGCCTCGAACTCACAACGATCCTCCTGCCTCAGCCTCCCGAATGCTGGGATTATAGGCGTGCATCCCCACGCTTGGCTTCCCAGCTCTCTTTCTTGTCCCTGGTGGTCTGTGAGCCCCTCTGGCTGGGGAGAGCTAGAAGAAGGCTTTGGTAACCAACACTGCCCTCCTTAGGACACAGTGTATGAATATTTTGTGGATCCCAAGATGCGGAGTTGGACATCATTTGAGGAGAAGCTCTCTAAGAGTTGGCGTTATGCTCCAAAGTGAGAGCAGGTTCTGGGGTACACATAGGACTTGGGGCTGTGGTTGGTGAGAGATGGGATAAGTGGGATGGGGCCTGAAAGCAACAACCAGCTATAAAAGGAGAAGGGGGATCCCAGAGAAGAGATGACTCTTGGGTACAGGATCTAGAGGACAGGGTCCTTCCCCAGCCCCAGGCCCCACAGGAAGCAGAGTTGGTGGTAGACAGTCGTGGCACTGGAGGACAACAAACACTGGAAGGAAGAAGGAAGTGGGAGCTGGGAAGAAGGGGGCCCATGACCCTGAGACGCAGTTCCCTTTTCTTCACTAGCACCCCCTTCTATAAGATCATGGTGCCCACTGTGGACACTGTGCGCTACAAATACCTGGTGAACACCTTGGTGGCCAGCCACAACCCCGTCCTGCTGGTGGGCCCTGTGGGGACTGGAAAGACCTCCATAGCACAGAGTGTTCTGCAGTCCTTGCCCTCCAGCCAGTGGTCGGTGCTCACTGTCAACATGTCCGCACAGGTGCGTTCAGGCCCAGGAGACAGACCGCCGGTTCCCCAGCCCTCCCTTCTGCTCACTCTTGGGAGCCAAGTGTGTGGCTAATGCTCCTCTGTGACCCCATATTTCTCATGATGACCCAAGAATCCATTTTGTGCTTTTTCTACCAGACCACATCCAACAATGTACAGAGCATCATAGAGAGCAGGGTGGAGAAGCGAACCAAGGGCGTCTACGTGCCCTTTGGAGGCAAAAGCATGATCACCTTTATGGATGAGCTAAATATGCCCGCTAAGGACATGTTTGGATCCCAGCCACCCCTGGAGCTGATCCGCCTCTGGATTGACTATGGCTTCTGGTATGATCGTACGAAGCAGACCATCAAGTACATTCGAGTAAGCATTCTGAGGGTTTGTTCTTGGGCCTTTGTCCCTTCCTAGTGTGGCTCAGCACCCACTCCACTGGGACTCGAGGCTCTAGTCCTACAACTCCTTCCTGCAGGAGAGGCCAGACATCTGGCTCCTAAGTTACGGCCCCTGTTAACTCTCCTCATGACCCTGCTCTACAATTTGCAACCAAAAGTTCCTGTCCTCCAACTACCACTCCATGCCCAGACCTGTCATGTCATACCATGCACACGTGCTGTCCTGCTCCGCCCCCAGAACTGACTTGGAGCCCAGGTCCCAGCTCCACTCCTCCAGACCCACTCTGCCTCTCATATGGCCTCTGTGCTCTCGGTTCTCGCTCCCCGCCCACAGCCCAGGCATCTCCCTTCAGTCTGGCTTTTCTCCCACAGGATCTAAGCATCTTTTTTGTTTCTCTTTCTTTAGTGAATGGGCAGTGGCCATTCTGGCCTGATTTCTGAATGCCCATCTCTCTGGCATCCAGGGTCAAAAACAGCCTAAAAATCAATTCGTAAACTTCGAAGAGAGTTCATGCACACACACGTGCACTGGATACATACAATTTAATAAACGTGTTATTTAACTTCCCTGAATTTTCTAACTTGGGTATGGCAGTTAAAACAATGGAATAAAGGCAAATACATTACTTTGATAATTCTAAAAAAAAACCCTCCCTAGTCATTTCCTTCTCTTCATCTTTTTCCCTGCATTACTCGTGTTTCTCTCTTCTCACCCTGTCCCTGTCCCCCTCCCCATCTGACCTTCCACTTACTGCCTTCCTCCCTGCTTCTTTTACACCCACTCTGTTACCTTTTGTCATTGTTTAAATTTTAAAAAATTTAATTGACACACAATAATTGTCCATGTAAGGCCGGGCGTGGTGGTGCCTGCCTGTAATCCCAGCACTTGGGAGGCTGAGACAGGAGGATTGTTGTAAGTTCATGACCAGCCTTGGCTACAAAGTGAGCTCAAGACCAGCCTGAACTGCATAGCAAGACCCTGTCACAAAAAAATAAAAAAAAAAGTAGATAATTGTCCATGTATATAGCATACGGTGTGATAAAACATTATACTTATGCAGGGTTTACTGATTACCAGGTCAGGATAACTGGCCTATCCTTTACCTCAAACACTTGTTTGTGATTTGTGTTAGGAACATTCAGAAGCCTCTATCCCAGCGATTTTGAAGCATCATCCCTATCCTGTGCCTCCAGTCATCCCCTCCTCCCACCTGACTCCCTGCCCACTCTGTCTTCGCTCTCCAGGACATGTTCCTGATGGCTGCCATGGGTCCTGCTGGGGGCGGACGGACTGTCATCTCCCCGAGGCTACAGAGTCGCTTCAACCTCATCAACATGACCTTCCCCACAGTGAGGCTGCGGTGGGGACTGTTAGGAGGGGGCTGAACAAGACAAAACCATCCCTGTCGTTGAGAAACAGGGGCCAGATCATGGAGAGGGCTAAGGGACCCTGAGCAGAGTCACCTGCAGGGAGCTGTGGCACGTGCTGTAGAAGCCCTTGCCGGCCTCCTGAACCAGGAGAGCAAAGGATGGAAGTCATGGCTTGCTGGCTCTGGAATGTGGGCAGAGAATGAGGTGGGGCCCAAACAGACTCAGGAGGGTAGGGCCTGCAAAGCCAGGAGCCAAAGCAGTGCCAGAATTAGGGTGAGATAAGTGAGGCCCTCCCCCAGGTACAGAACTTATGAAATGCTTTTAAAAAGTTAAAATTAAGCAGGATGTAAGGGATGTGTACTTATAATCTTAGTACTTGGGAGGCCAAGGAAGAAAGATTATAGTTCAAGGCTAGCTGGGGCAACTTAGTGAGACTATCTAAAAAAAAATTTTTTTTTAAAGGGCTGGGGGGATGTATCTTAATGGTAGAGCACTTGCCTAGCATTTCTGAGCCCCTGAACTCAATCCCCCATAACACACACACACACACACACACACACACACACACACACACATTTCTTCTTTTTCTCCCTCCCTCCTTGTCCCTCCCCTCCTCACCTGTATTTCTCCTCCACCCCTTCCCTGCCCCCTTAAATTCTGCTGCGAGGCAAACTCTGAATTTGCCTCATCCTGATTCTTACCCTGGCTACAAGGCTGGGAGCCTTGGAAAGTGAGTCTGAGGTCTCTTTCTAGGAGTCCCAGATCATTCGCATATTTGGTGCCATGATCAATCAGAAGCTTCAGGACTTTGAAGAAGAGGTGAAGCCTATTGGGAACGTGGTGACAGAGGCCACCTTGGATGTGTATAATACAGTGGTGCAGCGCTTCCTGCCTACACCTGCCAAGATCCATTACCTCTTCAACCTTCGTGACATCTCCAAGGTGAGCACCGTGTGACCTTGCCCTTTTGCCTGGCCCAGCCTCCTCGGAGCCGTTCACTTCTTTTCAAAACAAGCCTTAGCCGTAGCAAACCTAAGCCTAGCCATAGCAAACAGCACACCAAAAGTCACCCTGTCCTAAAACGTCACTTTCTCTGCCCTTACTCCAAAACCTCCGGGGGGAGCCTCTTTCCTCTCTCCACCTCGGTCATCACTTCTCTTCCCCAGGTCTTCCAGGGCATGCTCAGAGCCAATAAGGACTTCCATGATACCAAGGCCAGCATCACCCGACTCTGGATCCACGAGTGCTTCAGGTGACAAGTGCACATGTGCCCTGGACAATGTCAGCCTCCCTCAGCCCTGCTTCCAAGCTTCGCCTTCCTTCCCCAGGGCTGTTCTACTCCTCAGTCCAGATCTCACCCCAACTGTCTCCCAACAGAGTCTTCTCTGACCGACTGGTGGATGCAACAGACATGGAAGCCTTTGTGGGCATCATAAGCGATAAACTTGGCTCCTTCTTCGACCTCACATTTCATAACCTCTGTCCAAACAAACGTCCTCCTATCTTCGGTGAGTCTGTGACCCTGGGGAGGCTGAGGGTAGAGGGAGGGCCAGGGCCTGGAGCCCTGCTGCTGAGGGCCCTGAGGGAAGCTCTGGGGAGGACCAGGCATTGGAGACTTCATGCCCTCCTACCATGGCCCAGGGGACTTCCTGAAGGAGCCCAAGGTTTATGAGGACCTGACAGATCTGACGGTACTGAAGACAGCCATAGAGACGGCCCTAAATGAGTACAACCTGTCTCCCTCTGTGGTGCCAATGAAGCTGGTGCTCTTCCGAGAGGCCATTGAACACAGTGAGCGCTGGCCACTCCCTGCCCCTCCCCTTCGGCCCATTACGCAGCATTTCCAAGGAAAAAGGTTTCCCTTCCCAACCCTCTCCCAAATCAAGTGTGGAAATTGCCTTTCTTCTTGCCCCAGACCCCTTCGGGGCAGTGGCTGTTTAATAGACGGGGTGAAGCGAAAGGCTGAATTGCTTTCAGGGACTCAGGCACCAGCCAAGCTCTTTCCAAACCTACTGGCTCCTTTACGACCACATCCAGGGGTCTCCATCCCTAGCTGAGGGCCTGGAGGTCCTTTGAGTTTGCTTAGCCAATTTATTATCCTCACCCGGTCTCCAGTCACACGGATCGTTCGGGTGATCGGACAGCCACGGGGCAACATGCTCTTGGTGGGCATTGGGGGCAGTGGACGCCAGAGCCTGGCCCGCCTGGCCTCATCCATCTGCGAGTACGACACCTTCCAGATCGAGGTCACCAAACACTATCGGAAGCAGGAGTTTCGAGACGGTATGCTGGCATGCTCGGAGTGAATGAAGGATGAAATGGCTGAGCTCCTTTAATGAAGAGGGAGCGAGGGGAGGCAGATCGTACGCTGTGCCGGCCTGCGCGTCGGGGAGTGAGGTGGTGTGGTCTGTGTGCTATGGAGAGGCTCCTGAATGTCCAAAGTGGACTGAAGGGCAGGACAGGGAATCAAAAGCGAGTCTGCTCTCTCTCCTCGTCTCCGTCCCTCACGAGGCAGATATCAAGCGTCTCTATCGCCAGGCTGGCGTAGAGCTCAAGACCACGTCCTTCCTTTTCGTGGACACCCAGATCGCTGACGAATCCTTCCTAGAGGATATCAACAACATCCTCAGCTCAGGCGAGGTCCCTAATCTCTATAAGGCTGAGGAATTTGAAGAGGTATACCTTCTCCCACACCTGCTCATGAGCCGGTTGGCTTTGGGGCGTTCCTAAGTCACCCCCCACGAAGATGCACAGAGTCCCAGAATCTGCTTCTGTAGCACCCCACCATCCATCTCACCCACCCTGTAAGACTGCAAGGCTGTTTCTCTTCAGCCATCGGGGATCCTACTGGGCAGGGCTGCTTTTAACCCTGACCCTGTGTGGCTTTTGTCCAGATCCAGACGCTCATCATAGAGCAGGCCCGGGCTGAGCAGGTGCCTGAATCCTCAGACAGCCTCTTCACCTACCTGATTGAGCGCGTGCGGAACAACCTGCACATCGTGCTCTGCCTCAGCCCTGTGGGGGACCCCTTCAGGTGACTCATCTACCTACGCTTATTCCTAGGGGGCCTTAGCACTCCTCATCCAGTCTTTCCCATCTTGTGGCCTTCTATGCCTTCTGGAAATTAGTGTCATGAATAACAACCCTCCCACCTGGCTCACCCTATCTTCTTCCCACAAACTGCACCTTCCTTCAAGAAATCCCTGTGGCCAAAATGGCAGTCATCCATCTCTGTTGGTGTGACTTGATTTTTTTTGTTTGTTTGTCTTTTTGGGACAGGGTCTCGCTATGCAGTTCAGGCTGGCCTTGAGCTTACTTTGTAGCCCAGGCTGGCCTCAAACTCGCAACGATCCTCCTGCCTCAGCTTCCCAAGTGCTGGGATTACAAGCATGAGCCACAGTGCCATCGATTTTTTTCTTTTGGATGATGATGTTTTTGTTGTTTTAAATCTTCATCATGATACACACACACACACACACACACACACACAGCCGAATATGCCAGTACATGCCTAGAATCCCAGCTACCAGGAAGGCTGACTCAGGAAGATCACAAGTTTGGGGCCAGCCTGGACAACTTAGCAAGGCTCTGTCTCAAAATAAAATATTTAAAAAGGGCTGGGAATGTAACTCAGTGTGAAGGCCTCGGATTCAATCCCCAATACCAAAAATAAAATGAAATAAAAACCCACACAGAGAGCATAAACTTTCTCACCTGAACCTTTTTTGGTGTACAGTTGGGTAGTGTTCAGTATATCCGCACTGTTGTGCAAGAGCTTCTAGAACTTTCTTATTTTCTCAAACCAAAATTCTATACCCACTAATTATAACTGCTCATCTTTGCCTCTCTGGCTCCAGGAAACCACCATTCTCCTTCTGTCTCTGAGTTTGACTATTGAAAACCCTGCATAAGTGTAATTGTACAGTTTTTGTCTTTTTCTAATTTACATTTCACTTACCATCATGCCCTTGAGGGCTCATCCACGTTGTAGCATGTGACGTGATTTCCTTCTCTTTTAAAGGCTGAATAATACTCTGTAATACATAACACCACATTTTCTTTACTCATCCTTGGTATGACTGGATTTTTAAGGGCATCAAAAACTAGAAAGAGATTACATGTGTGTAGAGAAACAACTACACCAAGTATTTTTTTTTTTTAGTACTACGGAGTGTGGGGTATTTACCATGCGCCAGCTGCTGTGCCAAGCATTTTACATGGGTTATCTCACGGACTCCCCCGGCAACCTTAGCATGACTAGTTAGTCCCCTTCCAGACAGGAGGAAACTGATGTTCACAGAGGTTAGATACTTGCCCAAGAGCCACACCTAGAAAGTATGGATCCAGGCCTTTCTGACCCCTGACTATGCGTCTAAGTGCTACCTTGAGCTAGCTCTGAGGGGGCTGAATCTGGATGAGCAGATACAGGGAGCAAAAGGAAGGGACATTTAGGGTTCCAGAAAGCAGGGGGACAAACGCATGACGTTCGCGAGGCCCAGGGCTGGAGGCCTCATTGTGCATGGCTTCACTGCCTCTCCAAACTCCTCCCCAGGAACTGGATCCGCCAGTACCCAGCCTTGGTGAACTGCACAACCATCAACTGGTTCTCAGAGTGGCCCCGTGAGGCCCTGCTGGAAGTGGCTGAGAAGTACCTCGTGGGCGTGGACCTGGGGACTCAGGAGAATGTGAGCTCTTCCTCCCCACTCTCATCACACCCCTGACCTCCCTCTCACTTCCTCCTCCATATCCCTTGTCTTCCATTCTGTATTACTGGCCTCAGATCCACAAGAAAGTGGCCCAGATCTTTGTCACCATGCACTGGTCAGTGGCTCAGTATTCCCAGAAGATGCTGCTGGAGCTTCGAAGATACAACTACGTCACACCGACCAACTACCTGGAACTCGTGTCTGGATATAAGAAGTATGAAAAAGAGCAGGGCGTGTGGAGGGCCAGGGAGGTTGGTGTCTTGTAAGGACACTTGGTAAAATAATGTCATGGAAAATATCCGGGAGCTACAGGAGAGGACAGACTTGGGGACCTGGGTGCTGAGGTGGGATGGCAGAGATGAGGAGGCTCTTAGTTCTTCTCTGGAAGTTAACGAGTGAGGAATGGGGCTTCTGGTAGGAGGAGTCCCCAGCCGTATTCCCTGGGCTCCCATCCCTGTCCACATGCTCTCTGTCCCCATTTTCTGGACCATGTTTCTCTGTCTTTTTCAGATAATAATACAACTGGGATGTTGGTGTAACATACCCAGCATTTTCCTGAATGCCTTTATTATCATCTAAGCTTGTCACCTTTATGCAATAGAAAAAAAAGTGTTTTCCCTACTCTCACACTTAACACAGTTCTTGACGCAGTTTGGGGGTGGGGTGGGACCCTACGCACCAAGCAGTTTTCTAGCGGACAGTAACTGAGTGTCTTATAATTAGCTCAATCCTGACACTATCTTCCAGGAGTTATAATCAGATCCCAAGGCTAAGGGCTCAAACCATAAGCTGCTCCCACTTCAGATGCCAGTTTCAAGCCCCAGGTTGTTTTTTTTACCTGTGCTTCTGACCAACGGGCTACAAGTTGAGGGTGCCTATGACCACCCCCTGGGTTTAGTTAATTTGCTGGAGTAGCTCATAGAACTAGGGAAACATTTGCTTATGGTTGCCAGTTTATTACAAAGGATACAAATGAGCAAGAGTCCTAAGCACAAGGGCTTCTGTAGCTGTGGAGTTGGGACTTGTAGGTGGATGTTCCCCAACCCGAAAAGCTCTCTGTCCTTTTGGGTTTTTAAAGAGGCTTCATTAAGTAGACAGGATTAGCTCATTAGCCATTGGTGATCAGCTCCGGCTTCAGCCTCTCTACACCAAGAAGTGGGGGTGTGATGGGGCTGAAAGTTCCAATCCTCCAATCACAGGTTTGATTCGTCTATTCAGGAGCCCCCAGCCCCAAGTCAGCTCACCTGCAAACAGATGCCGCAGTACCTCAGTTCACGAACTTAATTCGTTCTGCAGTTCTGGAAAGGGTGGTCACGTTTGTCTTCACGTGTGAAAGATGGCTGCAGTCGTGTCCATCACCCGATGCAGAGTTCATAAACAACAGCAAAATTTTGCCAAATGCTTCTGTTCGCAAACCAAATTGTTCGCAAACGGAAGTGTTCTTGAATGAAGGCACCACTGTGTTTTGTCACTTTGGAGATTCCAAAGGTTTTAGGAGCTGTGTACCACAAGGACCAAGTATATATTTATTGTAAATCATATCAGTAGCATATCACAATTCCCATGATATATTTATAAATTATTGAGTGTCAAACCAGACATGGTATAGCACAAGCCTGTAATCCCATCACTCTGGGAGGCTGAGGCAGGAAGATAGGCAGGAGGCTGAGGAAGTTTGAGCCCAGCTTGGGCAACTCTTGCACTTAGACCTTGTCTCAAAATAAAAAATAATAAAAGGGCTGGTGATTTAGCTTATGTGAAGGTCCTGGGTTCAATCACCAGTACTATCAAACAAAACAGAACAACAAAATGACCAGAGGGGTATAAATAGGAGATGGCCACAGAAAGGAAGACAAGGACTGACGAGGTAACCAGGGAAGGGAGATTATGTAGGACACCCTCTTCCAGGGAGCCCAGCCTCTCTGTGCACCTTACCTACTCTGCCCCTCAGGCTGCTGGGAGAAAAACGGCAGGAACTGCTGGACCAAGCCAATAAGCTGCGGACAGGATTGTTTAAAATTGATGAAACGAGGGAAAAGGTGGAAGTGATGTCCTTGGAGCTGGAGGATGCCAAGAAAAAGGTGGCTGAGTTTCAGAAACAGTGCGAGGAGTACCTGGTCATCATCGTGCAGCAGAAGCGGGAAGCAGATGAACAGCAGAAGGTCACCAGCCCCGCCCCTTACACCCTACTCCTTCTGGCCCCCACCTCCCTCCACCCCCAAGAGGTTTCCTGGTCCCTGAGTGACTGTATCAGAGGTGCTTATTCCACTCCTCAAATTTCCCTTCACTTTCTCTTTTGTCCTGCTCACCAGCCCCCACATTCCACCTTTGTCCAAGGCCTTGTTCTCTTTTCATCCTTAGGCAGTAACAGCCAACAGCGAGAAGATTGCCATTGAGGAAGTCAAGTGTCAGGCCCTGGCTGACAATGCCCAAAAGGATCTAGAAGAGGCTTTGCCTGCTCTGGAAGAGGCCATGCGGGTACCAGGGGCGGGTGCCAGGATGGGTGCCAGGATGGGTGCCGGCAGCAGGAACGGGGCTGGCCTTCTTTGTCCTCGGGGAAGTGGGAAGAGGAAGAGGTACATGCCCATCAGACCACTCGAGGTAACCCTTCTCCCAGGCCCTGGAGTCACTGAACAAGAAGGATATTGGTGAGATCAAGTCTTACGGACGGCCCCCTGCCCAGGTGGAGATGGTGATGCAGGCAGTCATGATTCTTCGGGGCAATGAGCCCACGTGGGCAGAGGCCAAGCGGCAGCTCGGTAAGCCAGAGAACCACACGGGGGACTGTCCTCTCACACAGTGCCCGTGGATCAGCTCTGTGCGTCAGACATTCAGGGAGACTGGGATGAATGAGGCATTGTACTGACCCTCAGAGCATGGAGCGGAGGGGAAGGAGGAGGTGAATACATCAGTTAGGAGTCTTCAGTTGTGACAGAAACGGTTCATCTTTATATAAGAAGAGAGAATTGTGGTAAAGGTACAGGAATCTATAAGGGCAGGAATGCCTTCAGGGCCCCCCCAAAGACAAGAATCCAAAAATGGGAAACAGGGCCCTTTCCACTGTGTGTTTTTCTCTGTGTTGGGCTCCCGTGGGAGGACATAGCCTGCGAGCCGTAGTTTGGCAGCCCTGCCCTGGAAGAGTGTGAAGCAGGTGGAGAGAACGGTGAGCAGTGTGATTTGATGCAGTGTTGAAGGTGAGCAATAGAAAACACGCCGGGAGGTTGTGGGCGCCTAGGGATAAGAAGTCCCTAGGAAAGGAAACAAGGTCAGAGGGTGGAAGTAAGGGTGAGGTCTTATGTCTTGGCCTTGGGAACTAAGCCCAGGAAATATGCGGCAGAAAGCAATTTTTGGCAGTGAACCTGGACAAGGAGTATGGGATTCGTCCTCTGCCTGAGGCCTGTAATTGTCATCCTGCAGGGGAACAGAACTTCATCAAGTCCCTAATCCACTTTGATAAAGATAACATCTCGGATAAGGTGCTGAAGAAGATCGGGGCCTACTGTGCCCAGCCTGACTTCCAGCCTGATATCATAGGCCGTGTCTCCCTAGCTGCCAAGTCCCTCTGCATGTGGGTGCGGGCCATGGAGGTAAGCCGTGCTGGGGCTGGGTGGGGCAGTGAGGCAGGCGGGAGAGAGTTGGGGGAGCAGAGCCAGGTGGGAGGGGAGGCTTCCCCCACCCATGAGTGCCTGGGTGGTTGACGGAGCCTGTCCCCACAGCTCTATGGGCGCCTGTATCGGGTGGTGGAGCCCAAGCGCATTCGAATGAATGCTGCCCTGGCCCAGCTTCAGGAGAAGCAAGCAGCCCTTGCTGAGGCCCAGGAAAAGCTGCGGGAGGTGAGCCTCACTTTTCCACAGTGGTCTCTCATTCTGGTTTCTCGGATGCTTTGTCCCTTCCTCTAATTCCATTTCCATCTCTGCAACCCTGTATTACCTCAGTCCTGTCCCCTCCCACTCAACCCTGTTTACATTGGGCTGTCCCTGGCTCGGCAGCCAATCCAATGGCAAAGGTTTGAAAAGACTCAGAGTCTCAGAGGACACTGTCACCCAGGAGCCCTTCCAGAGATGCACTCAGAGTTGGTGATTTGTCGCCGCCTTTGGAGATGGACCCTGGGACACTGATGGATGGAATCTGTGTGGCAAATCAATCTTTGCATGGGTTGAGAGGGTCAGCCTCACTGCTGTGGGCCAGAAACAGTGTGAGGCTGTCTATGTGGGACCTTGGGTGGCGATGGGGCTGTCCTAGAGGCGGGGGGGGGTGGTGGTAGTTAATTACCATGACAGACACCTGACAAGGTGACTTCTGACAAGATGCACACACAAGTGACTCCCAGACCACACAGAATGGCCAGGAGCTGCTATCAAAAGAATTCATCCTGCCAGGCTTGGTGGTGCACACCTGCAATCCCAGCACTCAGGAAGCTGAGGCAGGAGGATCATTGCAAGTTTGAGAGCAGCCTGGGATACGAAGTGAGCTCAAGGCCAGCCTGAACTGCATAGTCAGACCCTGTCTCAAACAGACAAAAAACCAAAAAAACAAAAAAACAAAAAAAAAAAAGACAAAAAACAAGCAAAACAAAAGAATTCATCCTTCCAGTGTACCATTTAATAGGTAACGCACCCTAAGGCAGTGATGGCGGACCTTTTAGAGCTTTCAGTGATACAAATAGCCCACTATGGCATGAGTGCCACCACTGCCCTAAGATAATGCAGTCATATGTTTTTTGTTTTTTTGTTTTCCGGTACCAGGAATCAAACTCACAACCTCGCGCTTGCCAGGCAGGCGCTGTGTTGCTGAGCTAAATCCCCAGCCCCTCAGTCATATGTTTTGAAATCCAGAAAGTATAAAGGAGCACCCACCAAGGTCTCCTTCCTATCTGCTGCTCTTTAGCACTCAGCTTCCCTCCAGGAAAGCAAACAACTTTTACAAATTTTTCTTTAGCCATCCAAAGGTGGTCTATGCTTATATGAGTAAATATGCATATATATTTTTACATTAATATACATTTTTTGCCTTTTACATGCTGCTTAGCACCTTCGTATTTTAATTACCTTTTGAATTAGAGATTTTTCCATATCAGCATATAGTGTCTGCTGCATGATATTCTGGTGAATGGCTACACTATCAGTAACTGGTCCCCTTTGGGTGGACTTACTTTTCCTGATCTTTTGATCCTCTTTGTCTTTGTTGGTGCTATCTTTACATAGGCATTTCAAGTTTTTGTATAGTTGAACCTGCTCATACAACTTCAAAATGTTTTACCTGAAACTAACTAATGGAAATCATCCAGATCCAACTCTCTCAAATTGGATGAAGAGCCCAAGGTGTGATGGGATTAGGTGACTCATCAAGGTCACTGGCTAGTTACTGACAGAGCTGGGGCTGGGCCCCCATGTTTCTGACTCCGTGCCACCCTGCCCTGTTGCATCCTTATCTTTTCCTGCTGTAGGTATCCTTGCTGTCAGAAGTAGGGCTGCCCTTGGGGCCTCTTCCAGTTCTGCCTGTGCAGAGAAGCCAGGCAGGCCTGGCAAGTGGGCTTTTGTCTGCACACACTCCTCCCCTGCGCCATCCTGTTGCCGCTGCCACTTGGAACAGTTTCTCCCAGATGACCCATATCCAGAGCCAAGTAATTAGGGGTTGTTCCCTTTACATGGAGCACACAGTGTTAAGTCTGTTGGTGGAGGATCTACCCATCCTTGAGATCCCCTAACTGATGAGAATGAGCAAAGGGAGAGGCAGGTGCAGTGGCCTATGCCTAAATTTCTTTTCTTTCTCTTCTCTTCTCTTCTTTTCTTTCTTCCTTTCTTTTTTGTGTGTTTGTTTTGTTTTTTGAGCCAGGGTCTCCCTAGGTAGCCCAAGTTGGCCTTGAACTTGCAGCAATCCTCCTGTCTCAGCCTGCTGAGTTCTGGGATTATAGGCATGCACTACCATGCCCTGCCAGTCCCCATTTCTCGGAAAGCTAAGGAAGGTGGTTTCTTCAGCTGAAAGGCTTGAGGTCAACTTGGGCCACATCACAGGGAGATTCTGGCTCAAGAAAAAAAGTAAGCAGAGGGGGAACCAAAATTTCTCCTTTTTTGCTAATAAAGCCTGTGAAGTTCAAGAGCCAAATGTATCTTTCAACAGAACCTCAGAACTAAGACTATGTTAACACTGAATACCGTGTCAGGCCCATTAAGTAAGAATCCCTAGTAGAGCCTGGGAATCAGCATCCGAAGATTGCCCCTGTTAGAGGCAACCAGAGATGGGAAAGCATTACATACTACTAGGGCCCAGACCCACTGCTTAGCATCTCAATGTGAAGCTTGAGTAGATTGTTCCAGCCACTACTTATTTGTTTGGGGCCCTGAAAATATATTTTCCCTAGGCTCAATTCTGATGCACAACAGGGTTATAAACTGCTGACTTAGAGACTGCACTAGAAGACTCCGAAATGGGAAAGAATAAAACCTTAATCTACTTCAAGGCAGCTATAGCCCCAAAGTTGAAAACTCAACTTTTCTATTTTCTCATCCCAAATTATATCTTGTCATGTTGTCCAACATACCATACCAGAGGTCCTACAGTGTGACTAAATGACAGCATTAAGCCAGGTATGGTGATGTACACTTGTAATCCCAGCACTCTCGGAGACTGAGGCAGGAGGATCACAATTCCAAATCCAACCTGGGCAATTTACCAATTTAATGAGAACCTGTGTCAAAAAATTTGAGCCAGGTGTGGTGACACATGCCTATAATCCCAGCACTCAGGAGGCTGAGGCAGGAGGATCACTATGAGTTTGAGGCCAGCCTGAGCTACATAGTGAGCCTCTGTCTCTAAATAAATAAATAAATAAATAAATAAATAAATAAATAAATAAATAAATAAAAAGGGCTGGGACTGCAACTCAGTCTGCATTTAGTCTGGGTTCAATAGAAAAAAAAATTAAAAATAGATGACATTAAATTGCTACTATGGGGGTTCTGGGGATTTAGCTCAGTGGCAGAGTGCCTGCCTGGCAAGCGCAAGGTCGTAAGTTCGATTCCTGGTACTGGGGGGGAAAAAAAATTGCTACTATGGTACTGAAACACAGAAATTCCACAAATTTGAATATAATCTCCAGGGAGAAATTATATCTCAAAAATTAAAAGCCTTTGTAAACTAAAGTCCAGAGAAATGACAATCTGAAATCAAATGATCTTGGCTTTGTGAGTTAAAAATCTAAAATCCAACGTTCTTAAAGTCCCCACACCATCCTCCCTGATTTCTTGTTCTGCTCATTAACAGATGAAGAGTTGCTTCAAACTTTTTGACTTGCTACCACAAAACACTGGGTAGTTTATTAAAAAAAGAAATTTATTTTTTATAGTTCTGGAGGCCAGGAAGTCCAAGAGCAAAGCCCTAGCAGTGGTGGGGGAGTTCCTCATAGATGGGGCCTTGTGAGGGTCCTGCAGAAGGGTCCATCAAGAGCCCTTTCTCTGGAGCCTCCTTTTTAAGAGCACTAATCCCATTTGTGAGGCCGAATCACCTCGCAAACCACTGCACTGAGGATTAAGTGTCATGTGAATCCTGGGGTCGGGGAAGCACAAACATTCAGACCACAGCGGGAGTTCTTGGGGGTTCTCAGTGTTCAGTTTTCCTAAGCTATTTCCAGGACTGTCCCTCCCTGGAAGTGGATGTAGCTCCTTTAGAAGCTCAAAGGCTGTTTTAGTTCAAAATCAAGTCTGTGGTGAGCATCATTACTTTTTTGGAGAACAAAAAAGAATTCAAGAAGGTAATAAGGTGCACATGGTTTCCAGTAAAATCGTATTCAAACAAAACAAAAAAAAGTTGTTAAGGCTGCCAAAGTCCATGGTAGAAACTCAATAGTGTTTTTTGGCTTTGTTTTGCAGTACTGAGAATTGAACCCAGGACCTTGCACTGAACTACATACATCTCTAGACTTCTTTATTTTTTAATTTGAGAGAGGGTCTTGCTAAATTGCCCAGGCTGGCCTTCAACTTGCCATCCTCCTCTCAGCCTCCCAAGTAGCTGGCACCATCACAGCTGGTAGAAACACAACAGGCTTGGAGTACAGGAGGGTACATGGAGAAAATCTTGGATTTAGCTTTTCAGAATTTCAGTTATTTAGAAACCATATCCTGTGAATTTAATTTTAGGTGGAAGAAAACTCCAGCAATAGATTACTAGGAATATAGTCTAACCAGTGCACACTTGCCATATGGGAGGGGTGCTGGAAATCCATGCGCATACTTACTTTTTTGGAAGTTTACTATGGAAACACACACACACACACACACACACACACACACACACATACACACTACCATTGTAACCATTTTTAGGTTCACAATTCAGTGACATTAAGTGCTTTACCATATTGTAGAACCATCACCACCATCTGGTTCCAGAACTTTTTCATTGTCAAAATAAATATCACCTCTGAATTTCAGTTTCCCCTTTGAGCCCTGAGTTCCCTGCCTGGTGGTCAGGCACGGTTGGTCTGTGCCATAGTGGCTAATAATGCTGCTTCACTTTATGGAAGCTGAGGCCCATGCCAGCTGCCTCACAGAGATGTTCATCTCATCCCCACACTCATGAACAGGAAAATTACCTTCAGCAGGTTCCTGAGTGGAGCTGCTGTTGATGCTCTGAAGCCTGTGCCCCAGGGCCTTGTGGGACAAGCCCTCGGCCCTGTGTGTCCTAAGATGCTGCTCTCCTCCACAACTGAACTGCTAGGCTGCGGAGCCATGTTCCCTCCAGGCACAGGTCATACCTGTAGGCCCGGCTACTCTAACTGTATTACCTTGGATCCCAGCCAGGGCAGAAGACTTGTAGTCCATAAACCTGTGGATAAACCAGAGGGAATGGAGAATTTTGACCACAGTTGCCACCTTAGTCTCCTCTTCCTCCCAGAAAATTGGAAAATGAGACAGTTGCTGAGTAGGATCTGTCTCCCTAGGCCTGATGGTAACTGTTTAAAGCCAGAACCTGTAGTACACACAAAAACTGACTGCCTTGCAGTATAAAAGCCAAAAATTAATATTCTGTTTGTCATCCCCTAAGAACAACCTATGCCACTTAGGCCTAGCCAGCAATTTTGGGTCAGGTTGCTTTTGTGTGGTAAGCTGTAGTAGTCCCACCTCTTAGTTAAGGTCACCCTTATGGCCCACATTTCCCCTTTGCCAAGGTCAAAGCGGCCCAAGCCGTTTCCCTGAAGCTGCCCTGTTTCAGACTGTGCTGCCTCTGTAGAAGCAGCCAGTCACTTGTGTCACCTGCCAAGGTCAAGGTAACGTGTGATAGGTTTAAAACCTTTCACCCAGTCTACATGGTTGAAAGTCAACCACACGAATCTAAAAAGCCACCTGCTTCAAATGAGCCTCTACAAATCACTTAAGCCCAGGCGCCTGTGCACACCTACAGCGCCACCCCCCCAACACTCACGCAACTCTTTGTGATGTGTTTTTCTGGTTTGCAAATATACTCTTGAGAGGATTCAGTAGTTGGCAACCTTATTTTAATACCTAGATTCTAAACACATTGAGGAATAAGCAAGGTGTCGTAGTTCGTATCTGTAGTCCCAGATATTCAGGAGGCGTAGGCATGAAAACCACAAGTTTAAGGCCAGCCTGGGCAACAGAAGTGAGACCCCTCTCTCTCAAAAAAAAAAGTTTTTGTTTTTGATCCAGGCTGTAATCCCACACTCAGGAGGCCAATAAAGGAGGATTGGCACAAGTTCAAGGCCAGCCTGGGCTACATAGTGAGACCCTGTTACAAAACAAAAAAAATTTTTTTTGAGAAGTAAAACTAAAACTGATCCACCAAAATACCACTTTTATAACCTGTAGGGACATAGGTTGGAAGATGGGATGAAGTTTGTAGGCGAGAGGCCCCGCAGTGCCTGATCTTAGGTAACGTTGGGCCAGATACCTCCCTCCCGCCACTGAAGGGCCAAAGGGAACTTGTGTTCTCTGTGGTTCTGCTTACTTCCAAAGGGAAGTCTTTGGAACCCAGGCGAACATCCCTGCTTTATCCTTCCCAGTGTCACCAGAGCAGCTCTAGAGATGAGGCAAGTAAAAGGGTGGAGGGAGCCTCCCAGTGTGGAAGTAAAACTCTAAGACAAAAAATTATATGCCTGGCAAGCCCAAGTTTGTGAGTTTGATTCCTGGCACACACACACACACACAAAATAAAATAAAATAAAATAATCATAAAACATGGTTCCAGAGAGGGGAAAAGGCAGAGATAATTCAGGTTATAGAAAAGAATGTAAAAAGCAAATTTAGCCAGGCATGGTGTTGCATGCCTGTAATCCCAGTACTTGGGAGGCTGAGGCAGGAGGATCATTTTGAGTTCCAGACCAGCCTGGGCTACAAAGTGAGCTCAAGGCCAGCCTGAACTGTGTACTGAGACCCTGTCTCAAAAAGACCGAAAAAAAAAAAAGCAAATTTAACCTAATTGATAGCAACATACAATCCAATCACTGAGAATTTCTGAAAGAAAGAACACAGTGAAGGATAACATATATTTAACAACCAGTTCATCATGTGCTTGACCCACCCCAGTGTGCCTGGGTCACAAGCAACTGAGCCAGACAGCCTGGTGCTCACCGTCTCGTCATGTTAAGGTCAATGCTGCTTGTGACCTTCACCCTTTCTAACCAGCCTTGAGGCAAAGCACTGAGGATTAGTTGTGGCCTCTAAATGCAAATGTTAGCAACCTTGACAGAGTAAAAATAAAAGCATAGCTGAGAAAGTAGGTGCAGGGGATGGTGAAGAAAAAAGCAGGCCGTGCTTCTGTAGGAGACAGAATAAAGGGAAGCGATTTGTTATTTGTGGTGCTAAGAATAGAACTCAGGGCCTTGTGCTTGTTAAGCACATGCGTTACCACTGAGCAGCACTCCTGGTCTGGTCAAATGAGGTTTTATATGTTATTTATACTGACAAGGTAACTAAAGTGTTAGTAGATAGATATGGGTAGTGATGCGGAGGTATAAGGAAATCTTCATCTGTCAGAGCATATAGTGAATAAAATAATCTAAAATTGATACATAAGGCCAGGCGTGGTGGTGCACACCTGTAATCCTAGCACTCTGGAGGCTGAGGTGGGAGGATCATTGAGAGTTTGAGACCAGCCTGGACTACAAAGTGAGCTCAAAGCCAGCCTGAACTGCATAGCGAGGCCCTGTCTTAAAAAGACCAAACAAGGAAAATAAAGTAAAATTGATACATGAGGAAACAGCAGTGTAGAATACACTTGGGTATGAAATCTTTTTTTTTTTTTTGGCACCAGGAATCGAACTCAGGACCTTGCACTTGCCAGGCAGGCGCTTGTGCCACTGAGTTATATCCTGGCCCTACTACGCTTGTGTATGAATAGGGTATTTCTGGAAGGAGGTGCAACAGGTAACGCTGGCTGCCTCTAAGAGAAAGGACTTGGGTAGGTAGAATTTAGGAATGGGGTTGGGAGGAAGATTTTTTTCATGCTCCCGTGCCTTTGGAATTTTTAAATCCCTATTCACAAAATAAATGGAATTAAAAGAAAAGAAGAAATAACAGTGTGACTGTGTGCTCATGCACATATAAGGATACTCATTAGAGCACAGAGAATAATACCAGAATGTTGGAAAACTACAAATGTCTGTCCACAGCAGACTTGGACAGATAAATAAATTGTGGTTCAATCACACCCAAGATTATTTTGCAGCTGTTAAAAACAATAATGGGCCAGGGATATAGCTCAGGGGCACAAGGGCCTGCCTGTCAAGTGCAAGGTCCTGAGTTTGATTCCCGGTACCAAAAAAATAAAATAAAAAACAGTAACGCAGGGCTAAGGACGCAGCTCAGCTGGAGTGCTTACCTAATATGTGCTAGGCCTGGGGTGGAGACTCAGCAATGTAAAAACAAAACAGATAAAAGGCATTTATTCCCAAATTAAAAACCTAACAGATGTGCTGGGGGTGCAGCTCAGCGGTAGACCACTTGCCCAACAGGTGTGAGGCCTTTGGTTCTTCCCCCATCACTGCAAAAACAAAACAAAACTCAAAACTAGTGAAGGACTAAAAAGGAGTACAGACCAATGTTGTAGTATGTAACTGTCAATCTTTATGTAAAAATTTGTTCATTGGGGCTGAGTGCTGCTATTATGGTTTTACAGGCGTGCATCACCACGCTTAGTTGTAGAGCTCTTGCTTAGCATGTGTGAAGCTCGGGTTTGATGTTTAGTACTGTAAAAAAAAAAAAAAATCCAAAAAGCATTTGAGTGCTGGCATTATTTTAGGTCTAAGGATTTGATACTGAACAACTCCATTGTCACCTCAGTGCTTATAGTTTCCTTTTCCATAAACTACTGAGTCCCTATTCTGTTGTGGAATTTTCTAGAACGCTACACAAGAAACTAAGGCAGGCCAGGGCTGGGTCAGGAATGACAGGATGACTTATCCCTCGTTGTACATACTGTTCTTGCTTTTGAATTTTGATTTTTGTGAATGTATTCATGCTTCAAAACAAATACGCTGATTGTGTGGTGTATAGCCTTAATCCCGCTGCTTGGAAGACTGAGGCAGGAGGATTGCTGTGAATTTGAGGTCAGCCTGGGCTGGGTAGAAAGATCCTGTCTCAAGCAAAACAAGACAAAAACAAAAAATAGACAAATAGTGAAATTATTTTCTAAAATATGACAAAGGTTTTATTAGGTATAATCATGGTGCTATGGTCATGAAGAAAATGTCCTTATTTTTATTTTTTCTACAGATGAAATATTTAGGCTTGAAATTTCATGAGTTTGTAATGTGCTTTAAGATACTTTGGCAAGGAGAAAAAAACCCTCATAAACGAGATAAATATAGCAATATGGTAACAATTATTAAATCTAGCTAAAAGGTAGTTCTAGGCTTGCAAATTTTCATGATGGTTTTTTAATTGAAAAAGTTAAAACTGCAAAAAAAAAGAAAAAGTAAAACTACAGAAACATTCCTGTATACATATGTATTCATTGCAGGGCTGGTACTGAACCCAAGCAGAACTGAACAAGAGCAAGATTCATACATTTAAGAGCAGTGGCATAAGCGTGTTTTTCAGTGACATGGAGATAACTACTAGAGAAAAAATTAAAAAGAGAAATGGTTAAAAAGTGGCTTGCCTCACGTGAGCGGGCTTGGCTGTGGAAATGGGCTAGAGGACCGTGGCTTCAAGAGGTCCTGCCCGCTCCCTTTTTTCCAGGGCTGGACACTGAACCCAGGGGCTTCACACTGAGCTACATTCCAATCCTTTCTTTTCATTTTGAGTTAGGGTCTTGCTAAATTGACCAGGATGGCTTGAGGGGTGTGTGTGTGTGTGTGTGTGTGTGTGTGTGTGTTGAGAGAGTCTCCCTGTGTAGCCCAAATTGGCCTAAAATTCACAGTGATACTCCTGCCCCAGCCTCCTGAGTGCTGGGATTATAGGTGTGTGCTACCATGTCCAGCTGGATTTGAGTTTTTGACCTTCCTGCCTTAATCTCCCAAAGTGCTGCTATTATGGTATTACAGGTGTGCATCACCAAGCCAGTTTCCTACCAAGTTTTGATTTGCATTACCAAGTAGTTCTGTGCTGCAGGACAGAGTGTAGGAAGAAAGGAAAAAGAAATTCATCTCCTATATTGTATCTCCTCACACTTACTCCTGTTCTCCGCACCCCCCCCCAATCAAACCCAGGGGTGTGCTACCAATGATATATATATATATATCCCCAAGACCTTTTGATTTTTCATTTTGAGACCGGGACTTGCTAAATTGCATGAGAGAAACAGTTGGGTGTGGTGGCCCATGACTGTAATCCCAGCACTGGGGAGGCTAAGGCAGGAGGATTGCTTTGAGTTCATAACCAGCCTGGAGCCAGGCATGGTGGTGCACACCTGTAATCCCAGCACTCAGGAGGCTGCGGCAGAAGGATTGTTGTGAGTTTGAGGCCAATCTGGGCTACATAAGTGAGTTTAAGGCCAGCCTGAAGTACATAGCAAGACCTTACCTCAACCCTGCCCCTCACAAAAGAGGGAGAGAGAGATTCACCCAAGGTTGCACAGAGCATGACTTGATTCGGAACAATCCGCCCTGGACCCCTGCCTTCCACGCTCTGTGCTCTGATTCCTCCCAGGTGGCGGAAAAACTGGAGATGCTGAAGAAGCAGTATGATGAGAAGCTAGCGCAAAAGGAGGAGCTCCGCAAGAAGTCTGAAGAGATGCAGATTAAGCTGGAGCGTGCCGGGATGCTGGTTTCGGGCTTGGCTGGGGAGAAGGCCCGATGGGAGGAGACCGTGAAGGTGAGAGCTACAGGGCAGGGCAGCTCTGACAGCCCATCGCAAGAGATCCCTGTCCCTGTCCTGTCCAGGAACCTGGGTGTCTGGAATGCACTGGGTGAGAATGTAGAGGGAGAGGCCCTCGGGGGCCGTTCTGTGTTTGGGTGGGGCTGGAAAGCAGCACACAGGGACCTGGATACAGCTGCCAGCCTGACAGACAGCAGACACGAGCCCTCCTGTCTCCACCTCAGCGAGCTCCTGGCTCTGCAAAGGGTTGGCCTTATCACCAGAGGGTAAACATTGCTGCCAGAGGTGGGGGACTCAAAAGTAATTAGAACCAGGTTCCCAGAGCACCGAGGTTTAGGCGGGGAAAGAATTTCTTTGATCTAGATGTTTCCAGAAGAGAGTGCCTTCAAAAGCATTCCAAGTGTCCCCTAAAGGGCTGGAGGCCCAGGTGGCTTCTTCTTACCTGTCACCAGGGCCTGGAGGAGGATCTTGGCTACCTGGTGGGGGACTGTCTCCTGGCAGCTGCCTTCCTGTCCTACATGGGACCCTTCCTGACCAACTACCGGGATGAGATTGTCAACCAAATCTGGATCAGGAAGGTGAGATGGCAGCAGGGTGTGGTGGCGAATGCCTGTGATCCCAGCACTTGGGAAGCTGGGGCAGGAGGATCACAAGTTTAAGGCCAGCCTGGGCTATACAGAGAGACCCTGTCACAAAACACAAGAACAAAGAGAAAGAGAGGGAGAGACAGAGACAGAGAGATAGAGAGAGAGATATCTAGGTATAGGTGTGTTCTCAGGGTGAGCTCTAAAACGGGGTAGGGGCCAGGGGTCTGGGGAGTATTCAGTGATACAAAGAAGAGGAGAGGCAAGGCTGCTGAACTCAAGTTGAAATTTAGGGCTCTTCTTCCCCCAGATCCGGGAGCTTCAGGTTCCTTGCTCACCTCGCTTCGCCATTGATAACTTCCTGTCCAACCCTACCAAAGTCCGGGACTGGAACATCCAGGGGCTGCCGTCCGATGCCTTTTCTACTGAGAACGGCATCATCGTCACCCGTGGCAACAGGTAAGGATGTGGCAGGGGACGGGAGGCGGAGGAGGAGTGGAGCTGGCTTTCCAACTGATGCCTCCCCCTTCAGGTGGGCCCTCATGATTGACCCTCAGGCCCAGGCCCAGAGATGGATCAAGAACATGGAAGGAAACCAGGTATCAGGCTGAGCAGCCCCAGTAGGCTTCCCTCCCAAGCCTCGTCTCTGCTTGAGGTCTTACGCTTGGCCATTGTCTCCTGGTGTTTCTTCCATCCTCCCCCTTGCTGTCTAGGGCCTGAAGATCATTGACCTGCAGATGAGTGATTACCTTCGCGTCCTAGAACAGGCCATCCAGTTTGGAAACCCGGTGCTGCTCCAGAACGTGCAGGAATATCTGGACCCCACGCTCAACCCCGTGCTCAACAAATCTGTAGCTCAAATTGGTCAGCACCTGGGTTTGCTGTGGGCTTGGGTTATGGGCCAAGTCCTAGAGACCAGCCAACCAGGACACAAGGGAGGGCACGGAGGCTCTTTGGCTGTGTCCTCCACTTCGTGGGCTGGCCCTTTAGGGCAGGCTGAATCACTGTTTTAGATACCACTGGGGAATGGCTCAGGCCACGGCCCACCCTTGGCCTTTGTCCTCTTGTGGATGCAGGTGGCCAGATGCTGATGCGCATTGCAGACAAGGAGGTGGAGTATAACCCCAACTTCCGTTTCTACATCACCACGAAGCTCTCCAATCCCCACTACAGCCCGGAGACCTCAGCCAAGACCACCATTGTAAACTTTGCGGTCAAAGAACAGGTGGGTAAGAGCTGAGGCTCAGACTGAGCTCGGGTGAAGCAGGAGAGGCTGCGGAGTTTGGCAGAAACTTGGTAAAAAGGCTAAGCCTGTGTTGCACGACTGAAGATGGGCATCTTGGGTGGGGGAGGTGTGAGAGGATGGCAGGGGTGAAGGTTGCAAGGGGAGACCCTTATCCTAAGTCCTGCTGCTTCCAGGGCCTGGAAGCCCAACTGCTAGGCATTGTGGTGCGGAAGGAACGGCCTGAGCTGGAGGAACAGAAAGATTCGCTGGTCATCAACATTGCTGCGGGCAAGAGGAAGCTCAAGGAGCTGGAGGATGAGATCCTCCGGTGAGACTTTGCCTCTACCTACCCTCCACCGCACTGCTCTGCTCCCTGCTGGCGTCTTTCTGGTCTACCCACAGGCGCAGCTAGTGTTCCAGGGGCCAGTGAGCCCTTTCTCCCAGCCCTGCACCCTGAGCCCCTTGATCCATGTGCTCTCTTGGCTCCCCAACCCCAGGCTGCTGAATGAGGCCACCGGCTCCCTGCTAGACGACGTCCAGCTGGTAAACACCCTGCAGACCTCCAAGGTAACTGCCAGCGAGGTGACTGAGCAGCTGGAGACCAGTGAGACCACGGAGATCAACATTGACATGGCCCGAGAGGTGAGCTGCTGTGCCTTTCACCCTGTGCCTTCCGCCCTGTGCCCCGCCAGCCGAGAAGAAGGACCTCTGGTCATCCCGAGCCGCTCCTTGGTGTCCTGCCCTCTGTGGCCCTCATTCCGCCCCTCCCCCTCCCACAGGCATACCGCCCCTGTGCACAGCGGGCCTCCGTGCTGTTCTTCGTGCTCAACGACATGGGCTGCATCGACCCTATGTACCAGTTCTCACTGGATGCCTACATCAGCCTATTCATCCTCAGCATTGACAAGAGCCATCGCAGCAACAAGCTGGAGGATCGCATTGACTACCTGAATGACTACCACACCTACGCTGTCTACAGGTACGGGGTCTGCCGTGCGCTAGGCAAGGGGCCAAGTGGTGGGCTCTGATTCTTCTCCGGCTACTCCAAGCATAGCACTTTCCAGGCTGCTATCCTTGCCCAACTGCTCTCCTCTCCTTACATCATCCTGGGAAATGATTCTCACGGTTTAACCATCACCCATGGCTGCTGAGTCCATTTTATATCCTCAGTTCCCCTCTGTGCATTGGATAACCTTAGCACGTCTCAGTCTGTACATAAAGCACTGTGGCTGGGCATGGGGTGCACACCTGTAATCCCAACGCTTGGGAAGCTGAGGCAGGATGATCACCACCAGTTTAAGGCCAGCCTGGGCTATCCAGTGAGTTCAGGACCAGCCTAAACTACATAGTGAGAGCCTGTCTAAAAACAAAAACAAAAACAAAAACAAAACCATACCTGGGAGTTTTGTTAACATACAGATTGGAAAAAAATAAAATAAAATAAAATAAAATAAAATACAGATTGGGATTCAAGAGGCGTGGGTGGGGCCTAAGACTCTGCCTCTCTAATAAGCCTCCAGGGAAGCACTGCTCCTAGTCTGCAGATAACATTTTAAGCAGCAAAGTACTTGACTTCTCTTTCTGGACATCTCCCAGACTCCTCAAGTTCAGTTTGTTTCAGATCAAACTTATAATCTTCCCTCTCCCACTAGGATCTTCATGTCAGCAGCACCAGCACCCACCACCCAATCACCCAAGCCAGAAACCAGAAGTTACCCTTGACTCTTCTCTCAGTCACTAGGTTTTCACTCCTTCTCCTCACTGACTGCCCCAGCTGGGCCTTCATTCAGGTCTTCACGATCTTTCTTCCCGAACTGCCCAGAGGTCCCCTGACAGCTCATCCTGCTTTTCAGTTTTCGAGCCTTCCAAACATACAGTCTGGCACTTGGGAGACTGAGGCAGGAGGATTGTTGCGAGTCCGAGGACAGCCTGGGCTATAAAGTGAGCTCAAGGCCAGCCTGAACTGCATAGTGAGACCCTGTCTCAGAAAGACAAAAAAAAAAAAAAAATACAGTCTGACCCTGTCGATCCTGGTTTGAACTCCTCCTTGGTTGTCTCTGTAACCTGGCTTCTCCCTGCCTCAGCCTCCTGTTCCCCACCTTCCCCCAGCTGACTGGGGAGCACTGCCTCCTCTCCCTTTTGACCCTTGGGTCTCTCTATGTAGTGCAAGCTGGCCTCAAACACATGGTGATCTTCTTACCTCAGCCTCTCCTCTCGAGTGCTGAGTTACAGGCGTGCTCTTCCCCTAACTCTTGCTTACGCTCTGAGCCCTCCCCCGAGCACTCACTTCCCTGCCTTTCCCACACTGCTCAGTAGCCCTGCTGCACCGTGGGGAAATCCCTCTCAGAAGCTTCCACAGGTCAGGGTTGGAGCCCCTGCCTTGACACCACTGCCACCTCTGTAAATGACTCATCACACCCTATAACTTACGCTGCAACCTGTGGCCTGTGTCTGTGTCAGAGTATAAGGCGCCCCTTCCTTGCCTGACTTCATCAAAGACAGAGATTACCACTTACTCATCTTGGTGTCTTCTTTTCTTTCTTTCTTTCTTTCTTTTTTATTACTGGGGATGAATCCCAGGGCCTTCATGCTGAGCTGTATCTGCAGCCTTTTTTATTTTGAAACAGGCTGGGCTGGAACTTGTGACCCTCATGCCTCAGCCTCCCAGAGTGCTGGGATTAAAGGAATGTGCCACCCCACTCTGTTAATGTCTTGTTTCTTGTTTCTGGAACTGAATGCATAGTTACCAGTGAACTCTGGGAAAGTCATCTCTCAGGACCCCTGAGGTTTCCAGGAGGTTTGGGTTACATGCTGACTAAGACCTTACTCACTGTGAGGCTGTGTGGCCACAGGCTCTCCACTCGGTGAGCGTCTGTGCTGGGCACGCTGTGGACCTCACCGGTCCCCTCCATCCTTCCCGTCCCTCCCACAGGTACACCTGCCGCACCCTTTTTGAACGCCACAAATTGCTCTTCAGTTTTCACATGTGCGCCAAGATCCTGGAGACCTCTGGCAAGCTCAACATGGACGAGTACAACTTCTTTCTGCGTGGGGGTGTGGTGAGTTGGACGGCAGGCACGGCCTACTGTGAGGCGTCAAGGCTGGGGAGGTGGCCGTGTGTGAGGAGGACTCCAGGCCCTGGGGTCAGGCCCAAGGCTTCAGCAAATGAGCCGAGAAAAACCAGGCCAGGAGCAGGTGCACCACGAGCTGCCTGGGGCTGCGGGAGCGCACCTGTGCCGCATGGGTGCCTGTGATCGCGTTGCTCCTTTCCCAGCCTGCACTCCACGGTCACCGTCACAGCCTCTCCCTGCAGCCACCTCCACTCCTTGGCCCCTTGCTCTCTGCGTGGCATTTGCTTGGCAAAACCACAACTCTAGATCCACCTCTTCTGCTCAGCGCCTGTGTGGCCTGAGCAGCCGACCATGGCTGGAGAAAAGCACACTTGCGCTGACCGACAGGCGTCCTTTTCCACCCGTTATCATGGGCTCCAATGGGCCTTGAAGCTGCCGGACACCTGTGCAGCAGCCCCTCCCTCCTGGACAGCAGTTTTTGTTTTTTGAAACAGGGTCTCACTCCACAGCCCAGGCTGGCCTTGAACTCGTGGCGATCCTCCTGCCTCAGCCTCCAAGGGCTGCTGGACAGTAGTTTTATTCCATCAGCCACCTTCACTTCATCTCTCATCTGCATTTCAGCAACGGCTTTTGAGGGGCCCCCAGGACCTAAGTCTTCCACTCAGCCCCTGGGGGGAGGGCCCTTTCACGGGGACCCAGTCTGACTGGAGTCCCCATCACCATGTCATCACCCCCCACCCAGGCCCTCCGGCCACTCCAGCTGCACAGGCCCCACAGCTTCCTCAGAGGCTTGTGCCAGTGTCGCTATAGAGCCTGGGTCCTGGCTGCGCACTGGGCCGGCACCATCCCCCATGCGACCCAGGCCTCTCCCACCTCCTTTGAGCCTCATCCCAGGAAAGCTTTCTGGGTTATCTCCTCCTCCCTCCCCTTCTTCCTCCCCCTCCTTTTCCGGCTGGGGTCAGGGCCTCAGACATGCTAGGCAAGTGCTCTGCTGCAGAGCTACACCCCCAGCCCTTGCTCTTATTCAGTACTTTGCCCTCCCTCCCAGACTCCCAGTCTCATTCCCTTCCTCAGTTTATTCTATTTTCCACAACACTGCCATCTTTAATCTACTACATAATTCATTTACTTGTATTGGTTATGTTTTTGGTGCATAATCTGCCCGTAGGTTCATAATTCCATGTTGGAAAAAAGGCTCCTCAAGGGCAGAAATATTTGTGCAGTTCTTTCCATGATGCACCCAAAATGTTTAAAACATATAGTTGGTAAACAACATGTATTTGTATTTATCAAAAATATTTGTATTTATCAAAAATTCCAGAATTTCCAGACATGATGGTGTATGCCTATAATCCCAGCATTCAGGAGGCTGAGGCATGAGGGTTGCCATGAGTTCGAGGCTAGCCTACACTACAAAGTGAGTTCAAAGCCAGCCAGGACTACATAGCAAGACCCTGTCTTAAACTCCCCCGACCCCCACCCTACCCCTAAATCCCAAAGACTGAGCTGGAGAGGCCAGCCTGGGCAATATAGCAATACCCCAGCTTAAAAGCAAAACAAAACAAAAACCTTAGAGGCGGAGCATATAGCTCAGTAGCAGAGCACTTGCCTAGCATCTGTGAACACTGCAAAAAAAATTTTTTTTTTTTTTTGGTTAAAAGAGGATAAGCAAACAGGGAGAGGCTACCAAGTCATTAGGGGATGGAGACATTATTACCAAAAGTCCACCAGAGGGCGCAAGCTTCCTAAAGATCAACGAATAGCTCCCGGTAGCATGAGTCCTGTCAGCGCCCCAGCACTGCCCCACACCCATCCCACCCACCCGTCTCACCCACCCATTCCACCCAGTTTATCCCACGGGAAAGGTGGAGTCTATCCATCTTGGATTCATCTTTGTATTCACTTTGTTTTATGCAAGACCGTTTTGGCTTGCTTATCCCAGAAAAGAAGTAGGGAGGGAAGGAGGAAGGGAGGGAGGGAGGAAGGAAAAAAAGAGATGCTGGGAGAGGTTAGTTATGCGCGCCTCAAATCCCAACATTCTGGGAGGCTGAGGCAGGAGGATTGCAAGTTCAAGGCCAGCCTGGGCAATGTAGCAATTTAACAAGACGCTGTCTCAAAAATTTTTTACAAATACACGCTTTGAGCTGGGAGTGTAGCTCTGTGGTAGAATGCTCGCCTAGTATGTGCAAGGCCCTAGTTTCAATCATCAGCATCATAACTGTACACATTTATGGGGTACAGTGACCTGATGGGTGACACTTCAGTGCATATATAATAACAGCACGTAACGATCAGATGACGGTAGCTGGCATACTCGTCGGCTTAGATGTTTGTCATGTCTTTGTGCTGGGAACTTTCAAAATCAATAACTCTTCTCTTGACACATTCTGGTCAACCCTCTTCTCCCTGTGGTTCCCCGCAAGGTCCTAGATCGGGAGGGTCAGATGGACAACCCGTGCACTAGCTGGCTTGCAGATGCCTACTGGGATAACATCACAGAGCTGGACAAACTGACCAACTTCCACGGACTCATGAACTCCTTCGAGCAGTACCCCCGGGACTGGCACCTGTGGTACACCAACGCCACTCCGGAGAAGGCCATGTTGCCAGGTGCCCAGGCTTGGAGCCCCTCCCCCGTGTCTTTCTCCTCCCCTCCAGCCTGGGCTCCAGTCCCTCCACTCTCCACCCCGCTCCTGTGTTTGAATTCCTGGCTCTTCCTGACTCCTCTCCCTGCCGCTGCTCTCCTCCTGCCCAGGTGAGTGGGAAAACGCCTGCAATGAAATGCAGCGGATGCTGATCGTTCGCTCCCTGCGCCAGGACCGGGTGGCATTCTGTGTCACCTCTTTCATCGTCTCCAACCTTGGCTCCCGCTTCATTGAGCCGCCCGTGCTGAACATGAAGCTGGTCAGTGGCCCTGCCTCCGCGCACGCCGGGCTCCCTGCCTCCGCGCTCCTCTGTGGACTCCTCCTCTCTCCCCGCTTGGGCTGCGTGGCTTTTGCCTGAGGTGTCTCCCTGCTTCCAGGTGATGGAGGACTCAACGCCACGAACCCCGCTCGTATTCATCCTGTCCCCAGGAGTGGACCCCACCAGTGCCCTGCTCCAGCTGGCAGAGCACACGGGCATGGCCCAGCGCTTCCACGCCCTCTCCCTGGGCCAGGGCCAGGCCCCCATTGCCGCTCGGCTCCTCAGAGACGGTGTTAGCAAGGGTCAGTGTCCGTCTGCTCGTTCACCCCCACCTCCATTCCTAAATGACCACAGGTCCCTCTCTTCCAGCAGGCCCGAGGGGCAGCAGGCTTGAGCGGAGCACACCGTCCCCTGTCACCTGATGGAGAGCATGGGGACCGGGGGTTGGGGGGAGCAGGGAATGAGTCCTGCTGTCCTCGGCTTCTTCTTGCAGGGCACTGGGTGTTCCTGGCAAACTGCCACTTGTCCCTATCTTGGATGCCCAACCTGGACAAGTTGGTGGAGCAGCTGCAGGTGGAGGACCCTCACCCTGCCTTCCGTCTCTGGCTCAGCTCCAGCCCCCACCCAGACTTCCCTATCTCAATCCTGCAGGCCAGCATCAAGATGACCACCGAGCCCCCGAAGGTACGGGGGTCTGTACAAAGCTGGCATCAGCCGGGTCACCTGATCCGTGGTCTGATTTTCCCTCCCGCTACGATCAGAGAGAGGTGTCTGCTTTGTTTAGTTGAGGCAGGGTCCTGCTATGTACCCAGGCTAGCCTTGAACTTGAGATCTTCCTGCCTCAACCTCGTGAGTGTACAGGCATGCACCACCACAGCAGGCCAGAGAGAGGTCTTAGCTTTAAAAATAGCACAGCTTTGAATGTGTTTTCCTTTCCAAAATTCTACTTCAGTTCTCTCTTCTTTGTGCCAATGATAATAGCAGCATCTAACTTCTTCTCCTGTGTGCGTGTGCACACTGTGTGTGCTTGTATCAAAATCAGGGCTCAGGCCTGCTCGACAAGCATCCTGTCACTGAGCTACATCCCTAGCTCAATATCTAACATTTCTTAAGTGATTTTTCTTTCTCAAGACAGGGTTTTGGGCTGGAGATATAGCTCAGTGGTGCAGCGCCTGCCTGGCAAGTGCAAGGTCCTGAGTTCGATTTCTGGTGCAAAAAAATAAAGGCAAAACAAAACAGGGTATTGCTCTGTTTTCTAGGTTTGCTTTGAACTGTCTGTGTAGGGCAGGCTGGCCTTGATCTTGCAGTGAAACTCCTGCCTCAGCCTCCTGAATGCTGGGATTACGGGCGTGCACCACCACACCCTGTTCTTGAATGATTATTATGTGCCAACCACTGTTCTAAGTTCTTTATGTTTATTAACTGATTTAACACACCCACTCACATGCACATGCAGGCTATTAGGTAAGAACCACTAGCCCATTTTACAGATAGGAAACTGGAGCACAGAGTGAATAATCCTGAACCAGAACGTGGGTCCTCACATTCATTATTTTACACCAAGGAAATATTTTCCCCCCCATTTCCCTTACCTTCTCTTCCTAAAGTCACACTTCCCAGACTCCAGCCTCATCCTCTGTCCTTCTCTCCTCTCTTAAAAGTTTTATTTGGCTGGGTCTACAGCCATACGACCCTGAGTGTGACTGATCTCCTCTGAAAGTTTTATTTGGCTGGGTGTGGTGGCGCACACCTGCAATCCCAACACTCAGGAGGCTGAGGCATGAGGGCTGCCATGAGTTTGAGGCCAGCCTGGGCTACACAGTGAGACCCTCTTTTTTTTAAAAAAAAAAAAAAAAAAAGCTTTATTTGCAGTATCACAAAGTCACTATTGAATTCAGTGATACAGATCCTTTAAAAATCTGCTCATGTCACTACATCCCACCTATGTCTCCCCTTACTCAAGTTATTTTGGAAGCTTCTTGTTGCTTTTAAGATCCCTTTGCACACTATGTGCAAAGCTCAGGGACCAATAGGTAGTAGGTACTCAACAGATAAGTGCTGTCCAAATGCACGCTTGGGCTCCTCTCATCCTGCCACCCATCCTTGGCCAGCCTGGGGCGCTTGGCACAGGTGACCTCCCCTTCCCTGTGATCCAGACACAGTGCTCCTTCCTTTCTCCCTTTTTGCTGTTGATGCCGGGGAATAAACCAGGGCCTTCACACTAAGCTACATCCCAGGCCCTTTGTTATTATTACTGTGCTTTTTGAGACAGGGTCTCACTAAGTTGCTAAATTGCTTATGCTGCCATCAAACTTGCAGATCGTCCTGCCTCAGCTTCCCAGAATGCTCAGATTATGAATGTGTACCAGCATGCCGGGCTTCTTTCTCACATTTGACACATCATTTATTACTTCTGTGTTTCTTTCTCCTCTTTGTCTGTGACTCTGTCTTAAGACTTATTCCTTGACTACCAACTTTTCTCGTTCTACATTTCCTCCTTTCACAAGGTTATGGAGAAACTGTCCTTGTGATTTCAGCTCCAAACCCCCACGTCTGACTCTAGTACCAAGCTCAGTTCTGGAGACCAGTCACCATCTGACAAAGCCCTTCTTGGTGTACTAGTGCCCTAAGACCTACACCCTTAAAACAGATTGTTCATCCTTCCACCACAGATTATCTTACTGTCCCATTTTGTTCCTGGCACTACACTTTTTTAAATAAAAAAGTTTAAAGTTGATTGCTATTTACCTTTATTTTTTCAGCCAATAAAAAGATTCTATATCCCTATTTTAAATGTCAAATAATCTGGAAATCTGTCACCAGCATAACAGAAAACTTTTTTTTTTGCAGTGCTGGGGTGAACCCAGGGCCTCTGCATAAGTTGCATTCTCACCTCTTTTTTTTTGAGGCAGGGTCTCACTAAATCACTAAGTGATCCTTCTGCTTTATCTCCCCACACAGCCAGGGCAATTTGGGGATTTAAGGATTACCCTGTCTCAAAATAAAAAGTAAATTTTAAAAAGAACTGAGAATACAGCTCAGTGCAAAGGCCCTGGTTGTACTGGTTCAATCCCCAGTACAATTTTTAAAAAAGGAGAAAAGGGAACCCACACACCTATTTTACCAAAATATGTTCTTTGTTAACATTTTGCTCCCCTTGCTATTGCACTGGTCTCTCTGTGGCCACACAGAGGCCAGCCTGAATTGCATAGCAAGACCCTGTCTCAAAAAGACAAAAAAAAAAAAAAAAGAAAGCCACTGGGCTGAGGGCAGGCGTCGGCAGCAGCTGTGGCAGAGCACTGGCCCGCTGCAGGCCCTGGGTGCCACACCCCTGCACTGAAGGGCCAGGAAAAGTCCCCGGAAGCACAGCCGGTTACCAAGTTGAGTAAGGTCCTGGAATGTGTACCTGGATTGCTTCTTGCTATCTATTTTTTTGTATATATTAGATATTAAGTAGGTAATACTTGTATTTACTTAACACAAATATTTATACAATATATGCAAGACATAAAGGATCACCATTCAATGAATACAGTACTTGCTACTCTGCATGTGTGTGTGGGGGTGGCTCTGGACAGCAAATCCGGGGCCTTGTGCTGCCCCCTCGCCTCTCCCCCCATCATTGTTTCGGGAAGCAGAATGTTAGTGTTTCCTGCAGCACAGGTGTAGCTCCTCCCAATACTATCAACCTCATCATCTACCCTCCGCACTCCGAAGCCACTACTTATGCGTTGTTTTTGTCCTTTCCTTTATCACTTTGACACAAAAGTCTGTATCGCTAACGCATCTCTGCTACACATTTCTCTGCAACTTGCTTTTCCCACTGAGTATTACACACTTGAGACTCTTTTGTGCCCGTCCCTACATTTCCTCTTCTTCCTTCGTTCTGGATCCCAGCCCTTGGTCAGTTATGTGTTTTGTTGCCTTTTTACTTTATTTTTTAGTGAATAGAAATTCTTAACTCTTAAGGTTTAATTTAGCTTTTTATAAATGATTGGTACTTCTTTCTTGTTCAAAAAAATCCTTTTTTACTCCAAGATTATTAAAGTATTCTTCTAGCCAGGTGTGGTGGTGCACACCTGTAATCCCAGCACTCAGGAGGCTGAGGCAGGAGGATTGTTGTGAGTTCGAGACTGGTCTGGGCTACAAAGTGAGCTCAAGGCCAGCCTGAACTGCACAGCGAGACCCTGTCTCAACAAAAGACCAAAAAAAAAAAAAAAAAAAAAAACCATAAAATATTCTTCTATGCTTGCTTGTTTTCCAAAAAAGTATAGTTTTGACATTCACATTTACATTTTTCTGTCACTCTGGAGTTGATTTTTATAAGTATAGTATGAAGTAGGGACACAATTTTATCTTATTTATTTATTTGCTGTGCTGGGGATGGGACCTGGGGCCTCATACATGCTAGGGAAGTACTGGGCCACTGAGCAAAATCCCCAGGCCTGTAATCTTATTTTTTCCTATGTGGCTAACCCATCCTTGTAGATAAGTGCTCATCTCCACATAAGATCAAGAGTGTGATTTCAGCCTTCATTCAGCCCTTCAGCCAGTACCTTTGTGCTGTGAACAACCTCTACAGCTGTTCATGGTTGTGATCCTGCAGGGCTAAGCGTGATGCATGTCACCCCACCTCTGCCCTGTATTGTCCCCAGGGTCTAAAGGCCAACATGACACGTCTTTACCAACTGATGACAGAGCCACAGTTTACCCGCTGCTCCAAACCTGCCAAATATAAGAAGCTGCTGTTTGCACTCTGTTTCTTTCACTCTATATTATTGGAACGCAAAAAGTTCCTGCAGCTTGGCTGGAACATTATCTATGGCTTCAATGACTCTGACTTTGAGGTTTGTGCTAACCAGGGGTCCTTCATCCCAGCCCTTTCTCCCTACATTTCCTGCCCCATGGCTCCCCTGTAGGAATACCTGCTGATGGAAAGCCCCTGTGAAAAGTGCCATTGGCAGAAGTCCTCCTGTAACGCGTGGGGCTGGGATGTGGGTGGGGACCACACACAGGTGTCTGAGAACCTGCTGAGCCTCTATCTGGATGAGTACGAGGAGACAGCCTGGGATGCACTCAAGTACCTCATTGCCGGCGTCAACTACGGTGGACACGTCACTGACGACTGGGACAGGCGCCTGCTCACCACCTACATCAATGACTATTTCTGTGACCAGGCTCTATCAACTCCTTCCTACCGGTGAGCGGGAGGTGGCAGGGAGCAGGGCATTAGAAGACACAAACAAAGCAGGTGGCAGGATGGGGACAGGGGAAGTGTTTGGGGAGAGAATATCAGGGAGGGGGAAGACAGAGGTTGTGGGCTTGGGAGGGGAAGCAAGAGACAGGTCATCCTAAACAGAACATACATAGGGATTGGGGTCTTGCCCTGGAATGGAAGCCCGAGTCCCCGCCATGCGGTGACAGGTACACTGTGCCCCCTAGGTTGTCAGCACTGGAGACCTACTTCATCCCCAAGGATGGAAGCCTGTCCTCTTACAAGGAGTACATCAGTTTGTTGCCCGGCATGGACCCCCCTGAGGCCTTCGGCCAACACCCCAATGCCGATGTGGCCTCCCAGATAACTGAGGCACGAACTCTGTTTGAGACCCTGCTTTCCCTGCAGCCTCAGATCACACCCACCAGCGCTGGCGGCCAGAGCCGGGAAGAGAAGGTGAGAACTAACCGTACCGCTGCAGAGCCAGGGAGTGCTGAGGAAGACAGGGCTGCGCTCAGAGCCTCCGCCCTCTCAGGTTCTTGAGCTGGCTGCTGATGTGAAGCAGAAGATCCCCGAGATGATTGACTATGAGGGAACCCGAAAACTGCTGGCTCTCGATCCCTCCCCGCTCAATGTGGTCCTTCTGCAGGAGATCCAGAGATACAACAAGCTGATGGAGACCATCCTGTAAGAGAGGGGCCCTGCAGAATGTGGGAGGGGGCAGTGGGAAGGCCCTCCCCCTGGCTGCGATGGCCCTCCCAGCGCCGTGCCATCTCCAGCGCTCTGTCCACTTCATCCTGCTCAGGTTGTCATTGACAGACCTTGAGAAGGGCATCCAGGGCCTCATTGTCATGTCGACCAGCCTGGAAGAGATTTTCAACTGCATCTTTGATGCCCATGTTCCTCCACTCTGGGGAAAGGTAAGATGATACCACTGTGAATCCTCTTAGTGCGGAACAATGAGCCCTGTCTCATCATGAGCCCCCTCATCTCTTGGCTCTGGGGAGCATAGAACAACCTGCAGATGGTCTGGGCTTCGAAGCTAGACAAGTTTGAGGTTGAAATCTGTCTCTGCCATTCACTGACTGACTGCATAACTTAGTGGGGCAAGTAATTATTCAGGGCAAGTAATAATCTCCCCAAGGATATTTCGAGGAGTCACAATACTAGACACAATACTCAATAGATGCCTCATTACTCTGGTGAATATTACAATACTCAATAGATACAATACAATATTACAATACTCAATAGATGCCTCATTACTCTGGTGAATATTACAGGTTGAACATCTGAAAATCTGAAATGCTCCAAATCTGATACTTTAAGTGCCAACATGATACTAAAAAAAGTTTCAGTTTTTGGCCAAGCATACTAGCACATACCTGTAATCCAAGCTACTTGGGAGTCTGAGACAAGAGGATCATGACCTTAAGGCCAGCCTAAGCAATTTAACAAGATCTCATCTTTTTTTTTTCTTTTTTTTTTAGACAGGGTCTTACTATGTCTCATGTTCAGGCGTGCCTTGAACTTACTAGCTCAGGTTGGCCTCAAACTCATGGCAATCCTCCTGCCTCAGCCTCCCAGTGCTGGGAGTACAGGCATGTGCCACTTCACCCGGCTCTAACAAGAAAGACCTCATCTTCAAAGAAAAGTTTTTGGAGTAGGATGCTCAACTGGTAGTCTACGCAAATATTTCAAAATCAGAAAAACTCTGAAATCTGAAACACTTCTGGCCTCAAGCATTTTGAATAAGGGATACTCAATCTTTACTGATGCTATTGTTATTAATAAATACTTTCCATTTTATGTTTCTTTCCTGGAAGTTGGCTTTGGAGAGGTTTGCCCGTTCACAGTTGAAGAGCAGGGACTATAATATATAATGGGCTAGTAGCTGCTGTTGGTCTTCAAAATAAGGATCTGGCTGCATGATGTGGTGAGTGAACACACACTGCCTCTCCTCCCAGGCATATCCCTCACAAAAGCCACTGGCTTCATGGACCCGGGACCTGGCCATGCGTGTGGAGCAGTTTGAGCTGTGGGCCAGTCGTGCCCGGCCTCCTGTGATTTTCTGGCTGTCTGGCTTCACCTTTCCCACAGGCTTCCTCACTGCAGTGTTGCAGTCTTCAGCTCGCCAAAACAATGTGAGTGACGCGGAAAGGGAAGGGGCCGGGTGCTGAGAACACATATTGGCTTTCATCTTTGGGGATCTCCCTCATTTTCATCTTTAATCCCCAGATTTCAGTGGACAGCCTCTCTTGGGAGTTTATCGTTTCCACTGTGGATGACAGCAACCTAGTGTATCCACCAAAGGTAGAAGTTGCATGAAGTTGGGCATTTGGGCAAAAGAGGAGCTGGTGGGGGAGAGCGGTGGGGGCAAAGTGGAACAAAGTGGGAAGAGAAGAGAGAACACAAGTTAGATCAGGGGTGGCAGCAGCTTAGGGTCTAGGCTTCCCCTAAACCTGTCCCCATCTTCCCTCAGGATGGTGTCTGGGTTCGGGGCCTTTACCTGGAGGGTGCTGGCTGGGACCGGAAGAACTCCTGCTTGGTGGAGGCAGAGCCCATGCAGCTGGTCTGTCTCATGCCCACCATCCACTTTCGTCCTGCAGAGAGCCGCAAGAAGAGTGCCAAGGGTGGGACAGCTCCCTGAGACCTGCCTGTCCTGTCCCTTGCTTGGATTTTTTTCTTTTTTAGTTTTCTTGAGACAGGGTCTCACTATGTAGTACAGGCTGGCTTTTGAACTGACTGTACAGCCCAGGCTGGCCTCAAACTCTCAGCAGTCCTCCTGCTTTAGTCTCCCAAGTGCTGGGATCACAGGCGTACACTGCCATGCCCAGGCCCTTGCTTGGATCCTAACCTGTTCCCTGCTCTAGTCCTCACCTGCTCCTGCCCAGCTCTCCACAAGAGGCCACAGGGGTCTGACTTTTTTCCTCTCCTTCCCTCCAGGCATGTACTCTTGTCCCTGCTATTACTATCCCAACCGGGCAGGCAGCACGGACCGGGCCTCCTTTGTCATCGGCATTGACCTCCGGTCTGGGGCCATGACATCTGATCACTGGATCAAGAGGGGTACTGCTCTACTTATGAGCCTGGACAGCTGAGGAGATCTCCTCTTCTCCCTTGCTTGAGAGAGAGGCAAGGACTCTGGGAACTAAGGCTGATAATGCATCTTGGACTGAGGCTGGATTTCATTTAGGCTTTGACTTGGCTGAACTGTCCGAGGGGCCCTGGAGATCCCAGTGGTCTAGCCATAATGTTGCAAGAGTTGTATTAGAGCTCAGTGCAGTAAAAACTCCCGTGACCACAAGCTCTAAGTCTCTCAGTGGAATGGTGGTGATTCAGGGAGGGAAGAAGCCCGGCATATACAGAAGACAGGAACTGCTGCTGAGCAGCTACTGCAAGTGGAAAGGAGCGAAGTGGGCCAGCCCTGAGCGGAAAGGAGGCGGGGCCCTGGACCAGTGGGCAGGGCGGCGGGCCTATGGAAGGTGTGGCTGAATCTCCGGGCAGGATTTGAGCCGGTGGGGCGGGGCTTACTTCGGAAGGGCGCGGGATCTGAATGGAAAAGGGATGTGTTAGGCGGGGATCAGAGGCGGACCCCATGCGCTGCAACCTGAACCTCGCCACCGCCCCCGGCCTCCTACTTGGCCCGGCTGCCGGGCCAGCTAGACCGGCCAGAGGCGGGGCGGAGCTGGAGAAAGGGCCTCAGCGCGAGGAGGGGCGGGACCACGAGAAGGGGGCGGGGCCGGCAGAGCTGGGGGGTGCGGGTGTTTGTGTTGGAAAATCCAACTGCGCCACTGGGCGGAGCGGCCCCCCCAGACCCCGCCAGGGAGACGGGGGGGCCGCTCGACCCCCAGGAGACTTTGGGGAGCCTGAACACCTGGGACCCTCCCACAACCAGGTAACGGGGAACAGCTAGGGTGTCCAGAAAGAGGGAAACCATCTCCGTACAGGGGGGCGGGACGTCAGAGTCTCAGTAGGGGCAGAACTGGGGGGGTGTCTGGGTCCAGGGAGAAGCACTGGGAAGACTGGAGCGCAGGACATCCGGGTCCCCAGGAAGAGGCAGGGTGGGGATGAGGGAGAACTGTTGAGGCAGAGCTCTTGGGCTCCAGATGTCAAGAAGGGCCTGAAAGGATTCCCAGTCCCCCTTGGGCTGGCATTCCCCTTCCCGTCCTTAGGGCGGGGCGTGGCGTGGCGGTCCTGACTGAAGGGCGAGGCGAAACGGCAGAGTTGGCAGACACGTCAGTGCGATGGCCTGTCGAGGTCACATGTGGTTAGAGAGGGGTGTACCACGGACTCCCCAGTTCCTCCCACGGGTGGGGGGCGTAGTCTCCGCGCTCACCTTCCCGGCGGGAGCCCACAGCGCCCCGGCAGCGGCCCCGCGCCCGCCGCAGCCTCCTGCACTAGGCCTCACCCGGCTTGCCTGCTCCCTAGTTCTGCCCCTTCCCTGTGATCGCTAGTTTTGTAGCCCTCGCCAGCCTCGGGCTCTTCTCCGAGCTGAACCTTCCCAGTGTAGCCACGAGATGGCGAGGCTGAGACGCACAGCCTGAGCTCGCAGGCGTGCGGGTAGGGTGGAGGTTGTGGGTGAAAGCAGCTGAAGCCCCTGGCCTGGGCCTGAGGGAGAGGTGTGCCGAGAGCCCTCCTTAGGTTTCCCGTCGTCTGGGCCCCCTCGCAGGAAACTCTGGGCTGGAGGGTGAAGGGAGGAGGGGTGACTGAGTCTCCGCCTCTCCCGGCTGGGGTAAATAATGGGGAGGGGGGGGACTAGAGAGCTGGTTACTAAGCAACGCAGATTCGCTTCCCGTCTACTGTAGCTTGTGGCTGTGTCTCGGCATGGGGACGATGGAGAAGGTAGAGCGCAGGACGGCTTGTCCCCGGGCACAGAGAACCTTGGGAGGAAGGAGGGAAGGCAGCGAACTGAGGCACAGCAGAAGTGGACTCCGAGCCTCTGTGGACGGAGGCGGGACCCAGGCGGGGCGCTCAAGTCTAGTCCCTCTCCAAGCTTGCTGGCCCTGTTGCCAGAGTAACTGGCGTACGAGACTTGGGGAGCCAGATTCCCGAGCTCTTCTTACGTCCAATCCGATGAAGCTGATGCCGCTGACGCTAGGACCCTAGTAGCCAATGGGAAGCGGATATTATAGAGCTACAGGAAGAACGAGAGGGGAGGAGGTGGCTGCCTGGGACCCGCACGTGCGCTCCCACACGCTCGCGCCCACCCGCCTCCGCCGCACGCGCCCGAGCACCCCCTTGCGCCTGCGCGGCAAGTAGGGCCCCCCACCCCCACCCCAAGTCTTGAGCCTGTTTTTGCAAACTAGTCGGTGGCAGTGCTCCTCAACCCCTGAGGGCGTAAACGTCTGGGTCGGTCTGCGCTCTCTCAGGACATCTCGACTGTAAAAGTCCAGCCTGGCCTGGGAGGGCGGCTACCTGTTTCGCACCGCCCTGCCCCCAGCTGGCGCCTGTACTCCCAGGTGGGCTGGGCGGGGCTGTGGCATCCGGCCCCATCTGCTTAGCTGCTGGCCTTCCCGGGCTCCGGCTTTGGTTGCTTCCCCCAGGGGAAGAGTGTGTATCAGCACCTTTTTCCGAGGCTTCACCCGCCTGGGCCCTGCAGCTGTCCAGGGGGGACGCTGCTGCGGGAAAGCCCGGGACGGCCCGGTGGCTTTTACTGGGCCGTCACGCCAACTCTTCGCTTGAAATCCTATTCTTTGATGTACACTAAAGCCCTTCCCATCCCTAACGCTGCCTCTTCAGTCGCCCAGGAGTTCGTTGCACCTCCTTTGGCTCCCTTCGGGCTGTCTGTCCTCGTCTCCACTCGCCCTTCTCCGCTTCTCAGGGTTATATAACTCTTCCTCTCGCGTGTCCTGATTTCAACTCCACAGACTCCGCCCTGAAACAGCGCGGGAGGGGCGCGAGTGTTGGGGACCCAAAGAGATTCCGACTGGCGGCCAGCGGGGGCACCAGGGATCTCAATGGTAGGACACAGTGCCCCTCTGGACCCGGTACCCTGTACCCCAGCTCTCGCCCCGCTAGAGATCTTTACACTACAGAGAAGGCACAGTGTCTCTGAGGGGCGTGTCCAAACTCCAGTCAGAAATATAGGTTGGGAGGTCGCGGCTGGAGGCGGAGAGGAGGAGGCAGGCCGGGGGGGCCAAGGGCCTTAGACCCGACTAAAAGAGATAATGACAGGACACTTGGGTTCCCTCCGTCTCCTTTTTAGGTTCCCAGAATCCCTAAGGCTATTTCCCAGGAAGCTCAGCCAGCGGGCCCTTCCGTCCCCACCGGGGTCAAAGGTCCGTGTTAGAGGTGGCCTAGGATGATGTCACCAGTGCACGTGCCTCGGGATGGTTGCCAGGCAATGAGGCCTCCGCCGCTTTCCCTTCCCTCCCACCTCTAACCCGAGTCCAGTTTCAGTTCCGTACCATCTCTTTCTCCTCTCCCTTCCCTTGGCCTTAGCATCCTGCAGGTGGGAAACCCTGGCCTGGATTTTTGTGAGGTGGAGGTGTACGGGTGTGGTGTCGCTGAAAGACTGTCTCTTTGCAGGGCTGAGAGGACCCTGCTCTAGATTGTCACGGAAGAGCTTCCTCTCCAAGGCCCCTTTACCCTTGAAAGAGCCTCCTACAAGTCTTTTTACTTTTTCACCTGCTGCACTGCCTGGACCTTCCCCTCCCCATCTAGAGTTGGAAGTGGGAGTAGCTGCAAGACAGCTGTCCCCAGGAGAGTTGTTTGTTGGGAAACACACCAGCCCATCCCTGACATCCCCTTATTAAACTGAGGGCCCACTCCAGTCCCCAAACTAGGGAAAAGGGTCAAGAAACAGTACTGCGTTAGTCTGAAAAGTTAGGGTCTTCATTCTGTGTAGGTGGATCAGTTTGTGGCACCCCATTTTGGGGCGAAGTGTTTAATTGATAGTTATAACTACCCTTCTTTATTAAGCCTATTAAGGAGTTGGTGATGGTATTAGAAAAAATAGTTGTCTGCTTTTCTGTGCCTTAGAGTTTGGGATTTCAAGGCAGACCCGGATTCTAATGTCAGTTCTACTATTTAGTGGCTTTTAGGGTTTAGAAAGGTCACTACCTCTCAAAGCATCATATTCTTCATCTAGAAAATTTAAATATCAATATAAACCTCCAAGGTAGATAGGGAAAAATGAGATAATTTATGCAAAGCATTTAGTACAGTGCGTGGCACAGAATGAACACTGAATCAATGCTTGCTATGAAATATTTCTTATTTTTCTTATGGTTGGTGGGCCTGCTCCAAACTATCTGTGACCTTAAGAGTTGATTAGGGAGGGGTGGAGTGTTTGTGTTAATTGGGATGGGGGTTGTGCTAGGAGTTAGCTTGACTGCTCTGTGCACTTTATTGGATAAAGGCTTTAGTCAGATTTGTATTGCTTTCTTTAGGATCATTTTTCCTCTCTTCCAGAAGAAATAGCCAGAACTATTCCTTTGACGGTGAAAAAATAATTGTGTCGTGGTTCTGATTTTGAAGCAAGACCCCAGTCCACTCCCATGTTGTTCTCTAGACCCTTTCGTTTTGCAAAGGGACTCCACAGTTTCCCTAGTTGGATCAAGGCTAGGCTGAGGGGTGTGTAAAAGGTTGGGGTGGGTGGG
>NW_004955467.1:9064446-9102345 GCF_000276665.1 Chinchilla lanigera | reverse complement strand
CGCCGGGGGACAGACACCCAGCAGGTAACCCCAGCCTGGCTTGCCCTCCCCTCTCCGATTTTCCTCCACACCCTCCCGGATGACCCCTTTCCCCCTTTACGTCTCCCCGATTTTCTCGGTCTCGCCTCTTTCCGAGTCCTCCTTGTTCCACTGCCCCCACTTGGGCTTGTCGCCCGCTGGCCGCGCCACCCGCCGTCTCGTGCAGCTTGACTCTTCCCCTCGCCCCGTAGCCTGTGCGCCCCAGGTCTGCCCGGGGCACCTTTCGGGGCTCTGTCTCGCTGTTTTCTGGGCTCTTCCTTCCCTCTGGCTTGTCCCCTGGGGCTCTGCGGGAGGAGGGAGACCCTGTTCTGCCTCCCTTCCCCAGCTCCCCGCTCCCCCACCTCTAGCCCCCTTTTTCCTTTTAGCAGTCTCTAGGGGTGTGGATAGAGCCGGAATTTGGGGGGCCCTCTGGAGGGGCAGGGGGCTGTGTGTTCCTGGGGAAGGGTGCTGTGAGTGTGTGTGAGGGGGGGGGCGGTTAGAGACCCAGCTGCCTCTCTGTTGTCCCTTTAAACGTCCCTTACATTTCTGGGGACTCGTGGTGGGGGAGGTGGCAAGCTGCCTGCCCGGGGGCAGGGCCCTTGGTTCGTCCACACAATCAGAGGTGGTAATGATTTAAAGGGACAGCCTTAGTGTGGCCGCTGCCACTTTGAGCAGGCGGGAGGGGGAGCCGGCAGGCCGTGTCTGAGGAGGTTTGGCTGGTGAGCAGGGCGTTTGAGGCTGTCTGTTGTAGGGCCTGCCTGGTCTGGGACTGTGCTGCAGCTGGGGAGGTGGGAGGAGGAGTGACAGCCCACCTGGGGCTTGCTCAGCCTGGGCTTTCTCCAGGATGCCACCTTTGGATCCATTGACTTCTTGGCCAAGAATTTTTGAGTCAAAACTAGGGAGTCTTGGCCACCAGGTGGGGGCCACCTGCGGGTCAGCAGCCTGGCCTGGGCCCTGGGGAGCTGGCCCTTCAGCTTCCTCTTTTGTTGTTTGGCTCTGTGCATAAGAAGGCCCTGGCCCCTCCCCCAGCTCCCCTTTCCTATCCACATGCCCCCCCAGTCACACACCCACCCCAGCTGTTGGACAGATGAATTACAGCCTCCTACTTGGGGCCAGGGCTGGTGAGGGATTAGAGCTCTGGAGTTGGCCTTTTAAATGGCTGTTGGCCCCTCCCCCACTCTGGTATCCAGACACCCCTCACCTACCCCACCACCTTGGCTGTGCCCCCTCACTTCTCTTGGTCCATCCTGAGGCCTCCGGACTCCCCTCTTTCTAAGCAAGGCCTTCCCCAGAACTTCTGTCCTCCAATACAACCACAACACAAATACTATCAACTACATGAATACACCTCCTGCTCCCTAGTTCTATGCTCTGAACCTCCCTCTCTGGAAAGGCTGCAGCCTCAAGAACTCCTCTGCAGCAGAAGGGCCTTGCCTGTCTGGCTTTCCCAGCCTGCAGCTGACCACTGCCCTGGTGAGGGGCTTTGCGTGTGTAACAAATAACACTTCCCTGGGGGCAGTGTCATCAGCAGCCACAGAAGCTTGCAGCACATTGCATCATGGAGGCTGGGGGCCAGAGGCCTTAGTCTCTGGGGCAGGGAAAAGGATGGGGGCTGGAAGAGCAGGGAATGGAGAGACTGGACTGGGAGCCAGCGTCTGGTCCACGGGCTGAGAACCATGGCTTAGGGGCATAGAAAACATAGGTCCCTGAGGAATGAGCCTGAGGTTAGGTTTGATTGAGGACTGACCCCTGCATGGACACCTGATTGTTTGCCCTGAACTTAAAAGACCTCTTTGTCTCTGAGGTTTGGGAGGGAAGGGAGTGGGCCTCTGTCACCTTCTTGGGCCATACAGAGGAAGGAGGTGATGGGGAAACAGGATATGGCCTTGAGGGTGGGATAGAGGGGGGCTTGTAGCAGAGGCCACGTCCAGGCTCGGGTCTAGAGTGATAGTCATTGCATAGGAGGAAGGCTCCTCCCTGTTGGGCCCGTTCATCTAGTCTGGCCACCTGCGCTGCTGGCCAAGAGCTGCCTGCACCCGCCTAGGGGAAGGGGAGGGGGCAGAGTCCAGAGGGTGGAGTTGACTGTCTGGTGTCTTGATAAGGTTGGTAAGGAACCTCTTGGTTGAAGCCAGCTGAGCTGAAGGAAGAGGGTCTGCATGCCCTGGGGCCAGGACTGAGGTTGGCTAGGGTGAAGATGGGGCTAATCTCACCAGGAGGGTCCTGGGGGAAGAGGGACCCATGGTTTGTTGTCCACTGTAGACTTACTCAGATGCCATAGCATGCTCCCCTACCATCTGGTCCAGGCTGCTTCCTGAAGGGGAAGGTTGGAGGACCACTTTGGGGGTGACTTTTACTGGTCACCATGGAAACCAGTGCTCCCATCTCATCTGATCTCACCAGAGCCAAATTTCTCCTCACTGAGGAAGGAGGGAGCACAAGGAAATACTGTAGCCTGAGAGAACCCACCTCTGACTGACTTACTATTTTTTTTTAGGTTCCCCCCCCCAGGCACCATGCCAGGCCGATAGCACTATCCACCCTACTGAGGTCTGCTACACCCCACTGCTGGGGTGCTGGTTCCAATGAGACAGGGCACACCAAGCTCCATCTGGTAAGTCTGGCCCCTGAGTGCCCTCCATGCTTGAAAATGCTTGATATGATCTGTATCATGCCTGCTGCTTAGAATGGTCCAGTCCAACTCTGAGCCTCCCCCTGTCATGTGTACTTAAGTGGTTCAGCCCTCCTGGTTTATGGTGCTCCTCTCTATCTCCTATGAATGGTTTAGTTCTATACCTTACCACCTTCTCTGGTACCACCAAAATACTTCTACCCCACGCCGCCACTGCTACAAATCCGTTGCTGATTGAATTAGGGTTAGGGTTTGTAAGCTGGAAGTACAGCATATGTGAGATACTCCTGGAGGAATTTCTTCTGGGAGAGGGCTTTGCTCTTATAAGTTGTTGAGTAGCTTGGCTTACGAACGTTGTTTGGAAACTGATGTGGGCAGATAGAATAGAACACTGCCAAACTGACTATTGCCATGGCAATCTTACCATCTCATTTTTCCTCCCAGATCCCTTTCTGTCCCTGCTGCACTATCCCATTCGCTCCCCACACCTTAAGTCTTACTCCTCTTCTGCTTCCTTCATTCCTTCTGCCAATTCTCTGCCTGAGGCCCTGCTGCGTTCCTCTTTCCTTTGTAGGGAAAAGAGATTTCCTCTAAGGCAAGAACTTAAATTCCTTGAGTGTGCATTGCTCTTCCTTATTACTCATTGAATTTCTTGAGTGGGACTGTTGTCATCTATGTATCTCTCTGTTTGGCATGACGGTTTGTACATTGGGGTGCCTCTGTGGATTTGTGCTGAATGAATGTGTTAAATGTATGAGTTTCATTGCCAAGAAACCCACAGTTTCTGAGATCTGCTGCACAGCCTCCTATTCATACCTTGTCTAGAGGACGTGAAAAATTTGGGATGGTAACGGGATAGAGCTGAGGAAGGCTGGCCCAGGAGATGGTCTGTGAGAATAAAACCAAGGGAGTGCAAGTGGACAGAGTCAATATAAAAGAGTGGTAAGGTTGTGGCTCTGGAAAGAAGCCCAGCTTTTTCAGTCACTTGCAGGATGAACTTGGGCAAATTACCTAACCTCCCAGAGCCGTAGTTTCCTCATCTGCAAAATGGGGTAATCAGAGTACCCGTTACGTTCAAATTTGGGGAAGTTAATTTGTAAAATTAAAATTAAGTTAATTTGTAAAATGTTTAACACAGTGCCTGGCATGTAACAAGTATTCACTTAGTGCTAGCAATTGTTCTAATGGGAGCTCTGAGAATAAGCCAGAATGTTTAGGAGTGGGGCTGAACTTAATTGAAGACAGCAGCCCCCTTCCCCGTAATTGACTCAAAGAGAAGGGTCACTGATCCAGAAAGATGCCAGGATTCAAGGGAGTGCGGCAAGGAGTCAGCCGGGTCAGCCTGTTCCCTGACTCTGTTCAGGAACATGAAGGCAAACACAGAAAGACATGTGCAGAGACACACGTGATCACCCTAGTGATACAGAGGCAGACCCAGACAAAAGACCGAGACAGGAGCCAGGCAGACACACAGACAGAGACAGCCCCGCGGAGTCATGTAGACAGGGATAATGACAGGAACGCGTCAGACACAGGCACTGAGGGAGACAAGATGAGCAGATATGCAGGTGCACACAAGAGACAGACAACCGGGCCCACACACAGCCGACCTTGTCAGACAGACTGGTGAACACAGCGCCCAGTCAGAGGCAGACACAAGGCCCGCAGTGACACATAGCGGGCCAAGGCCAGCACTGTCACTCCTTGGTGGGGGGCGGGGAGGGGCCGGCCGCGGGGGAAGGCTGGGGAAGGGAATCCCGGGCGGGCGGCCTGCCCGGGTGGCTGAGTCACAGCAGTCTCAGCCGGCGGCCCTTCTGTCCCCCCCAACCCCCGCCTCGCCTTCTCCCAGGTAAGAAGCGAGCCTTTAGCACCTGGCTTCCACCAGGCAAAATGAGGACAGGCTGGGAGCTGGCTGCCGCGGGGGTCCTGAAATGGCCCGGTGCAGCCGATCGGGTGCTTGCTCGGTAAAACCCCAGGAGCGGGGTCTGGTCTTTGGCGGTCCTGAGACTTTGTGTGCGCACGGCTGGCCTCTTAGACGCGTCCTGCGTGGCTGGGGCGCTGCGCGGAGGGGCTTCTCGGCCTCAAGCCCAGAGAGAGTTAAGTAGGTATGATTGATGGAGTGGTTTTCTCTAGGGGCTCAGGAAGGAGGGGGTAGGTTAAAGTCCGCGAGTCTGGAGCCCGGATGGAGGGGGCGGAGTTGGGCTTTGCCGGGAGTGCCCGGATGGAGAGGGCGTGTCCTAGGCGGGAGCGGAATTAACCCTTTCAGAGCGGCTAGCTTGGGATTGTGGATCGGGTCGGGGGAGTCTGGAATGTCTGCCCCAGAACTGTGTCGCCCTCCCAGCCTGGCTTTGGTCGCGTGCATCTATCTCCCATCTGTCTTCGAGAAGTCCGTGAGTGTCTTGTCTTTGTGCCTGCCCGTGGTTGTCCCCTCCCCTGGCTTCGTGTGGACACCCAGAGTCGGAGAGGGCTATTTCTACCCAGTAGTGAGAGTGGAGGTGAGAGTCGACTGCGAGCCAGCCACCGCCTGCTGGCCAGGGAACAGGTGTGCGTGTGGCGGCGGCGGCGGCGGCGGCGGCGGCGGCGGGGCTATCCCGCCCGGGGAGGAGCCGTTGTGGGGGAGAGGAGAGGGGGAAATTCCGCGGGACTGGTGGTGAGCAGTGTGTGGGCTGAAGAGTTGTGTCTGCCTGTGACTGAGTGTCTGAGTTCAGGGAGGCGGGGCTGAGTCAGTGGGAATAGGGGAAGGTTTTCTGGCTGACTCACACACCGCCACCCCAAACCTGAATCAGGCCAGGCCCCAAGTGAGGGCTGGGGGTGCGGGTCCGGGGTGGGGACTAAGATCAGAGGTGGCTCCTAGAGTAAGTGTGTTTAGTGCACAGGAAGTTTTGCCCTCTAGGGAGGGCAGTGTATTCCCAGATGCTGGCGTGGGGCTTTGTGGATAAAGGTTGAAGACCTGGAGGCAAGAGGGACGGAACTCACTAGCTTAGGGAAAGCTGAGTCAGTTCCCCGTGGGAGAGGGGAAGTGGCAGAGGGAAAGTGTCATCACGCAGGAAGGGAAGCTGTATTTCCTGGTAACTGGCTGCCCTCTGGCACCACTTCCTTAGTGGGGATTTGCTTCTCTGATACCTAGTCTGCCAGGGTCCGTGGGTCCCTGCAGATCTTGGGTGCGGGCAGCCAGCCTGGGCTCTACTTGACCAGTTAAGCGTTGTACTTGTTTAGGGATTGGTGGCATATACGAAAGCTGCTGCCTCTAAGGTAGAGAGTTGTGACAGAAACTCCATGTGAACCACAGAGCGGCCCGAAAAGCGCAAGTGTCCACCGGCACTCGCGGCGGAGTGGCACGTCGGGACCTGTAGGGTCCAAGCACTGCCGTGAAAACAGATGACATTGCCCCTGCGGGAGGGAGGGCTGTTTTCACCAGAAGTCCTTCTGCACTTGTGGGTTGGGTGGAAATTTCCCCACAGCGCACACTTTTCAGCGAAGGCGAACTTTCCAGCCGCCCCCAGCCCCTCGCCGCGCGCTCTCCCCCGGCTTCCTGCCCTGTGCTCGCTCCAGCTGGAGCGCTGGCCCCGCCCCCGCCGCTTTGTACTCGACTCTTGCCTCTCTCGCTGTTCTTTGTACTCTAGACTCTCAATGGACCGATCCTGGGAGCGAAGCCGGCTTCCTACCTGCGGGGACTCGGGGTAGGCTTGGGCGCAGCTCCTGGCCCGAGAGAGGCCAGAAAGACTAGCCAGGGCTAAAGAGAAGGTGCCCAGGACAGGGGAGCGCTGTGTCCGCCGTGGGTCGAGCCAGCACCGACGGGAAAAGGGGAGGGGGGGCACGAAGAAGGAAACGAAACGTTCTGGGTTCTTTAAGGGAGTAGGCGGTGAGAGTGGGACAGGGGTGATGTCACTGCCTGTCGAACCCCGCCCTCTTCCCTCCATAAGGACCCCCCCACACACACATACACAGCGCTTCCGCTGCGCAAGTAGCCACGTCACGGGCAACCCCCGAAATCCCCCCCTCCCTTGGGGGGCGGGGGCCACGTGGGCCGTGGGGAACCGCGTGGCTCCGGCGGGCAAAGGGCATAGAGGATACAGGAGCCACGCGAGAGGGGACACACGGGACCGCGGTGCGCAACTTCTCAGAAGTTGGGGGATCAAAAGGGGGACTGGTTTGGAGGGCGTCTGTTGGTACTGACTCAGAGAGCCAGGGAAGTGGAGAATTAGGTATGAGACTGGGGACTTGACCGTGGTTTGGGAACAGTGTTAGGCGATGGGGGTGGAGCGCTCTCGTAGTGCCGCTGATGGGTTTGGGTGCCAGAGTCGCTGTGCCCTGTGCCCGACTAGCCCCGAACAGCTCTAAGGAGCACTCGGGGTTGGCTCCTCAGTGGTTGGGCAGGGGTTGACTCGTGCCGTCTGGCCAGGACCGTGGTCGTTTCTGTCGGTGTGTTAGGATGGCGAGTAGCGCTGTCCCCCGAGGCCAGCCGGTGAGTGAGACTCACCGCCTTTACCGCGCGGGTCGTGCCCAGCCAGCCTGCTTACCGCTATTGCCCTGCTAGCACAGGTGTCATATCCACGATGGGGACCCCAGGTGGGAACCCGAGGTCACGTCGGGGTCACCTGGGGCCGAGCCGGTCTGACCGGCTCCGTTGCCCCTCCTCCCCTCAGCCTCTGCCTGCCGGGCTAACCTTGCTCCTATTGGTTCCGGCCAGGCTGTTACTGAGGCGGAGACACGGGTGATGATTGGCTTTCTGGGGAGAGAGAAAGTCCTGTGATTGGCTAGATCTCTAGAGCTCACCAACGCTGCAAGAGGACGCTCCCACCCAGGCCGGGTAAGCAACAGCGGCGTTTGGGTCGGTCCTGTTGGTTTCTCACCCGTTTGCACCCGCCATACGTTCCCTCCCATTCATCCCAGTTTCCAGCTACTCTCATGTTCCTCGCGGGGCTCCTTAGGCAGAATGGAAGAGCTCCACAAACGAAAGATCTGTAGGTGCCACGCACGGGCAGCGCAGCCCAGCCTCTGGGCCCTGACTCTGCTGGTCAGCTCACTGTGCTCCTTTTCCTCTTCTCTCTAGTATCGGCTGTGAAGGGTCAGGGGCTGCCATCTGGGGACAGTGGGCACTCTTGTCAGAGTGGCTGGAGCCGGACCATCCTCCCAGGGAGCTGGGGTAGGGGGCCGTGCTCGATCTCCAGGGCTCCTGGGGCCGCTGCTGACCTGGTAAGGGGAAAGGTTGGGATGAGGTGGCTGAGCCTACACTGACAATGCTGGTTTTGCCCCCAGTAAAAGCATTATCTCTTTCTCCTGATCTAGGCTGGATGCATCGGGCAGTGGACCCTCCAGGGGCCCGCGCTGCTCGGGAAGCCTTTGCCCTTGGGGGCCTGAGCTGCTCTGGGGCTTGGAGCTCCTGCCCACCCCATCCCCCTCCTCGTAGTGCATGGCTGCCTGGAGGCAGGTGAGACCTTGGGCCACATTTCCCTCTCTCTGTAGGCACTTTTCTGCCTGTCGTTTTCTGTTTCTGTGTCATTCTCTGGGCCTCAGTACCATCCCTGGTTTTTGCCATTCTCTGGGCCTCAGTACCACCCTCAGCTGTTCTTATTTTCTCAGTCCCCTCCTTCTAGGGGACAAGACTGCTTGCTCCTTTTTGCTGTATGTAATAAACTCTTTCTTTCTTCAGATGCTCAGCCAGCGTCGGGCACCCCCCGATCCCTGCTCCCTTACCCCCTTCACACAGCAGTAGCTCTGGGCACCCCAGCAAACCATATTATGCTCCAGGGTAAGTAGAAAATTTGAAGGTTCTGAGGTAGGGCTAAGGCTGGAGCCTTGACAAAGTTTTTCCAAGCCTGACCTTCCTGAACCCTTTCTGTTGTGTAGGACACCTACCCCAAGACCCCTCCATGGGAAGCTGGAATCCCTGCATGGCTGTGTACAGGCGTTGCTCCGGGAGCCAGCGCAGCCAGGGCTATGGGAACAGCTTGGGCAGCTGTATGAGTCAGAGCATGACAGTGAGGAAGCCATACGCTGCTACCATAGCGCTCTTCGGTATGGAGGAAGCTTTGCTGAGCTGGGGCCCCGCATTGGCCGGCTGCAGCAGGTAGGATGAGGCAGGGCATAAAGGGCTGGGATTCTGCCTTGCCTTCTGGCTCAGGGCCCCCACCTTGTATTTCCTTCTGTCTTTTAACTCCCACCTTTAGGCCCAGCTCTGGAACTTTCATGCTGGCTCCTGCCAACACCGAGCCAAGGTCCTGCCCCCGCTGGAGCAAGTGTGGAACTTGCTGCACCTTGAGGTGAGTCTGGGAGTAGGTGGGGGAGGGAAGAGCTCAGGCAAAGCCTGCATCTGTGCCATTCGCTCTCCTCCTTTTGTCCTCAGCACAAGCGAAACTATGGCGCCAAGCGGGGAGGTCCTCCAGTGAAGCGAGCTGCTGAACCCCCAGTGGTGCAGCCTGTGCCTCCTGCAGCACTCTCAGGCCCCTCAGGGGAAGAGGGCCTCAGCCCTGGAGGCAAGCGCAGGAGAGGCTGCAGCTCTGAACAGGTATGATTGTAGGTGGGCCAACAGACAGAGTATGCAGGTCTGGGACAAGGACTTAAGATTCTCACGCCCTTTTCTCTTTTAGACTGGCCTTCCCCCTGGGCTGCCACTGCCTCCACCACCATTACCACCGCTGCCGCCACCACCCCCACCCCTCTCTGGCCTGCCTGCTAGCCCCCCGTTTCAGCTGACCAAGCCAGGGTTGTGGAGTACCCTGCATGGAGATACCTGGGGCCCTGAGCGCAAGGGTTCAGGACCCCCAGAGCGCCAGGTAAGCCCATCTGTTGACTGTGTCACATTGTACTTGCAAGTTTCACACTTTGCATTCCTCACTTGTGTCTTTATTTATCTTCCATAGGAGCAGCGGCACTCGCTGCCTCACCCATATCCATACCCAGCTCCAGCCTACACCATGCATCCCCCCAGCCACCGGCTGGTCCCAGCTGCACCCCTAGGCCCCGGTCCCCGCCCCCCAGGAGCAGAGAGCCATGGCTGCCTGCCTACCACCCGTCCCCCTGGAAGTGACCTTAGAGAGAGCAGAGTTCAGAGGTCGCGGATGGACTCCAGTGTTTCACCAGCAGCAACTACCGCCTGCGTGCCTTACGCCCCTTCCCGGCCCCCTGGCCTCCCTGGCATCACCACCAGCAGCAGCAGCAGTAGCAGTAGCAGCAGCAGTAACACCGGTCTCCGGGGTGTGGAGTTGAGCCCAGGCCTTGTGAGTGATGATCTTGGATGGGCTTGCCTGAGGTGGAGCTTCTGAGGTGGCCGGAGCAGTGCTCTGACTGCCCCCTCTTGTACTTGCAGCCTGGTGCTGACCATTACCAAACTCCCGCGCTGGAGGTCTCCCCTCACCAGGGCCGCCTGGGGCCCTTGGCACACAGCAGTCGGAAACCGTTTTTGGCGGCTCCTACTGCCGCTCCCCACCTGCCCCTGCTACCTGGGCCCCCCTCACCACCTCCACCCCACTGTCCTCGCCTCTTGCGACCCCCACCACCACCTTCCTGGCTGAAGGGCCCAGCCTGCCGGGGAGCCCGAGAAGATGGAGAGATCTTGGAGGAGCTCTTCTTTGGGGCTGAAGGACCCCCTCGCCCTCCCCCACCATCCCTTCCCCCTCGTGAGGGCTTCGTGGGGCCTCCAGCTCCCCGCTTTTCTGTGGGCACTCAGGATTCGCACACGCCTCCCACTCCCCCAACCACCAGCAGCAGCAGCAGCAGCAGCAGCAGCAGCAAGAACAACAACAACAGCGGCAGCCACAGCAGCAGCCCTACTGGGCCTGTGCCCTTCTCCCCACCTCCTTACCTGTCCAGAAGTATAGAGCCCCTTCCCCGGCCACCCAGCCCAACCCTGAGCCCCCAGGGCCCCCCTCTGGCACCCTTGACCCTTGCCCTGCCTCCAGTTCCTCCCTCCTCCTGCCACCAAAATACCTCAGGAAGCTTCAGGCGCTCGGAGAGCCCACGGCCCGGGGTCTCCTTCCCAAAGACCCCCGAGGTGGAGTCAGGGCCACTCCCAGGCCCCCTGAGTAAAGCCCCTCAGCCTGTGCCGCCTGGGGTTGGGGAACTGCCTGCCCGAGGCCCACAACTCTTTGATTTTCCTCCAACCCCACTGGAGGACCAGTTCGAAGAGCCAGCCGAGTTTAAGATCCTCCCTGATGGGCTGGCGAACATCATGAAGATGCTGGATGAATCCATCCGAAAGGAGGAAGAACAGCAGCAGCAAGAGGCAGGAGTGGCCCCCCCACCCCCGCTGAAGGAACCCTTTGCATCTCTGCAGCCTCCATTCCCCAGCGACACAGCCCCAGCTACCACTGCTGCCACCACTACTGCCGACGCCACCACCACCATCACTACTACCACCACTGCTGCCACCACCATCGCCACTGCCAACGCCACCACCCAGGAAGAGGAGAAGAAGCCACCACCAGCCCTACCACCGCCGCCGCCTCTAGCCAAGTTCCCTCCACCCGTCCAGTCACAGCCAACACCACCCGTACCACCCTCGCCAGCCAGCCCGGCCAGCCTGCTCAAATCCTTGGCCTGTGTGCTGGAAGGACAGAAGTACTGTTACCGGGGGAGTGGAGCAGCCGTTTCCGCCCGGCCTGGGCCCTTGCCCACCAGTCAGTATTCCCCTGGCCCCCCATCAGGTGCTACTGCCCCACCACCCACCTCAGTGGCCCCTAGTGCCCAGGGCTCCCCACAGCCCTCTGCTTCCTTGTCATCTCAGTTTTCTACCTCAGGCGGGCCCTGGGCCCGGGAGCACAGGGCGGGTGAAGAGCCAGCCCCGGGCCCTGCGACCCCCACCCAGCCACCCCCACCCTTGCCACTGCCACCTGCTCGCTCTGAGTCTGAGGTGCTAGAAGAGATCAGTCGGGCTTGTGAAACCCTGGTGGAGCGGGTGGGCCGGAGTGCCATCGATCCAGGAGACCCAGTGGACACAGCAGACCCATTGGACAGTGTGGCTGAGCGACTGCTGCCTCCTGCACAGGTCAAGGAGGAGAGTGGTGGTGTGACGGCAGCAGGGCCAGGCAGTGGCAAGAGGTGCCAGAAGGAGCACCAGAAGGAGCACCGAAGGCACAGGCGGGCCTGTAAAGACAGTGTGGGTCGGCGGCCCCGAGAAGGAAGGGCAAAGGCCAAGACCCCCAAAGAAAAAAGCCGCCGGGTGCTGGGGAACCTGGACCTGCAAAGCAAGGAGATCCAAGGTCGTGAGAAGGCCCGGCCTGATCTTGGTGGGGCCTCCAAGGCCAAGCCACCTACAGCTCCTGCCCTTCCACCAGCTTCTGCCCCCTCTGCCCAGCCCACACCCCCTTCAGCCCCTGGGAAGAAGACTCGAGAGGAAGCTCCTGGGCCTCCGGGCGTCAGCCGTGCTGACATGCTGAAGCTACGCTCACTTAGTGAGGGGCCCCCAAAGGAGCTAAAGATCCGGCTCATCAAGGTAGAGAGTGGTGACAAGGAGACCTTTATTGCCTCTGAGGTAGAAGAACGTCGACTGCGTATGGCAGACCTCACCATCAGCCACTGTGCTGCTGATGTCGTGCGTGCCAGCAAGTGAGTTGGCAGCTGTCATCCCCAAGGCTGCTCAGTAAGCCTGGAGATGGTCTTCCCCCATCACCCTGATGTTTCTGTCTTTATCCCAATGTCCTCCCATAGGAATGCCAAGGTGAAAGGGAAATTTCGAGAGTCCTACCTTTCTCCTGCCCAGTCTGTAAAACCGAAGATCAATACTGAGGAGAAGCTGCCTCGGGAAAAACTGAACCCCCCCACGCCCAGTATCTATGTATGTGTGGGGCTCTAAGATGGTACTGGAGGTAATGGAGTGCTTGGAGCCCAGGACAGGGCTCTTACTCCATGGTCTCACCTGTTTGTTTCTCAGCTGGAAAGCAAACGAGATGCCTTCTCTCCGGTGCTGCTGCAGTTCTGTACAGACCCTCGAAACCCTATCACCGTGATCCGGGGTCTGGCAGGGTCCCTGCGGCTCAGTAAGTATGGCAGGCAGAAAGCTGAGGGAGGGTTTGAAGGACCTGAAGTAGGTATGACCCTGTGAGGACCCCCACACTTGAAGCCTTAGGTTAGTGGCTGTAATGAACTTACCTACTCCATAATGTACAGGCCATATTTGAGGTGTGCTCCAAGTGTTGGGTCAGCTGGCTTACGACTTTTCTCCATCTGTCATATGTCTCTTGTCGTGGGCAAGTGGGAAAGGTACCTATCTTGGGGCCTGATTTGAGTTACTTCTGGTTTTCTTGGTGATTAAGAATGAGACTACAGGGCTGGGGATTTAGCTCAGTGGCAAAGCGCCTGCCTGGCAAGCGCAAGGTCGTGAGTTTGGTTCCATGTACCGGAGAAAAACCAAAAAAAAAGAATGAGAATACAGATTGTAAACACCCCCTGAAGATCCATGGTTTGGGCTTCTTTTTCTTTCTTTCTTTTTTTTGATATGGGGTCTTGTTACACAGTTCAGACTGGCCTTGAATTTACTGTATAGCCCAGGCTGGCCTCAGACTCCTGGCAATCCTCCTGCCTCAGCCTGCCTAGTGCTGGGATTATAGGCGTGCACCACCACACTTAGCTGAGATTACAGATGTACACCACCATGCCCAGCCTCTTCTTCAGCCTTCTGATGTGCAAATTTTCAGACATAAAAGTAGAGAAAACTGTAGAAATGTGGAGGTCACTCTTCGTTTCCTTTATACCCCTCTATGCCACAAGGCTATTTGAAACACATTCCAGGCTTTCTTTTGGTTGACTAAATCTTTAACTGGCTCAAATGATAAAGAGGCTGGCCAGTCACTGAGTGTGTGCTTAGTGGCATGTGGCCTACTATATGACCAGCCCTTCTGGCCTCACATGGGGCTGGTGTCCATTCTCCTGGGCTGAGAGTCTACCTTGTCAAAGCCCTGGGCAATAGGAAAGACAGGAATGAGTTGGATCCTCAGGTCCTAACCCTGTGCCCCTGTGTCTGCATCTGCGTCTGTGTCTGCGTCTGCCTCTGCCTCTGCCTCTGCCTCATGCCCTACTTTACCCTCCCTTGCAGACCTGGGCCTCTTCTCCACCAAGACGCTGGTGGAGGCAAGTGGAGAACACACTGTGGAGGTGCGCACCCAGGTGCAGCAACCCTCAGATGAGAACTGGGACCTGACCGGCACGCGGCAGATCTGGCCTTGTGAGAGCTCCCGTTCCCACACCACCATTGCCAAGTATGCACAGTACCAGGCCTCGTCCTTCCAGGAGTCACTGCAGGTGAGGGGCAAGCCTGGGTGGGGGCTGGTTGTTGGAGTCAGGCTGTGGTAGGAGAGGTCTGGGAGGGTCATTGACCCAAGCCTGCCTCCCACTCTGGCTGAGCAGGAGGAGAAGGAGAGTGAGGATGAGGAGTCAGAGGAGCCGGACAGCACCACAGGAACCCCTCCTAGGTATGTCACAATCGTGCTGCTTTCCCACACGACTCCTCCTCATCCACGGGCTCTCCACCAACCAGCCTCGCGTTCTCTCGCCCCAGCAGCAGCGCACCAGACCCGAAGAACCATCACATCATCAAATTTGGCACCAACATCGACCTGTCTGATGCTAAGCGGTCAGTGCATCTGGGGCCGCAAAGCTGGGGCCAGGGTGCTGCCGACACACAGAGGTCCCTTCTCACAGTGCTTGCCCCCTCGCCCCTGCAGGTGGAAGCCCCAGCTTCAGGAGCTGCTGAAGCTGCCTGCCTTCATGCGGGTAACATCCACAGGCAACATGCTCAGCCACGTGGGCCACACCATCCTGGGCATGAACACTGTGCAGCTCTACATGAAGGTTCCCGGCAGCCGAACGCCAGGTGCATACCTTACCTGGAGCACAGCTCTGGGAAATGCAGGCAGGAGAGGAGGGCTGGAGGGCTGGGGTTGATTCCGATGAAGCAGACAGAGACTGGGGTTACTGCAAGATGCCAAGTCCACAGGCTTTGATCCTGCCAGCTATGTTGTTCTCTGTTACCACCTGCAGGCCACCAAGAGAACAACAATTTCTGCTCTGTCAATATTAACATTGGCCCAGGAGACTGTGAATGGTTTGCAGTGCATGAGCACTACTGGGAGACCATCAGCGCCTTCTGTGATCGGTGTGCATCGTTCCCTTGCCCTGTCACAGCTCCAGCTTCGGGTCCCCAAGGTTCCCACCTGACCCTCTGGCTTCCCACCCTGCAGGCATGGTGTGGACTACTTGACAGGTTCTTGGTGGCCCATCCTGGACGACCTCTATGCTTCCAATATCCCTGTGTACCGCTTCGTGCAGCGCCCAGGAGACCTCGTGTGGATTAACGCGGGGACTGTGCACTGGGTTCAGGCCACTGGCTGGTGCAACAATATTGCCTGGAACGTGGGGCCCCTCACTGGTGAGTGTCAGGCCAGTTCATGGTGTAGTGAGGGGTGGGGCCTGGCCGAGGAGTGAGGCCTGTGGTGGGGGTGGGCTTGGCGGGTGGCAGGCTGCTCTGGAAGGGGCTTGGACCCAGGTGGCTGTAGTGATTCCCTCTGGCCTCCAGCCTATCAGTACCAGCTGGCCCTGGAACGATATGAGTGGAACGAGGTGAAGAACGTCAAATCCATTGTGCCCATGATTCATGTGTCCTGGAACGTGGCTCGAACAGTCAAGATCAGCGACCCCGACCTGTTCAAGATGATCAAGTGAGGGTCCTGTTTGGGGGGGCTTTCTCTGCCCAGCCTGCCCTCTGCCCTTGTTCTACCTGTGTGACCCCCCCCTGCTCACCTCTTTCTCCATGCTGCCACGTGCCCGCAGTGTTACTGTGTTGGGGAAGCTGACAGAGTTTCTGCTCTCAGAACCTTTACTTTTCAGTGGTCTAAATAGACAAAAACTTAAAGTTTACGGATGCCTGGATGGGGGAATGTGACCAAGGCTTGAAGAAGAAAGCCCCCCTAAAGGGACAGGTTTTAGGGTACTGCAGTCCCAAGGGCTGAGTCCCAACCTGTCTGCCCCTGTTTGGCCTCGCATCCAAGCTGCAGGCAGCCTTTCCTCTCCAGCCTCCCGCCTCCTCCTTGCAGATTCTGCCTCCTGCAGTCCATGAAGCACTGCCAGGTGCAACGAGAGAGCCTAGTGCGGGCAGGGAAAAAAATCGCTTACCAGGGCCGGGTCAAGGACGAGCCTGCCTACTACTGCAATGAATGTGATGTAAGTGCGCCTGTTTCCCTCCGCCCTGCTCGAGCGGTGGCCGTAGCAGCCCGCTGTCCCGGTGACCATCCCTTGTCCCCACCAGGTGGAGGTGTTCAATATCTTGTTCGTGACAAGTGAGAACGGCAGCCGAAATACGTACCTGGTGCACTGCGAGGGCTGCGCGCGGCGCCGCAGCGCGGGCCTGCAGGGTGTGGTGGTGCTGGAGCAGTACCGTACCGAGGAGCTGGCGCAGGCCTACGACGCCTTCACGCTGGTGAGGGCCAGGGCCTCGGGCGAGGGGCTCCGGAGGGGGCGCCGGGGGCGGCCTGACGGCCCCGCCAGCGCGGGGAGACGCTGAGCCCGCGCCCACTTTCTCCCCGCAGGCCCCCGCCAGCACGTCGCGATGAGGCCGGATGCCCCGCCCCACAGGGCGATGCAGGCCACCAGCACACGCCTGGGCTGGACCTAGGTCCCGCCTGTGGCCGGGAAGGGGGTCGGGCCCAGCCCTTCCACCCTGTTGGCAGCTCCCCTCGCTTAATTTATTAAGAAAAAAAATTTTTTTAAGCAAGAGGAAAAAAAGGAAAAAAAAAAAAAAAAAAGGGAGACGGGGAGGGGGCCGGCAGCCCCTCGCCCACCAGTCCCTCCCCTCACCGACTTTGGCCTTTCTAGCAACAGACACAAGGACCAGGCTCCGGCGGCGGCGGGGGTCGCATACGGGTTCCCTCACGCCTGCCCGCCGCCCGCCCGCCCGCCGGCTGGCGCAGATGCACGCGGCTCGTGTATGTACATAGACTGTGGCAGCCGAGGTTTTTAATGAGATTCTTTCTATGGGCTTTACCCCTCCCCAGAACCTCCCTTTTTTTACTTCCAATGCTAGCTGTGACCCCTGTACGTGTCTGTTTATTCACTTGGTTATGATTTGTATTTTTGTTTTTTTGTTTTTGATTTTTAATTTATAACAGTCCCACTCACCTCTATTTATTCATTTTTGGGAAAACCCGACCTCCCGCACCCCTAAGCCATCCTGCCCGGCCCTCCGGGACCGCCCGTCGCCGGGCTTTCCCTGAGCTCCAGTGTCCGCCCGGCCCGACCCGGCCGTCTCCGCCTGCCCGTCTGCCCGCGCCTCCAGCGGGCTCTCATGGTGCTCAAACCCGCTCCCCTCCCCTACGTCCTGCACTTTCTCGGACCAGTCTCCCCATTCCCGACCCATCCCCGACTCTGCCTGAGGGTGAGCGACTCCTGTACTGTAGGGGAAGAAGTGGGAACTGAAATGGTATTTTGTAAAAAATAAATAAATGAATAAATAAATACATTTAAAAGTTTTAAAGAAAGAACTATGAGGACAAGGAACCCTGTCCGTCTCCCCCCCCACCCCGCCCCCGGCCAATTTTAAAAATAAGGACCTTCACCCCCGTCCCTTTTCTTTACAAGTATGAAACAGCCCAGGGCCAGGGTCTCACTGGGGCAGGGACACCTCGGGCGTTTCTCTGGGGTTTTGTTTTTTGCAGGGGTGGGTTTTTCTCCCCGCTGGGGCTGCGGAGGGGTGGGGGGTTTACAGTCTCGCCCTCTGGCACTGCACTGTCTCTCTGCCCCAAGGGTAGAGAGGTCTTCCCAGTCCTATCCTTATTTTTGGTGATTTTTGTGTGAGAATATTAATATTAAAAATAAAAGCAGAAAAACCCCTGTTTGATAACGTGCTGGTGGTGATACCAGGGCAGGGTACGGGGGAGGGCCACAAGACGGTGATTGATGGGGACGTATGGGGCAGACCCTAGCTAGGGCGAGCCCCTCCCCTGAGGCGCCTGTGGAATGTCCAGAGCGCTCTGGTCTCTCCTTGGGATGGGGGTGTCTAATCCTAGAGCCACATTCCAGGATGGGGGGGGAGGGGCTGGGCCGGGGGAGGGGCAGGAAAGCCGGCTAAAAGGGCGGAGGTCCAGACGGGCGGGAGCCAGCCGGGCCATGGCGGATGTCCCTGGTGCACAGCGACCGGTTCTCAGCGGCGGCCCAGAACCCCGGGACCCCCTGGACTGCTGGGCCTGCGCTGTGCTGGTAACGGCTCAGAATCTGCTGGTGGCTGCCTTCAATCTTCTCCTGCTGGCGCTGGTCCTGGGGACCATCTTGCTACCCGCTGTCACCATGCTGGGCTTTGGCTTTCTCTGCCACTCCCAGGTGAGCATACATCCCAGGGTGTGCGTGTGGGTTGGTTTTCGTGTGTAGTGACGCTGGTGTCTGCAGGCCACCGGTTCTCGACTGGGCCGTTTTATCCTGGCAGAGCGGCCCAGGTTGGCCTGGGCCTGACCGCTGTTCTTCTCCCACAGTTCCTGCGCTCCCAGGCACCCCCCTGCACCGCACACCTGCGGGATCCGGGCTTCACGGCCCTGCTGGTCACCGGATTCCTGCTCCTCATGCCACTGCTTGTGCTTGCCCTGGCCAGCTACCGCCGCCTCTGCCTCCGCCTCCGCCTGGCTGATTGCCTTGTGCCCTACAGCCGAGCCCTCTATCGGCGGCGCCAGGGCACCCAGCAGCCCAGGCAAACCCGGCCCTCAGCAGGGGCCCAGGCTCTTCCCACACCAGGAAAGGTCTGGGTCTGAGGAGCCTCAATTCAAGAACAACCTTAAGTCTGCCCTCCCCTCCTGTCCGCCCAAGGATTTGAAATGAAACCGGGGTCTTCTGCCTTGCTCAATCCTTGTTTTAGCTGGGTCTTAGCATCCCTTTGGGGGAAGAGCAACCTCTGTGGATCCAATGGTAGTGAAAACTCCCATATCCCCAGAAGACTCACCTTATTCTTACTACTCACATCCATCCTATCTGGGCTGGACCCTGCACACACGCACCCCCTCCCATCCTTAGTGAATAGGACAACTTGTATTTACAGCTCTGAAAGACAGAGGTGGAAGAGAAGAAGTGATCACACATCAATAAAGAATTTTTTAACTGAATGTGCTCCGTGAACAGAGGGGTGGCACAGAAAACATCATTTCTGCCCTGTGCCCAGGAGCAGGAAATGAGTTCCCCAGGGTACATCCCCAGAGTACAAATGCACAGGACCGAGCATCCTTCAGCCTCCCGGCCTGCTCTTATCTCATCAGTCCCCCTTCTTCCTGGTCAGAACTTCCAGAGTTCTGTCCCTGACCTCTGTGTCACCTCCCCATCAACAGAGTGGAAGGGGCCCTGTTTCAGCTGCCTACCCAGCTCTCCTTGGGGACCCGGGCCTGTTCTCTGACCTCAACCTAGAGGAACTCGGTGTTGCCAGGCCGGAGTGGGAAACAATGGGCCTTCCGGAGCAGGATGACACCCCCTCCATCCCCTCCGGCCACAATCCTGGATCAGCAGCGTGGGAGGGAAGATGCAGGGGCCCACCCTAGGGCCTGCTCAGCCTGTGCCCCGTCCCCACCCTCGAAGTAGAAAGCAGCTTTGGCATCCAGGATATCAGGTTGGGGGAAGAGGACTGAGAATGCTCCCGACTTCAGATAAATCCTTTCCTCTAAGGGTAGGGCGTGCTCTTTCTGCCCTGGCATCCAGGTTACACACAAAACACTTCTGTCAGAAATTTAATGAAGTCTCAAAGACATGCAAGATTGTGGTCAAAGATATGGGGGCCCTGACAGGCTCTCCCTCTGCACCTCAATAGAAACGATGTGGTGTCCCGGTACCATGGCCAGACCCAGCACACGGGGTTCCCCGGCAGAGAAGGAATCTGGAAAGAAGGGTCAAAGCATCAGTGAAGCAGGCCAGTATCGATCCCGCCCCTTCTGAGCCACAAAAACCAGCCCTAAAAAGCAAGGGGGTAGAGCCAGGCTCTGAAGGGGAAATGTCTTGCCACATTCTCAGATGGGTGTGCATCCCCTGGGCACTAACCCGACGGCTTGAGGAACTCCTGTGCCGAGCCCAGAATGACATTGCAGTCGCGGTCGGTGCAGAGGAAGCAGCCAACTAGAGTCCGCCCATCTGTCATGCGAATACGCATGGTCTTGTTGAGCAGCGCCTCCAGTTGCTGCCGGGCACGCGCAGCCGGAGAGTCTTCAAGCTCCCCGTCCGAGTCCTGCACGGGGCAGGAAACGCACTCAGACCGCGCAGCCAGGGATGCCCGCCCCGCCGCCCACGGAACCACAGCTCCCGGCATCCCGCGGGGCACTCACACGCAGCCCAGAGGCTGTCGGGAGCTGCAGTTCCCCCTTCATACCCCCATCTTGGTGCCCGATTGCTCCTCAGTCTCTGAACCCGAGCCTGCGCTAACCCCGGCGCTGGAGCTGCTTTGACGCCGACTGCAACAGCCATTCTCCTCTCGTAGTAGCATGGTCGGCCCAGCTCCAGCCATTTGCCCAGGGACCACCTCTGGGCGCTTGAACTTCCCGAGAACCTTTCGGGTCGGGTGTTCTGAGATCTCGCGAGCCCTTCCGACTTCTTTCCTTTCGCGAGATCATTCATAGTCACTTGGGCAATAGCAGAGATCTCGCGAGCGTCTACTGTGGCTCGCTGAAACCTACTACACCGGACGTCTTAAAATATCGCGAGAGGTTTACCTGTAGTTTCTTACACATCTAACCCTGAAATTTACAAGAATACGTTCTTCTATCTTGCCAACTCAGCTTTTATTTTTTTTTTTTGTCGTAGGAGATAATTTCGCCTACGTATCCGATGTATTCCAGGCCCCTGAATTAAAACATTGTTTGTTTTCTCCCGGAACCCAATACTTCATATACACGACGGCGGAATCAGACTACATTTCCCGTGAGCACACGCAACCCAAGATCCTCCTCGCCCATACAGTATTGAATCTTAGTTGACGGTGGCTGAAAAAGGACAATGGTTTCCATGTCAGCGGGTAAACGCACTGGTCTAAGCGCCTCAATGGGAGGGAGCATGGTGTAGTGAGTATGTGCTGAGGAGAGAGGAAACAAGCTAAGGGACCCGGTGTTTAAAAGAGCCAGCCATGGAGCGCCGAGGCTTAGTGCCTGGGCCAGACTTTGAGTATTTCCGGCGACGGTATTTCACGCCGGCGGAGGTGGCACAACATAACCGGCCTGAAGACCTTTGGGTGTCTTACCTGGGATGTGTGTACAACCTAACCCCGCTGGTACAGGAGTATAAGGGTAAGGGGCACACTTTGGGCCAGGGATGAGCTGTGTGTGGCGTGTGGGGGTGTTTTGGGTGGCGGTCATTGACAGCGGCTGCTCGTTCCTAGGGAACTTGCAGTTGAAACCCATCTTGGAAGTTGCAGGCCAGGACATCAGCCACTGGTTTGATCCAAAAACCAAAGACGTGAGTTCTGTTGGAATCTGGTTGACGGGGAGAGCGGGGAAGGGGAGGAAAAGTAGAACAGCTAGAACCATGAAATTGTGACTGCTCCGACAATCCCCGTTCCCAAACCCTGTTTTAAAGATCCGCAAGCACGTAGATCCGCTAACCGGTTGCCTGAGGTACCGCACCCCGCGGGGCCGCTTCGTTCACGTCCCGCCTCAGCTGCCGCGTTCGGACTGGGCTAATGATTTCGGGAAGCCCTGGTGGAAGCGGTCGCAATACGAAGTGGGGCGGTTGTCTGCCAAGACTCGGAACATCTGTATTGTTAACACGCTTACGTCGCAGGAGCACGTCCTGGAGGTGAGATTTGGTGCCCGGGTGAGATTTAGTTAGATAGAGGGAACTGGGAAGCAGGCAGATCTTCAGACCACCAGGTTCTCATAACGGGTAGAGACTGTATTCTCCCTTTACACTGACTGAGGAAAGCAGACTACCCAGGTTTCCAGGGTTGGAAATTCTAGGAGTGGCTAGGTCACAGTGGCACAAGAGACTCTTTCATAAGTACTGGGCAGCATCTTAGTGATGGTGATCCTTGGAAGCTCTTACATGCTCTTTTGGACAGCAGTTGACTTTTAGTCTACCCTATTGTAAGGATGAAGAGTGTGTGTGTGTATGTGTATGTGTGTATGGTTCTGACCCTTTTGGGTCATCTTTTAGACTTCATTGCATGCTGGAACCTCAGCTTTATTTCAGGGACTGTACAGTGCCCAAGCTGCTGTGTGTCAAAGGAGACATTCTGATCCCAGCTGCCATATACTGGGTGCTGGGTGTCCCCATCCATCGTGTGTGTGTGTGTGTGTGAATTTTCCATCCAGAATTCTGGAGGTAGGGTGCTTCTATGTTCTTCAGGTGGGGGCTCTGGAGTCAGTGTGGGAAATTCTGCACCGCTATCTCCCCTATAATGCACATGCTGCCAGCTACACATGGAAATATGAAGGAAAGAACCTGAACATGAATTGTACCCTGGAAGAAAATGGGATCCGGGATGAGGAGGAAGAGTTTGACTATCTCAATATGGACAGCACACTCCACACACCTGCAGTACTGCTCTACTTCAATGACGACCTCACAGAGCTATAGGAAAGATGTGTGCTCTTGTAGACTCAAGACATATTTTGAGTTTGTCTTTTTCTGTGCCTTGAGGAAGAGGTCAGGGTGTGGGGTGCCAGGACTTAGATCTCCATTTTCCTCTTGGAACCGTCTTGTGGTTGGTCCCTTTGCCCTTATGAAGAATGAGTCCTGTTCCCCAGCTCCTTTACGATTTGCTCTGAGAAAATTAGGGAGGATGCCAAAAGTGAACTAATCTTTAGGAATGATACAAGAAGACATAGTATCTTGGATTAGGGAGATGGAAAGGAAGAAAGTCAGATGGAGCTAAACTAGAACTTTTTAATAGTAAGAAAAGTCCTACATGGGGATGAGGGAATGGAAGAACATTTTTGCCAATGATGGAAATGTGATGGGTGGGGAATATGAGATTTACAAAGACAAGAATAGGAAAAAAAAAAAAAAGAATAGGAAATAACTATCATTGACCATGCAGAATTGGCTTATCTCCTTCTAGAAGAGTATTGGACAACTTAGACACAAGAAGATAAATGTTATCAGGTAATTCAGTGTAGGTATTATACTGGATGCTTTATATATCCTTTTTATTACAACTATCCCATAAGGTGAATGCCACTAACACTATTTTACAGCTAAGTCTTTTGAACCTTAGAAAGTAGCACAAAGGCAATTGGTTAGTAACTAGGATGCAAGTCCAAGTCTGCTAGCTCCAAAGATCACATTCTTTTTCAGTGTAAAGAGACTGTCTCAATGTCTGACCTCATGCTAACATTGGTAACCACTGCTCTCAGAATAAGTATTTGGGATGTAGATTTGTCCTGGATGTGTTGCACAATGGGAAACCATATGCCTATTGTGTCATCACACACTTATTAAATTGGAGTTAATTAGCACAGTACTTCAGGGGCAGAGAGGGGGCAGGGAAGGCTAAGTGTCAGCTAAGCAATAGCTATTAAGGCTGCGTCTTTGTTAATCCCATAGAAAAATTTCTAACTTTTTTGATGCAAAGAGCAACTTTATTGACTCACGTTAAAACTAGAGTGGGGAACGGGCTTGTAGATTGGGACACTTTGATGAGAGAGCAAAAGGAAGCACTTTTCTTTCCACCAATGGGCCTTACTACTTAGAGAAGGTGAGGAAGACAGTTGATTTTGTGAAACAGTGACTCCAAAAGAGGGGTTTGATAGAAGTCATGTAAAGAAAGGAGCTAAGTAAGACAGAAAACCCTCCTAGTGACCAAATGAGAACCATCAAGGACTAGATTTGATTCCCTTAAACAGGAGTCAGGAATTCAGAATAACAGACAGGTAAACTTCCTGGCAGCAGCAGGCAAAAATGAATCAGGGAGCTGAAAATATAGCTCAGTGGCACAAGCGCCTGCCTGGCAAGGGCAAGGTCCTGAGTTCGATTCCTGGTACCAAAGAAAAAAAATCACGGAGTTTAGAAAATCTTTTTGGTCAGAGGCCCTAGGCCCCAATGCAAGAGAAGGTGGTTGCTGTGAGATACTAGGTGGGCTGCATGGGAGTTTTCTGAGGGGCTGACTGAGAAGCATGAACAAAGGTGAAGATATCATTGTTGACTTCTGCAGTATCTGAATTCACTGAGGCATAAGTCTTCTGTCTAGTCCCATGGAATTCAGGAAACCATGTATCATCTGAATTAATCACTGTGATGTTTAATCAGTTTTGCAGTGATTTCATGTGTATCTTCAACTAAAACCTAAGCTATTTAAGAATCAAAGCTGTGCAGTTCCTCTCATGCCAGCCTCAGGGTCTATGCCTATGGAATGTGCTCATTCTGCCCAAACTTGTCCCTTTTCTGTAGTACATATCATGCTTTAGTACCTCTTGCCAGAAACAGCCCTTTCTTCATATACCCAAGTAGAAGCTGGGCGTGGCTGTGCACACTTATAATGCCAGCACTCCGGAGGCTGAGGCAGGATGATGGCCAGAAGTTCAAGGCCATCCTCAGCTACATACTGAATTCCAAGCCAGCCTGAACTACACAGCAAGACTGTCTCAAAAAACAAAACCAAGTAGAATCTAGCTCTAAATATCTCTGGAATCCATCTTCTCTTCTCTGAGTTATCATCATTTGTTGTCTAGACTGTTTGGGAGATTTCCTAACTGCTCTTCCCATTTCCACTTATGCCCTCCATACACTGTGTCAGATTGAACTCTGAAAAATCAAAACGTCTTGCTTCCCTCAACTTCCTCAGCGGCTCCCATTTGCTTTTGGAATAGTTTTAAATTCAAAGACCCTGCATGTGTCAGGTCCTGTCTACTTTGCACATCTTACAACACTCTTCTTCATTCCCTGGGGAGGGGGGCTCATTTCATTATGTGTCTTCTTGCCTCGGAAGCTTCACAAAGACTCTTTTCTCTACTCACCAACCCTTCCTTTCACTTTCCACCTAGCTGATCCTAAATGTTTCTTTCTCAGGGAGGCTTTTCTAATTTCTCAAGATAGGTTAAGACTTTCTGTTAAATCTTCACCATTATGCATTTTTTAGAGTTCTTACTTTGTAAAATTTTGGATGTAACTGTCTAGTTGGCTAGTAGATTGTAAGCTCTTAAGGGCAGTTTAGTCCATCTTGTTCTTTACTGTATTCCCGATGCTGGGTACACAGCTGCTCAATAAATTTTGACTGAATGAACTCAGATGTTGAGGAACTCTTCTGTAATAACTAGTGGGTGGAATGTTGTGTCCTGGGAGGCAAGAGACAGGCTGTTTGGCTCCTGTGCTGCAAGCTCCATCTACAGGTTTCTTCTTCACTGCTTCCCACAGATCCAAAACTGAGTTATTACTACTGTACATAGTTTTCTCTCCAGAAATGTTTTGGGAAAAATGCTGTTATTTCCCCATCTGGCCACCAGATGGCTGTAATTGCCTGCAGAGTCAGGGAAAGGGGTCTGGAGGTGGGAAAAATCCAGGCTACAAAGAAGTTAGGATTGAAGGTGGCTCTTTGAGATTTATAGTGGGGAGGGAAAGATAAAAAAAGTAAAAACTACACTGTCACCATTCTGTTAACATTAGATTTACTTCTGCTTTTAGTTTTTTCCACAAGCACATGTCAGGAAGGGAGTGAAGTTTGAGAAGTAACTTGTAGGGTGGAGCAAATAGGGATTCTGATTACAGGTGTGGGTGTATGGGGTGCGATACAGAGCCAAGGAAAGAATAAAGGTATCAGAACTTTTACAGTATTTTTAATATAATAGACTGCATTAACTTTTTTTTTTTTTTGGTACTGGGAATTGAACTCAGGATCTTGCGCTTGCCAGGCAGGTGCTGTGCTGCTGAGGTATATTCTTGGCCTGCATTAACTTATTACTTATTGATTTCTTTTTGCAATAAAGCTTTTTATTTGGCATTGTCTTGTTTTCTAAATATCCAAAAGTAGATATTTGCCTGAGGAATATGTAAATGATGCCTCAAACTAAAACCTGAAAGTAAACAGAACATAAGTGTAGGGTCCAAGTCCTCTTGTGGTGATCTCTGTTGTGTTGGAAGGAGGCTGGGTAGAGAATGAAGTATTGAAAACTGCCTGTTCTCAGTAAACCATAGCAGCTTCAAAAGACTAAACTGGCCAATGTTTACTACAAGCCCCAGTCTGTACATACATACATCATTGGGGGGTAATAAAGAGGCGTATGTTCTTTGCAGGAAACATGCCCAATCTCTGGGATAAAATATATGCACAGAAAAGGTAAATCCAAACGGGACACAATAAAGGACCAAACTGCAGTATAGAAAAGGTTTCTATCCTCATGGCAAGTCACAGATATGTGTGTGTGTACACATGCACATGGATGTGTATTACTTTGGAGAAAACTATAATTTTCATCAAATCCTCTAAATAGCCCAACCCTCTACCCCTGAAATATTATACATGCTTATATACAAATAGCAATTCTTTTAAAAGTCTCGAATATCAAAAGTGAAATTACAGTGTGGTCCCATGATTCCTAACACCTGTTTCAATGGTCTGCCTCACCTGTGTCATACCGGTAGCGTCCCCGTGGCTCAAATTCCTAAGCTTTAATCTTGGGTCTTTGTTAATGACCTGTGTGAAGTGTTTTACTGCCATCCCATGTTTTATTCTGGTTGTGCCTTGAAGCTGAGTGAGGGGCTCCATCATTTGGGATTGAGAGTATAACACCCAATCACGACAATGGGATAAGGTTAATATATCCATTCCCACAGCTGAGTCTGGGAAAGCAGCACGTAGTGTGTTGATACTGGGAGAACAGTTGCCCTATGGTGGATCAGCAAGAGCCCAAGGTTTAGTGGTAAGAAAGCACAAAAACATTTGAAACCTGAATGACCCTTATTTTGAAATTCAAGGATTAGCCATTAAAAAAAGATTAGGCATTCAAAATACCAATATGCAGCCCAAGTACTGGGTATTCTAGGCACATGGAAAGCACTAAAATATAACAACAAAAAACTGACATATGAATACATAAAGAGAGACTATTAAAGTTGGGATGGGGTAAAGAAGAGTAAGATGAGCAACAAGATAGTAGACTGCTGAAATTAAGTCTCTCCCTTACTGGGGGCAGCTCAGGTTTTGCCCTTTAGGACCTTCTGTTTAGTGGGCATCCAGCTTCAATCATCTCATGATATAATCTCTGGATCCTCAATAGCCATGCAGTGCCTAGCACAGAATTGCAATAAATAAATGCTTGCGGGTATTTATTAATCCTTAATTAATACTTATGGTACACATAACTACCTCTTTGAAGCCTATTAAACTCAAGAGTCAGAGATTTAGATAAAGTCCCTTGCTACTTGTCCACTGGCACTATTTGAAGATGCAGAAAGTGAGTGATATGTAGGCTAATAAACTGATTCTCCTATAGAACAGTAAGGGAGATGAAATGTATAGGCTTCTCCTGAATGATCAGTATGAAGAGGCAGATATTACTCCATATCATTGAAGGCGAACCTTTTAGAGCTTTCAATGATAACAAACACCTGGCTGTGGCACACATGCCATAGGTTCACCACCACTGCTTTGTAGTATACCATGGTATGTGGGTACATGTAACAGAAGCCTGGCTGTTGAAGCTTAACAACAAAGGGTTCGTGTCACTCAGCTAATAGAGATATTCAATTAGTGAAACAGCAACTTCACCAATCCTCAGTTTCAGGTGTCTCCTGTTTTCCCATTTTGTCCTTGTGTTCATCAACTTTTTAGCTGTTCTACCTCTAGCCTAAGGATCTGCACAAGAACCTGCATGATTTGGCTCTCTAGTCCCCTCTTTGTCTCCCACATTGGCGTTTCAGTTTGTGAAACTCCTCCAAGCTCCTTCTGGTTACAGCCTTTTCATTTCTCTGATGGAACACTCCACCCACCCTCCACTCATCATTTGGCTAATTCCTGTTAAAGTTGCTTAATCACATGTCACTTTCTCAGAGGTTTGCTGTGATCCTTCAAATTATATTAAGTCTCTTCTCATACTCTCTCAACATGCCCTGAAACATGTTACCTATAATTAAAATACTTAGTGTAATTTTTCATGTCCATCTTTCTCCCTTCTTAGACTGTAAACTCCATGAGGACAGGGATCATAACTCTTACTTGCCACTAAACAACCAGCACCCAGCCTAGTGCCCAGTATGGATATTCAATAAACATCCATAAATGGGCAAATGTAATAAATGCTACAAAAGAGATAAGTATGAAATGCCTCAGGAACATAGCAGGAACAGCTAATCCCCTCTGGGGAGACCAGGCAAGACTGAGCCTGAAGGACAAGGAGTTAGCTAACTGAAGAGGAGGGAGATTGTAAAGGGACAGGTAGAAGACAGAATGCTTCCTGCAAAAAATAAATAGCACAAGCAAATATTAGAGGTGAGGGTGTGGGGAGCTCAAAAGCAGAAGGAAGTGCAGCGTGTTGCTGAGAGGAGCGGGATACGAGAGGAGAGGGGAACAGTGGAAGATGTGGAGGCCAGGCCAGGTCCTGGGAGGCTTTGTAAGTCCTGGGAGGCTCAGGTAAGTTTCTGCGTTTAAAAAAAAAAAGATATACAGTAAGTCCCCAACCTACAAACATTTGAGTTGTGAACTTTCCCAAATATGAATGGACCTGGCATTATGAACACTTGTAGATGTGAACAAATTGTGGTGGTAGCTCAAGTGTCTGCTGGACATTGTCACAGTTATGCTGCTGTGTGCTTACTGTACAGTGCAACAGCATACAGTACTACAGTGCTCAGTCAGAGCCCAGGATGTCCAGAAGCAAGGGGAAAGCAGTGGTGATGTGGAGAGGACTGCTAGGAGGGGCAAAGCAATATAAACCACATTTGTGTCAAAGGTACAGTATGTAAGACTCACTTATGTTGGACTTAAGAATGAATCCAACTTTAGAAAATTCTCTTGAAACAGAACTGGTTAATAAGTCAGGGACTTACTTCATCATTTATATACAATGAATTTCACCCTTTTAAAGTATATAATTCTCAAGACCAGCCTGGACTGCATAGCGAGACCCTGTCTCAAAAAGACCAATAAAATAAAATAAAATAAATAAGTCAAGTGCTTGTAAAAAGAGGGGGAGAGAGAGAAAAATAAAACAAGTTTAGGATTAAAAGTTTTATGGGGAGAAGGCCATAATCATATTTGCATTTTTATTTATTTTTTTTTTCCGGGTACCGGGACCTCATGCTTGTCAAGCAGGCACTGTACCACTGAGCTAAATCCCCACGCCCAGATTTGCATTTTTAAAAAGTGACTTGACTACAATGTCAAGGCAGAATGGAATGAAGGGGCTGTGGGGAGCAGAGACAACAAGGCTGCAGCTGGCTGATGCTACTGCAGCAGTCTGGGATAGGAAGGTGGCTAGAACGAGGTTAGTGGCAGTAGAGATCAGTTCAGTAATTGGGTAGAGAGCAAAGTTATAGTTCAGATCTAAAATGTCTGGTAAAGCCTCATGCGTTTACAAGGTGACTGGACCTTTGCAGGGGCTAGTCATCAGCAGATTCATCTACTGGTGGATTCAGTAGCTAAATGCACTGTTGGGAGGCGGGCTCCAGTTGGAGGTAGGTCCCTGGGGGTGTGACCTGGAAGGGTGTGTTCTTGTCCCAGTTCCTCCTTGCTACCTGGCTACTATGCAAGGAGCACCTGTCCTCTGCCATGCTCTTCTGCCGTGTCATTTCTGTCTTGGAGCCAGCCAACCATGGACTGAAACTATGAGCCAAAATAAACCACTCTTTTAAGTTGTGACTATCAGGTATTTTGTCCTAGAGATGGGAAAGTGAGTAATACAAGGTCTGAGGAAGAGGGAAGAGGCAAATGTGACACCAAGTGCCTGGCTGGGCCAGCCAGGAAGATGATGAGCCCAGTGATTGAACAAGGGAATGCTGGAAGAGAAAGATGAAATTACCTATATGAGGTAATTTGGGGGCATACAAGTATGCATGTTCAGACCTTATTTGGTAAAGATAGCTCTGGGTCAGAGTTATGGGTGTCAGAATTACTGGCAGATATAAGTCAAGGATGAGATAAACTTGAGAGTGAAGTGTGATCTAAGCAGAGGGCCTGGGAGGAACAGTAAGTGGGAGGAAGGAAAGGAGACACACAAAGAGGAGCTAGAGAGGTGAGTGAGAAACAGGAAAATGGTGCCATGGAAGCCAAAGGGAGAATACTTGAGAGGAGGGAATGGAAAACTGTGCAGTGTTGCACAGAAGTCAAGTATTATGATGATGACTTGAGTTCTATAGATTTAAAATGAAACAGGTCAATGGTGATTTTTGTTAGAGAAGGCAAGCTATAGTTGTACAAGGTGTGAGTTATAACCTCAGAAGAGAGGTATTCTGGGCTAGGTGTGGTGGCACACATCTGTGATTGCAGCACTTGGGAAGCTGAGGCAGGAGGACTACTGTTGAGTTTGAGGCCAGCCTGGGCTACACAGTAAGTCCAAGGCCAACTTGAACTACATAGCAAAACCCTGTCTCAAAAAAAAAAAAAAGAGAGAGAGAGAAAGAGGGGCATCCTCGCTTTGTAACCATATACAGAATATCTACCTTACTTTAGCTTCTATTATTCAACCATAAAATAGAGATAACAGAAAGTGACAGGACAATAGGGACACTCAGGACATGGTTACCCTAACAGAAACTTCTGGTGTTGAGAAGATTAAATGAGATAAGGGATGGGAAAATGCCTTGGAAAAAGCATTCAAAACTTCTACTTTTCTTTCCTATTCTTTTTTTTTTTTTTTTTTGGTTTTTGGTTTTTGGTTTTTGGTTTTTCTCCGGTACTGGGAACTGAACTCACGACCTTGTGCTTGCCAGGCAGGCGCTTTTGCTGCTGAGCTAGATCCCCAGCCCCTTCTTTCCTATTCTTATGTATCACAATTTAGTGACAAATGCTTCCCTTGGGAATTCCTGATATTTCCCAATATTCAGCATCCAGGTAATATCTGTCATGGTTAGAAAATTAGACCACATCTGTGACTAACATTTGGTTTCCAAATGAGTAGCATTTACGCCTCCATAAGAATTATCTGAATCCAGTAAAATGAGGTTTGTTTCATATTATGGCAGAGTGGAGCTTAGTTATACAAAATGAGAGAAAGGAAGGAAATGGGGCCAACAATTAGGAACAAGAATAAAATCAGCCCTCTGCTCCTGCAGTTTAAGGTCCTATTCATAACCCAGGTCATGAATTCTCTCACCTTGCAATCATCTTAAGTGAATCTCTCTGAGGTGAGAAATGGCTAACAGTAAATTTGATTGTTTAGAACAGCTACCAATTATTAAGTGCCTTATTATTAGCCAGTGCTTTGTGTAACTTAGCTCGTTTAATCCTCACTACAACCCTGTGATGTAGGATGGTTTACAGATGAGGGAGCTGATACTTAAAGAATAAGTAGCTTGCCCAGGGCCAAAGTTAGTAAGTGGCACAGCCTGGCTACCTCTCTGAGTCTAAAGCTCCAACTCTTCCCCTAATAGAGTGGATAACTTCATTATTGGCTCTGGAATATATTTTAGGAATATAGAGCCAGTTTGTAATATAGAATCTTTTAAAACTTAATTGCTTTAAATTTGTGAATCAAATCTAATATAGTCTAAAATTAACATGACTTCCCTGTACAGAGATCTAAAAAGGTCAAGAGAAAGTGGATGGGCAAGAGGAAGCCAGCTAGGGTTAGTACTTACTATGACACATCTATTGGGAAAGGTGTCAGGGTAATTCTGCTGAGACAACTGTGGCTCAATAACAGATGGTACTTGGTATAAGTACAAAGTACTTGTAACTGGCCAGCCAACAGAAAACTTAAGGTTATCCATTATCCCAAATGCTTGGAACAAGTGTGTGAGATTTTATAATTTGTCAAATTTTGAATATTTGCATATACATAATAAGAGATCATAAGCCAGGCATGGTAGCGCAGGCCTGTAATCTCAGCACTTGAGAGGCTGAGGCAGGAGGATTGTTGTGAGTTTGAGACCAGCATGGGCTACAAAGTGAGCTCAAGGCCAGCCTGAACTGCACAGCGAGACCCTGTCTCAAAAAAAGACACACACACAAAAAAAAAAAAAAAAAAAGAGAGAAAGAGAGAGATCTGAAGAGATGCAATTCAAGTCTGAACACAAAATCCATTCATATTTCATATATGCCTTAGTCAGTAGCCTGAAGGTGATTTTATACAACGTTTTTAGTGTGCCAGCATTTTGATTGTAACCTATCACAAAGTCAGATGTAGAATTTTCTAGTAGGAACATCATGTCAACATTCAAATATTTTGTATTTTAAAGTATTTCCGATAATCATATTAAGTATGCTTAACATGTATTAAGAAATTGTGAGCCAGGTGTGGTGGCACACCCCTGTAGTCCCAGCACTTGGGAGGTTGAGGCAGGAGGATCATTGCAAGTTCGAGGCCAGCCTGGGCTACAAAGTGAGCTCAAGGCCAGCCTGAACTGCACAGCGAGACCCTGTCTCAAAAAGACAAAAAAAAAAAAAAGAACTGTGGCCAGTTATGGTAGCACATGCTACCTCCTGGAGGCTGAAGGGGGAGAACTGCCAGGAGTTTGAGGCCAGTCTGGATGACAGAGTGAGATCCTGTCTCAAAAACAAAAACAAAAACAAAAACAAACTGTTAAAAGGTAATTTTTTTTTTTTTTTTTTTTTTGGTCCTGGAAATTGAACTCAGGACTTCATGCTTGCCAGGCAGGTGCTGTGCCACCGAGCTAAATCCCTGGCCCCTAAAAGGAAATGTTAAAGGGAAAATGTTGGTTTGCCTTTTTGTATAGGACTATTCAATTTCAACATAATGGTTAATCAAAGCAGATCTAAAAAGCAAAACTGGCAGAAGACAAAGAATAATTTTAGCCAGATATGGTGTCTCAGCCTGTATTCCCAGCACTCAGAAGGCTGAGGCAGGAGGATTTCTGTGAGTTTGAGGCCAGCCGGGGCTCTGTAGTGGGTCCAAGGCCAGCCTGAACTCCATAGCAAGACCCTGTCTCAAAAAAAAAAAAAAAAATTTTAAGCTTAAATCTCTCTCCTCTTGTTCTTCTACTGTTTTTATTATTTTGTTTTGTTTTACTTTTTGGTTTTTGTTTTTTTGAGACAGGGTCTTGCTATGGAGTTTAGGCTGGCCTTGATCTCACTATGTAGCCCAGGCTGGCCTGAACTCACAGTATCCTACTGCCTCCCGAGTGCTGGAATTACAGGCAATCTTCCTCTGCTTACTAAAGTATCTCTTTACTCAGTGAAGGGCAAGGAAAAGAAAAGACTTAACTAAAAAGATAACAATAGAAGTATGAGAGACCAGCTAAAATCCTTTAACTGAAAAGACATTGCAGGGTTTGGGTTCTTCATTAATTACTGGAAGTACAGAGAACTCTTCCACAGCTCAGAAATTATATTCTAAAAAGATGCTATATTATCACATTAAGCTAAACACATCCAGAAACAAATGTATCATGTCATCTTAAAGCCAACTTGTTTCTCAATTACTATGATTTTAACAGCGGCAGCTAGGCATGGTGCTGCACACCTGTAACCCCAGCACTTGGGAGGCTGAGGCAGGGGGATCATTGTGAGTTCGAGACCTGCCTGGGCTACAAAGTGAACTCAAGGCCAGCCCGAACTGCATAGTAAGACCTTGGCTCAAAAAGACAAAAAACCACAACAAAACAAAATTAAAAAAAAAAAAACAAAACCAAAAACAGTGCATCTCAATTCTTTTTTTTTTTTTTTTTTTTGTGGTACCGGGGATTAAACTCACAACCTCACGCTTGCCAGGCAGGAGCTTACACCACTGAGCTATCTCCCCAGCCCCAGCATCTCAATTCTTGAGCCACCATATTGTCCAAGTCTCTCCTTTTCTTCAGGCCCATCATGGTCCATAAGTTTGGGTATAAATGCCTGCTTTGCTCCTCAATAGCTCTTACCTTGGATAAGATAATTTAATCTCCATTTATCTCTTTTTTGATCTGTAAAATGGAGATTATGTCAGTTTGTACTTTATAAGGTTACTGGAAGGGATGAATCAGTACGTAATAAGTACTTCGGATATTTTCTAGACACAAAGGAAAACTCAATAAAAATTAGAAATCATTTTACTATACATCTTTTACAGATAGTTTGTTTTTATACTTTTTCTGTTTGTTTTTTTTTTTACTGTTGTTGATTTCTGTAACATCTTTAACCAAAAAAACAAGCACTAAAGCTGATGTGATAAGGCATGCTGATAGTCCTAGCTACTCAGGAGGCTGTATTGCAAAGATCTCTTGAGCTCACCAGTTCAAGACCAGCCTGGGTAACATAGGAAGATTGCGTCTCAAAACCAAACCAAATCAAACCAAACCCAACAAACACCAGCTCACTTTCCTACCCACTCATCTTCCTTCTGTTCCCTCACTCCTGTCACTTTACAATGTTGGACTGATCCTAGGGCTAGAAACAGGCCCAGCAGCTTCCTGATTATAGCACAGATAGGAAGTAGATCTCTGATGGCCCAGTTCCACAGTGTTCTGCTCACTCTGGAAGCCCAGCCTACTGTGGTCCTTCCAAAATTGAATGAGTCTCCTGGATACAATCTCTCTCTGCTTATGAGAACTAAAGTAGTTTCTGTTGTGTCCAAGCTCTGTTAGAACACACAATACCGACTGAATAGTTTGTCATAAATGGTAGAAATACTTTCCTGGTTTATCTTTTAACTTTATGACAATTTCCTATACACTACAATTTAGTTGTAATCTATATTTTCCTTTATGAATGTTGCTCATTGTGCTTAAAGCCTTTTCACCCCCTAAGATCATTGCTTATTATCTCATTCTAGTTCTTTTAAATTTTAGGGATTTTCTTTCTTTCTTTTTTTTTGAGACAGGGTCTTGCTATGCATTTCAGGCTGGCCTTGAGCTCACTTTGCAGCCCAGGCTGGTCTCGAACTTCACAACGATCCTCCTGCCTCCCTGCCTCTGCCTCCTGAGTGCTGGGATTATAGGCGTGTGCCACCATGCCCGGTGTTAAATTTTTGTTTTTAATGTAGCTTTTAATCAGATGATAACTCATAACTCATTGGAAAGACTACATATTTAACTATAAACTACATAGTTAATAACACATTTAATTATATCCATGTTTGTTCTTACCTTATTCCCTCCTGTCCTATCTAAAGCTAATCTCTTCACCTGGGCTCTTATCTCGCTCCTGTCGCCTATCTCCTAAAAGTAGACAAGACTCCTACTTAAGTACTATAGGGAAGAGGTTTGAGAAATTCAGGATAGCTTGGAAAAGTCACTGGGGAGAATTATGACTCAACAAAAGACACCAACTAGAAAAAAAGGCTTTCTGAACAAGGACACTAGTATGAACCACCATGGTGCTTTCTTCTGTAGTACTTTACACACTGCATGTATACAGCCAAAGTGATCCTCACCCACAGGTTGGGAGGAAGGAAAATGAGAAGAGGTACACTGGCACTCACTGGCATATTGGTGGGAATAATAGACAAGGGACTTTAAGCTGGACAGGAAAGGAGGTGAAGAGAGTGGGAGCTGATCAGGAAAAAACTAGGAGCTAAGGAAATAGACTGTGTCATAGGCCCAAGAATAGTAGGATGTACGTGAAAGAGAGTTAGAATCGTAGAACACTGTGGCCAAGGTGGGGGGACTTGAATTTCATATTTCAGAAGAAATGGGGAGATATAAAACAGATTTTAATATTCTTTGTTGTTGGTGCAAATTCAACTATGAAATAGTTCTCAGTAACAGATAAAAATTTTAAATTAAAAACCTCTATAACTAACATTTTAATGGTTTCTCACAATCTTTAGCTGCTTATTTAACTCATTCACCACCACAGGTGGCCCAGGTCTGTACTTATAGCACTCTGAGAGGCTGAGATAGGAGGATTACAAGTTCAAACCCAGCTGGGACATTTTAGTGACTTAGTGAAATCCTGTCTTAAAATAAAAAATATAAAGGGCTGGGAATGCAGTACAATGCAAAAACCCTAAATTCAATCCCAGTACTAAAAAACAAAAAAACTTTTTCAACAAAATACATTTTACAAATGGCCAGCTAGCTGGGCATGGTATGTGTCTGTAATTTCAGCACTTTGGAAAGCTAAGGCAAGTGGATTGCAAGTTCAACTCTTGCTAGGGCAATTAGTGAGCCCGGCTCAAAGTTTTAATATTTTTGAGATCGGGTCTCTCTATGTAGTTCAGACTGGCCTTGAACTAACTATGTTGGCCAGGTTGGCCTGAACTGTGATCTTCCTGCCTCAGTCTCCAGAGTGCTGGGATTACAGATATGTGCTATTATGCCTGGAAAAGAAAAAAATTAAAAAGAGGGCTAAAGGTGTAGCTATGTGTGAAAGTCCTGGGTTTAATCCCCAGTCTCACATAGAAAATAAATAAAGGTGATGAACTGCCAAATAACATACTTTCCAGGGTTTGTACTTTATTTTTTAGTATTTTCCAGGAAGGTACTGTGCTGCTCAGCTATATCCCCAGCCCTGGGTTTTAGTGTTTTCACAGGGCTGGGTAACCATTATTCAGAATTCCAGAACATTTTTTCTTATTTTTTTGAGACAGGGCCTTGCTATGTAGTTCAGGCTGACCTTGAATTCACTATGTAGCCATGGCTGGCCTCAAAGTCAAGGCCATCCTCCTGCCTCAGCCTCCCAAGTGCTGGGATTATAGGCGGGCACCACCATGCCTGGCTCCAGAACATTTTCATCCCCCCACCCTCAAGAAACCCTTTCATACTCATCAGCACTTACTCCCTAATCTTTCCTCTTCTTAACCCTGTCAACCATGAATCTACTTACTAACTATAAATTTGCCTATTCTGGACATGTCATATAAAAGGAATCATACTATGTGTGTCCTTTGTAGGCCTGTGTAGCTTTCTTTCTTTCTTTTTTTTTTTTTTAATCTTTTTGAGACAGGGTCTCACTATGCAGTTCAGGCTGGTCTTGAGCTCAGTTTGTAGCCCAGGCTGGTCTCAAACTTGCAGTGATCCTCCTGCCTCAGCCTCTCAAGTGCTGGGATTACAGGCATGTGCCACCACACCTGGCTCATTGTGTAGCTACTTTTTTAAACATAAAATATTTTAAGATTCATCCATGTTGTAGTATATATCAGCACTTCCTTTTTGTGGCTAGATATTTCATGTGTGGATATGCTATATTTTGTTTATCCATTTATCAATTGATAGACATTTGGGTTATTGATAGTTTTTGGTTATTATTATTTTCTGAAGATTCACATATAAATTTATGTATAAACATGTCTCAATTCTCTTGGGTATAATACCTAGTACTGAAATTACTGGGTCACATGGTAACTCTATATTTAACTTTATGAAGAGTGGTCAGCTTGTACTCTTCCTGACTTCCCTGATGCATTTAGCATCAATGATCATGCCTTTCTTCTGGAAGCTGTCTTCCTGTTCTGCTAACCCTACTACTCTTAGCAAATCCCTTCTGTTTGGTTTCTCTTCTACTTCCACCCTTCAAAGTTCCCCTGTGGCTCTGGTCTGTAGTCTTTGTTTAGTATTCTAACAATTCTTACTCTCTAAAGAGATACCAACCCTTACTAGAGACTTCTATCATGAAATTACCACCCCAGCCGGATAAAGTCCAACAATACCTGCTAAATGCTTTCTTACTCCACCTAAACTGCCCTTCCTCATCTCTGCTATATACATGTAAATCCTAGTTATCTTTTGGGGTCAGCTAATAGCTACATATGAAAGTTCTCCACTGACTCCCTCCATGCTGACCCAAGTTCTTTTCTGAATACTCAGATTTTACAGCAATAAGCATAATCACATATTGATAATTAACTTTTTGTGTATGTTTATGTCTGATCTCAAAAAATGTCTCTTCTCCCTCCACCTAGCCAATATCTTGGTGACCAAAACATTTTCAAGTTGCACATGAAAAAGTAAGTTCCCCTTCCCAGTACCAATTACTATAGTTTCTTGTATATTCTTCCAGGAAGCTCCTACGGATAGTCACATTTTTTTCTTTCTTCCATAAATGGCGCCATGTTACGTATGCTCTTCAGTACCTTTTTTCCCTCATATTTTAATTAGCCTTTTAAGTGAAATTCATTAACTTTTTCAAAAGTCTAACTACATCATATCTACTGATTATACTTTGCTTATGTGTTTTTCTCTTCAAAACCAGAAATTAAACCTGAGCGTGGTGACACACCCACCTACCTGAGAGGCTGAGACTGGAGGATCACAAGTTTGAAACCAATTTGAACAACCTAGTGAGA
>NW_004955467.1:9055142-9063901 GCF_000276665.1 Chinchilla lanigera | reverse complement strand
ACCTATAATCCCAGCACTCAGGAGGCTGAGGCAGAAGGATTGTTGTGAGTTCAAGGCCACCTTGGGTTACAAAGTGAGTTCAAGACCAGCCTGAACTGCATAATGAAACCCTATCTCAAAAAGACAAAAAAAATTCAAAAAACAATAAAAGGCATTTATATAAATATAAATTTTTCTGTAGTGTTTTTAGTTTCTTTAAACATAAATAAACTAAGTAATATTATAACGTTAATATTGTGCAGTTTGTTTTTTTCAACTGTATATTAAAGAATCTTAGCTGGGTATGGTGGTGTATGCCTATAATCCCAGCACTTTGAGAGGCTAGGGCAGGAGAATCACAAATTCAAGTCTTGCCTCTGTAACGCAGCAAAAGTCTGTCTCAAAATAGAAAAAGCAGGGGTAGGAGGATGTAGCTCAGTGTTAAAGGAACACTGGGGTTTGATCCCCAGTACCAAAAAAAAAAAAAAAAGGAAAGGAAACTTACCATGTATATGCATACAGATACAATTCACTTTTCTTAATTGGTACATAGCTTATTTAGCAATTCCTTGTTATTGGGGATTTAGGGTATTTCCAAATTTTGTTTGTTTTTTAAGACAGAGCATCATAGTTCAGACTGGCCTCAAACTCATGGCAGTCCTCCTGCTTCAGCCTCCTTAGTACTGGGATTACAGCGGTGAGCCACCACACCTGTTCTGTTTCCAAGTTTTTGCTACAATGTTATAATGAATATCTTTGAGCATGTTATATTACACACAAGTGTGATGACTCTCCAAAATAGATGGTAAGAAGTGGAACTCTTGTCAGAAAATATGTAAATTTAGAAGTGTAATACATGTAACTAAATTAGCCTTTGCCAGTTCTGTAGTATAACTGTTAGGCATTCTTTCAATACTGAGGCCCCAGTTTCTGGATCTATAAAATTAAAGTGATGCTCCTAAAATGTGTGCCTATACCATCAGAAGCAAACAAAATACTTTTATTTTAATAATTATTTGTATTAAAAATAAATTAGGAAAAACAATTACCATACCAAGTCAAGGATATATGGATGTAATTTATTTATTTATTTATTTTTTGTCTTTTTGAGACAGGGTCTCGCTATGCAGTTCAGGCTGGTCTTGAGCTCACTTTGTAGCCCAGGCTGGCCTCAAACTTGCAATGATCCTCCTGCTTCAGCCCCCCAAGTACTGGGATTACAGGCATGCACTACCACGCCTGCCTTTGGATGTAATTTACAGTAATATAAAATTTACATTTCAAAAGACATTTATTTTGCTAGGTATGGTGGTACATGCCTGTAATCCCAGCACCGAGGGAGGCTGAGGCAGGAGATCACAAGTCTGAGTCCCACAGGGTCAATTTAGCAAGACCCAGTCTCAAAATAAAAAATATAAAAGTGTGGAGGATGTGGTTCAGTGTTAGAGTGCCCTGGTTTAGATCTCCATCACCAGAAAAATAAAAATATATATATATATATATAAATTTAAATTGAAGAAAAATTAACAGATATATTAAAATTAGTATGCACTCAACGCAGTAGGTGATAGGGCAAATCATATGATATACACAGGGCTGAAGTTACTTCCTTTATGAAATTAGGAAGGGACTAGGTTCTGGGAATATGGCTCAGTAGAGAAGCACCTGCTTAGGACATATAAGACCCTAAACTCAATCCCAGCACTAAGGGAAACAAAAAGCCAGATGCTGTAGTAAGTACACTTTTGTAATCCCAGTACTTGGGAGGCTGAAGCAGGGGGATAACTTCAAGGCCAGACTGGGCTACACAATGAGTTCAAGGGCAGCCTAAACTATATAGTGAGGCACTATCCTGAAAACAAGCAAGCAGACATTAAAGCTGTAGAATCAAGATTTTTAGTGTGTTGTCAACATGAGGTTGTTGATTTTTCACTGATAAGACATTAAGAACAACAAAACTCAGACCTATATATTCATCACAATTACTTCATAAAAGATTTAAAATGATTTATAATTATAAAAATGTATGTTAAACACATTGAAAAAAACTTCAATTTGTCTAGTTAAGTATAAAAACTCATGTTTTTGCTCTTTCTTGCTTTAAAATCCATTCATGGGCATTCTCCTACAGAGAACCATCTCACTTGTACAAAGGACATGTTTAACATTATAAACATGGGCAAGTATATGTATGTATACATTTTTAATGATATTTATACTACATATGATATATAATATATAAAAATATGTAAGATATAGCCAGGCATGGTGGTAACACTAGTAATCCCAGCATTTTTTTTGTTTTTGTTTTTTGTTTTTTTCCGGTACTGGGAATCAAACTCACAATGTTGTGCTTGCCAGGCAGGCGCTGTGCCGCTGAGCTAAATCCCTAGCCCCAATCCCAACATTCTGAGAGGCTGAGGCAGGAGAATCCCAAGTTTGAGCTCAGACCGGCAACTTAATGAGACCCTATTTCAAAATAGAGTATTTTTAGCTGGGCATGGTGTCACATGCCTGTAATCCCAACACTTGGGAGGCTGGGCAGGAGGACTGCTGCAAGTTCAAGGCAACCTGAACTACACAGGGACATCCTGTCTCAAAAAACAAAATAAAACATATTTTCAAATGCTGAGGGCCAGGCCTGGTGCCACATGCGTATAATCCCAGCACTTAGGAGGTTGAGGCAAGAGGACTGCTACAAGTTTGAGGCCAGCCTGGACTACATAGTGAGTTCAAGGTTACTATGTGGCAAGACTCTTATCTCATAACAAACAAACAAACAAACAAACAACAGCAAAGAAAAACACATAAAAGGGCTGAGGGATGTAGCTGAGTGTGAAGGTCCTGGGTTCAATCCCCAGCAACACTAAAATAATCAATCAATCAATCAATCAATCTCAGAATAAAAGACAAACTTCCAGGGTAAGTAGCAAACTTAATTAGCCATTTTGGAATCATCTATCATTGTTAAATTTTAAAAATTAGGTATAGAATATTCTGAGCATTTATATGCTTTTCATTATTATCACCAATTTACATATGGTAAAAGACAATTAGGAATCTCTTTACTCTCTCCTTGGTAGAAAATCACAGATTGCAAATTTTTTTTAAACCTTCAATCTACATGTTGCATGTCTTTGTGCTCTTTCACTCCTTCTCACTGGCTCACTACAAAAGGGTTATAAATTGGGTCACAGACTCCAGTGTATTCATAATACCATGAACATGATTTTTTATGTATGTATGGGGTTTTGGGGGGGGGGCAACAAGAAAGGGTATATAACTTTCTATCATCCAGAAAAGTGAGAAACTATTGGTTTAGGTAAATTTATTGATTTTTTTTTTTTTTTTTTTTTGTCTTTTTGAGACAGGGTCTCACTATGCAGTTCAGGCTGGCCTTAAGCTCAGTTTGTAGCCCAGGCTGGTCTCACACTTGCAACGATCCTCCTGCCTCAGCCTCCTGAGTGCTGGGATTACAGGCTTTTGCCACCATGCCCAGCCTATTGATTTTGTTTTTTAAAAAATAATATTATTGCCTTGGGATTCTCTTCAATATTTTTTCTAGGTTTTTTTTTGGGTGGGTGGGTCCACCTAATTTCTGGTTTCCATTTGATAACTGCATATCTCAATTCCTTGTTCTCACCTTAAGGCTTCTAATCAAAAACAAGAAATACTTCCTCTACCAATTAGTCATGAGGAATTGGCACAAAGGAATTTCAAGGGTGTTTCATTTTGTTTTGCTTTGTTTTCCAAAGTACAGAAAGATGGAAAAGGCAGAGAGTGATGCCCACATAGAAACTGACAGGCCGGAAGACAAGCAGCTAGAGACAGCAAGACACAAGGCACAGATAAAAGGCCTAAGGACACACAGAATAGACAGGCAAAAGAAATATAGAGAAACCTAGAAACACAGGAGAAACACAAGAACCAAGTAAACAGAGAAGAAGGATGGGAGAAAAATAGACATGCTGGCAGGGAAAAAAGGATGACTGACAGAGAAGCAGCAAGATCATCAAGAGAAATGCAGACTTGCAAACAGAAAGGGGAAGAGAAAAGAGAAGTAAAGGAAGAAAACAAGGTAAGAAGGAAGACAAAGTGATAATACTATTTCGTACAACATAGTGCCTTATAATTTATAAAGTGCTATCACATACATTATTGCAGGCAGACAGAAAGAATCCCACAGACAAATGGGGTGATAGAGGAATACAGGCCAATCAGAGAGAAGAGAGGGACGGTAGCCAATCAGAAAGAGGCTAAAATGGAGACCTAGACAGACAGATAAGAAGAAATACAGAATCAGTGAAACAAGGGGCATAGAGATAGGGGGTAAAGCAGTTAAATTCAGGAATATAAGCAGTAAAAAAAGCATAAATGAAAGAAGAGTACATTGTGTAGAAAAGTTGTATCATGTTTCTCAGAGACCTGGTTACAGGCTGAGTCTCTAAAAGTGTTATAATGGTTCTTAAAATGACATAGAAAGGATCCAGCAAAAAGGATGAACAAAGAGAAAAGTTTTAATAGGGAGCAAAGCTTTTTAGATGAGAAGAAAGACAAATTTCTTGGGCAGGCCTAACTCAGCAACCTAAAAGGATCTAGATTCATATGCTAAGTGGGAAAGGTCTCTGTCTACTCTAAATATATGAGCAGAGTTTATAAACTTTTACTAATTATACCTATATTTATGTTCATTTTTATACTTTCAGGGTTTTCATGTCTTTTCTGAACTAGTACATATTTCAGTGAGAGCCCAACAAAGACATGCTGTCCTCTACATAACTCACTATGTGGAATAGGAAAGAACAAGCACTTCCTAACACTCCTTTTGTACTGACAGTAAAAGCATGCGACCAGTAAAGAGTCAATTAAAAATACAGGTGCCGCCGGGCATGGTGGTGCACGCGTGTAATCCCAGCCCTTGGGAGGCTGAGGCAGGAGGATTGTTGTAAGTTGAGACCAGCCTGGGCTACAAAGTGAACTCAAGGCCAGTCTGAACTGCATAGCAAGACCCTGTCTCAAAAAACAAAAACAAAAACAAAAACAAAATACAAGTGCCAGCTGGGTGTGGGGGTGCAGGGCTGCAATTCCAGCCCTCAGGAGACTAAGGCAGGAAGATTGCTAGAGTTTGAGGTCAGCCTGGGCTACAAAGTGAGTTCAAGGTCAGCTTGATTGGCATAGTGAGACCCTGCCTCAAAAAGACAAAACAACAACAACAAAAAAAATACAGGTGGCACAAGAAGAATCAGAAAGACAAAAGAAGCAAGAGGTGGCAAGCCCAACAAAGTCAGTAAGGAGACTAAACAGGAGAAGGAACATCCAGCAAAGCTTGGAGAAAAATATTAAGGAGCAGAGCCAAGAGCAAATAGTAGACCTATATATGTGTAGATTCTTCTCTGGGGCAGCATCCAAGAAATGTGACATAGTGGCTACCTCTATAGAGGGACAGGAACTTATGCCCAGGGGGAGAGGAAGAGGCAGGAGATTTACTTTACACACTATAGGTTTAGTACTTTTAAAATTTTTACTACATATATGTCTATTCAAAAATTCATTGGGAGAAAAAGTAAAATAAAAAAATCAAGCAGAGATGTGGACAGTAAGAGCTTGCCAAGCAGACAGCAAAAAGGCAGGAAAATATCAAGAGACTAGGAGAATGGCAAAAAGACTAAGGCAGGCAGACTGTCTGAGGAAACAGAAAGTCAGAAAGAAACAGAGACAACTGAAATAGAGACCAATGTGAGAGAAGGCAGGGTCCGGGATATGGTATGAAGACAGTTAAGATTTGGGGGTGAGGAGATTATTGACAGGACTGGAAAGAGAGACCCTCCCCATGGATGGATGCTGGCAGAAAGGAAGCCAAGGGAGAAAACGCTGATACATATCAAGAGTAAAAAGATACAGGCATTAAACAGAACAGCAGGCAAGCAAGTAGGGTAGATAGGCAAGAAGACAGACCGTAAGGGAGGCAAGGAAAAATGGTGATCTTAACAGCAATAAATAGGAGGGACAAGTAGAAAGGCAAGATACATGATGGGGGCCAGGGCAGGGCCTGGAAGGTACACAATCCAAGAGATGCAGGCTAAAAAAATGATAGAGACAGGCAGGCGGGGAGACAGATGGCTAGAGAGAGAGTGGTGGGCAAACAGCCAGAGAAACAGACAGACAACCAGAGAGAGGAAGAGGCTGCCAGCCCGTCAGGGAGAAGCAGACCGGGAGGCAAGCAGACACCATAACAGGAGCAAGCAGGTAGAAAGGCAGGCAGAAACAAGGATAGAAGATGACAAATTAAGGGGTCAATAGGGAGGAAAGGAAAAAGCGAGGAGGGGAGGAGAGGGGAGGGGAGGGGAGGGGAGGAGAGGAGAGGAGAGGAGAGGAGAGAGAAGAGAAGAGAAGAGAAGAGAGAAGAGAAGAGAAGAGAAGAGAAGAGAAGAGAAGAGAAGAGAAGAGGAAAAAGCAAGCAAGTAGGCAAGCAAGCTGGCCAGCCAGAGATATAGACAGGCGGCGGGGTTGAGGGGAGAATCAGGCAAATTAACAAATCCATATGTAAAGCACTCTCAGGAAAGAGAATGAAGAAGGCTTCACAGGGATACACATGGCTATCTTTAGCCATCCACACCTACAAATTGTGGCACATGTGGCAGGCAGGCCGAGGTGCTTGGCACAGAGGGAGAGGGGACAAGACAGAGAAACTGGTGTGCATGATATGCTGTGTGGCCTAAACACATGTGGAGACACTTTTCCCAGACGCTAGAATCCACAGTGTAATGAAGTAGGCAGGAAAAGAGGGAGAGTCAGTCAGACACAGATGAGGAAGAGCCACATGAAGCCAGAGGCCAGAAGGCAGAAGTAAATAGAGTTCACTTAGAGGTGATGGAACCTGAGGGTCAAAGTGATGAGAAAGACAGGGAAAAAGAGATACAGATGCACAGAAGTCCATATACAGAAATAGAGGGTTACCCAGACAGACTAGCAGAGACAGAAAGAGGAGAAAAGAGCTAAATCATACGGAGCAGGAAGTTCTACTCAGTGTAGGAATGATATGGGAGCATTCCACAGGCCAAGTCAAAAACAAGTTGGGAACCAAAGTTCAATAACATGCATTAGTGTAGGGAAAACACCAATAGAAAACATTTTAGCCTTATAAAAAAATCTGTACTGCAGTCCCTTGTCTCTAGCACTTTTTGTTTGCTGGTCACCTTAGTCCTCCTCCTTGGAACTGGGGGGCAGGCAATTACACATAAGATGTAAAGAAATAACCCAGCAGATTTTACAGGCCTGCAATGTGAAGCGAGGGAAGGGGCCAAGGGAGGTCAAAAGAATGGAAGGAAACCAAAGTGAAGAAAAAAGTGAGGAACAAAAAAGGGTAGAAGAGAGCTGTGTGCCTTCTTTCTTTCACTCCACTGGCAGGTTTTATGTCTGGACCTCTCTGATCAAATCTCTGTATGCGAAAGCTGCTTTTAGACTCCTTTTTAACTGCCATCTGATTCCTGGTACCACTTTAAGATAAACGCTGAGGTACTGTTGGAAATCATGGTCAGCAAGTTAGATGAAAATGCCTGAGTGTAACCCCTACCTCTTTCTTTTTCTCAGTCCCAGTTACTTTTCTCTTTCCGGATACCTCAGTTTCTTCTCCTTTAACACTATTGGAGATCATGGAGGAAGGGAAATATACTGAAACAGGAGAAAAGAGAAAATAATTTTACAACCTTCATACTTTCTTTTATTCTAAAAATTTGTTGTTTACCACTAAATTAATTTCTCAAGCCAGATGAATTTTATATGTAAGCAATTAAGAGAAGAGTAGGCAAAGAAAAGGGAAAGAGTGCAGATAAAAATTACAATCACAAATCACTGAAAAGGCTGGGCAAAGGGGAGAATCAAACATGGATTCCTTTGAAAAAAAACTCAATCATTGTATCTATTCATATCTCTTCCCCCAAAAGTCACTAGGATTTCTGTCACTTTTTTAAAAAAAAGAAAAAAAAATCCAGTACCGCTTCTCATTTAAAAGATACATACACAATTAAATGCATTTCGACTTCAATGAGGTATGCAGCAACAGAGTTATATATAAACATATATTTCATCTTTTTCCTTTTCAATGCCTGAAGGGGAAAAAAACCTTCACATCAAACCACTCCCTTCTGAAGTATTCAAAAAAAAAAAAAAGCTTGTCTTTAGAGAAGGGAGGTGGGAAGGAAGAGACTAGTAAAGAAAAAAATTCAATCTAGTTGGACTAGTATCTAACTAGTTAACCTTTAACAATTTATGCTGATGTCAGACTGAGCATGAGTACTGATTAATGCCCCCCCTAAATATTTTTATATGGGGGGGAGTTAGTCACAGCAGCCATTTTTGTTTTATGCAGAAATCCTTCATCCCCCCCAACACACACACACATACACACACACTTCAGTACACAAGGAAAATATCTCTATTAATCTGTGCACTAATCAGTTATGAAAAAAGGGAGAAATTTGTGGGTTTCTGGGTAGAGGCTTGAAGATGGGGGTGTAACAGAGAGAATAGAGGGGGGGTGAAAAATGAAATATTAAGCCAGCCATTTTGTTTTAAAAGGGGATTTTCCCCCTTCTTTCTTTATGGAAGGGGTGGCGGTGCTGGTGGGGGGGTTGTTTTAAAAATAATTTCAAGGCGGCCATCTTAGTGTCTCAGCTCTGAGAAATATTTCTGAGCGCCCCCCTCAGAATTTAAATAGATTTAAAGCCACGGGAGGGGGGGGGAGAAAAGTCGAAAACTTTTATATATATATATATATATAT
>NW_004955467.1:8991230-9054233 GCF_000276665.1 Chinchilla lanigera | reverse complement strand
CTGGAGAGCGCTGGGCGCGAGCTGCGCGCGCGGACCGGGCCACTCGGTCGCAGCTTTCGGGGGAGGAGGAGGAGGAGATTTTTTTACCCTCGGCGGGGAGGGGGTAGGCAGGAAACGGCCGAGGCGAATCCAGGGCCCCCTCCCTGGCCAAGCGAGGGACCGCCGAGACCCTGGCTGCCGGACGGCGGCGTGGGGGAGGGGCGCGTGGGGGAAGGGCCGTCACGCGAGCGCCCCTTGGGCAGCAGCCCCGGTGGGGTTGCGCTGAGGCAGAGTGGGGTTTCCGCGTGTGCAGCAGTCCGCGACCCTGGACCCTGTCCGGTGGGGACTTAGGCCGAGTGGAGACAGTGTCCACTGGACCCCCCTCCACCTGCGGTGACTTCGGTGCCCGCCAACTCGGGCATGTGGTGGCACTCGAGGGGAGGGATTGTGTGAATGTTTGTGGGCGGCCGATGAGTAGGGGCAGGTGGTGGCCACACTTCACGCAGACCACTTCCTGTAGTAAGACTAGAGCCTATCCCTCAGCCAGCAGTAGGGATCTCGAATCACTTAAGGTTAGGGGACGAGCGGAGAGTGTCTGGGGAGCCAGATGCACCCAGCTCCACCCCCTTCATCTTTGCTTTGCTCCTGGCTCTTTTGTGTCAAGTGCGACCCCCTCCCCCCCTCATGACCCTGTCAGTCTGGGGTAGCCAAACTGTCCTGCTGTGACTCTCACGTGGCTGCCATTTACTGTCACTCGGCTCGCTGAATCCACCTAAAGCCTGACCACGCTGGGGGGCGTGAATTGCCCACCCAGCTACTCTTCAGCTTGACCATCACTCAGCACCTCTCCCCCGGGGTAAGAAGTCACCGAGCACCCTGGGGCAGCGCTCTCAAGTGGTGGGTACAGACAGCTGCCTGGCACCAAGCGCCCAGCAGTGGTTCCCCTCAGACCACCCTCCAGGTGGGGAGTTCTCCAGTCCTTAGGGTAGGTGAGCTTTTTTGTGTCCAGTGTCCACATCTCCTGCTTGGGGATATCCACACTCTCAGGCAGCTGGCGGCGGAGCAGCATGAATGCACCAAACGTCTTAACGTCTACCATCCTGATCTCTGTAAAACTGTCATATTGATCTCTGTGGCTTATGTGGCACACGTTCCTGTCTAGTTGAGACAGTCTTTGAGGAGTGAGTAGGGGTTGCTTTCTTGGGGTGGGGTTTAATGGAGACTGGATAGTCTCTTGCTCCCTCCAGGCTTGTCTGAAAAAAAAGGAAAAGTTTTGAAAAAGTTACTCCAGACAGCCAGAAGATTTCGCACGAGGGAAAAGAATCATGGGGAGAGGGCTGCTTGCAGGGTTGCCTACAGCAAAGTGCTAAAATGAGGGAATAAAGGATGTCAGGTGAGCTAAGGAACTGGCAGCTCTCAGCTATTTCTATTCGAACTTGGAACCTGGTATTTGTGTTTTTGATCCTGGATCTGGATATGTAAGACAGAGGAGCATGAAAGAATCAAAGGTTGAGATGGGTCTTTGTGTCGCACCCCCCCCTTGCTTTCTCAATTCATGAGAAGAAACATCAAATGCCTTTAACTTTTTATATTAGAAATGAAATCCTACCTCCCCCGTCTCCCTGGGCAAGGCTATCTCCCTTCAGCCCTACAAGTCAAATGAGTGACCCAGATACACCCCCTCAGATGACTTTCTTAGGTAAAACTTGGGGAAAATATTTTTAGCCAGTTCATTATCTCTGTCTACCTAAGTGTGGGGAAAATAAGGTTCTTCTGCGGAGATCTGTTCAGGCTGTCCTCTCTCTTTCTTTTCTTGAACGTGAATTTGTACATAAGAGCTTTCCATTGTTTTTCAGTCTGGCTGCTTTGATTCTCACCATTTTGTTTTACATTCTTACCCAAGACCAATTTTATCCCTTCCCCCTCTCTCCAGTCTCCTTACATTGTTAAACGTTTAAAATAATAGCACTCGTGTTGGTGGGGGAAGGGAGCAGGAAGCCAAAAAAACTCATTTCTTCTCCTCCCCCTTCTGGCAAGTCTAGAGAAATAATATAACATAATATATAGATGTGATTCCTTGGGGTGGGGGTGGGGAATGATTGTGGGTGGTGCGGAAAATTCTGGTAGTTTCTTTGCAAAAGGTCTGAAAATACAAACCCACCCCCTGCGTGCACTACGCATGTGCAGCAGACCTATTATGGAGGTTCGTTGTGGGGGAGGGAGGGGAATTTGAGAAAAAATAAATATATGTGTGAGAGATTGATGGTGAGATTAGAAGGAGCGAGGGGCGGGCAGGAGGCGAGGCTTGCGCCCAGGCTCCGCCCGCCGGGTCGTGCTGCCAGACTCCGCCTTCTCCCTCCCCTCCTTCCCGAGATCTGAGCCGGGATGTGGGAGAGTCTGGGCTTCGGGCCAGCACTGAGTGGCTGCTGAGACAGAGGTTGGGACTTAGATTTGCTTTATTACCCTCCCTTTCCTCGCCATTCTCCTTTGCCTCTCTCCGCCACCAGTGTGATGTGCGCCCTTGTTGGGGAACCTCCTGCCGGGCGGGGTGGCGGAGTTGACGGGCCCTCACCCCCGGCTGGGGGGTGACCCAGGCCACTTCCCTGATCTTCAGCCAGTTGGCCTGCCCTTGCCACTGCCCTGGCGGCTTCCCTTTCTATGTTCGTGTTAACCCAAGTCCCAGGGGTTGAGGGGAGCCTGGCGTCTTTCTGACTTTCTAGTACAGTCCCGGCTCCGTGTTTTCACACCCGGCTCCGGGCAGACAGCCCCCTTCCACACCCACATCGGAGCCTACACTGTCTTTCTGAGCAGGGGACATCGGATGCTGGAGTTAAGAGGAAAGGTAGCAGTGAAGGAGGGAGGTGCCTGGAGTTTAAGTGAATGGAAACTGAGGCCTCGGTGTTCACGCGTGGCTAATTTTCCTCTGGCTGTTGAGGGAAGGATTGTGTATCCTAGAGCAAGGGGCTGGCCAAGCCCAGGCTTTCCCCTCCTGCTATGGCTGCCTCTGCCTGAACAAGACAAGTTTGGCTGGTTAGTTTAGTGTTTGGTGGAGGCCCGTTGCAGGGGGTGGGAGGGGGAGGCCCGGTGTCTCTGTGGCATGGTCTCTTCCTCTCTGAGGAAGTAACTATCTGGCCCGGAAGCCTCAACAGTCTGGCAGGGGTCTGGGAGAATGGGATGGGAGGACATGAGGGAAGAGGCCCCGGGCTCTCTTGACAGAGCCTTCCAGGGAGACAGCCAGGTACGGCCGTCCTCTAGACTTATACTCTTCCTGTGTGTGCGCGTGCAAGCACACAGGCATTTAAGAATGCACATGCAGGGTGTGTCTTGTCTGTGTCTGTATCTTCGTTTTGTTGGTCTGTAGGAATAGAGGGGTAAGGTCTCTTTTGCCCGGGATAAAATATGGAGGTAAAGTTTGAAACCAGGGGCTGTGGGAGTAGATTTGGAGGCAGAGTCCAGGCCAGTTGGGAGAAGGACTGTGGAGATTTCCTCTACAGGCAGACACTTCCTCATGGGCAGACTGCCTCATAGGCAGTGCTGTGATCCTGTGGGCAAGAAGTGAAAATGCCCAACTGGGCATTTGTTTCTCCCCAGAGGAGTGTGTTGGGATGATGAGGATGCCAGTGATTATCTAAGGAAATGTAAATAGAGGACTCCCTCTTGGCAAAGAGGATGTCAGGGCCCCAGGGTGTTAGTGTGAGAACCCAGGTGTCCACCTTTGGCTCTCCCTTCTCAGCATCTGGCTTAGGGAGTTGCCAGCTTGTGTCTCCCCACTCCAAGTGCTGGGGTCAGGCCAGGCCAGCAGCTGGGCATGGCTTCCCCAGTTCCTGGGCAGGATGCCAGCTGGCAAAGTGAGAGGGAAGGCAGGAGGAGCCCTGGCGGCAACTGAAAGGACCTGCCACAGTCAGAGCCCATGGCCTAGAGCCTGGTCCCTTGTTAGTAGGAGGGGAGAAGAGGGAGTAGTTTTGGCTGCTCTTCCTTTCTGACCCCTGACCTCTCATTCAGAATCAAGAGCATCCCAGAGTACTCGAAATACTCTGCTGTATCCCCGTTTCCCTTGAAGGGCAGCAAGGTTTTTGGCGTTAATGGCCCAATTCTTAGAGCGTGAGACAGAGGCAGTGGGGCAGGAGGTGGAGAAGGGGCCTCAGACTGGGAACCTAGGAGGTTAAGATTGTCTGTGCTCATTGCTTCAAAGATAAGGATGACATTCGACTGCTGCCTTCAGCATTGGGTGTGAAGAAAAGAAAACGAGGACCCAAGAAACAGAAGGAGAACAAGCCAGGCAAACCAAGGAAACGCAAGAAACTTGTGAGTGTCAAGAATTCCAAACTGTGGCAAGGCTCAGGAGAACCAGATGAGGGACTAACATTTTCTCTGCTCCTGGTTACCAGAGTAGGAGGTGTCCCAAAGTTAGGAAAGTTTGGTCCACCACTACCCCCATATCATGTGGCTGTGGGACCATAGCCTCACATTCCACAACCTAGTGACGAGCCTAGTTGTTAATGTTACTTGCCCTGGTGGCAGGGAGAACTGGTTGAAAGCACAGGCTTGGAGGAAGACTACATGAATTAGGAGCCTAGCAGTTCTCTGTCTTGAGAGGAAGGTTACATGAATTAGGAGCCTAGCAGTTCTCTGTCCTGAGCAATTTATTTAGCTTTCTATGCCACAGTTTTCTTATCTTTAAAAATGGATAAACATGCTGGGTGTGGTAGTACACACCTGTAATCCTAGCACTTAGGAGGCTGAAGCAGGAGGATCACCATGAGTTTGAGGCCAGCCTGGGCTGCATAGTGAGTTCAAAGCCAGCCCAAATTATGTAGCGAGAGCCTGGCTAAAAAAAAAAAACAAAAAAAAAAAACAAAAACCACAAAAAAATGGATAAACAATTGAGTTGCCATCTCATAGGATTGCCGTGAAGATTTAAAGAGGAAAAAACATGTTATGTGCTAAGAACAGTTCCTGGCACATGGCAAGGATGAATTTTTCTTTTGATTTTTCTTCCTTAGGATAGTGAGGAAGAATTTGGCTCAGAGAGAGATGAGTACCGGGAGAAGTCAGAGAGCGGAGGCAGTGAATATGGAACTGGACCAGGTCGGAAACGAAGACGGAAGCACCGAGAAAAAAAGGAGAAGAAGACAAAGCGGAGAAAAAAGGGGGAGGGAGACGGTGGGCAAAAGGTAAGTAGAATTAGGGAGTGAGGGTGAGGAATAAGCACGAGAGAGGTGGAGAGCTGCCTCGGGCTGAAGTTCGGGCTGAAGTTCGCAAAGGGCAGGGACTGGGCTAGAGAGGGAGTGAGAAGCTGGCGGGTAGACATTGAGGCACATGGGGTTGCTGGGAGCACTCACCTCACCAAAACTGCCCGCTCAGCAGGTGGAACAGAAGTCATCAGCAACCCTGCTTCTGACCTGGGGCCTGGAGGATGTGGAACATGTGTTCTCCGAGGAAGATTACCACACACTCACCAACTACAAAGCCTTCAGCCAGTTCATGAGGTGCAGTGGGATGGGCACCCTTTCCAGCAGACACTTAATTTTAAGGAGGCCTTGGACTCCTCTGAAACCTGATGAAAGCTAAGAAATTTTTCTCCAGAGAAATTTTCAACACATACATACCCAATTTCACATCTAATTTCAAGGCAGTCTTGTCTAGTTAAGAATCCTTCTCTGCGGGGCGTGGGAGAGGGTGGAGATCTGTGTCAGGTGAGGGAACTCTAACAACAGAACATAGTGAGGGCAGAATATAGTGAGCTCCCTCCTGCTCCAACAGTTCCATTTCCCACTCTGACCTCTCTAGACTATCCTGGGAGATACTGTCAGTGTTCCAGAATTACCATGCAATTACCAAGTCCCCTGCCATTTCCTTAGGTCCACTTTGCCTGAGCTGCAATGGCTTTTTTTTTTTTTTTTTTTTTTTTTGGTCTTTTTGAGACACAGTCTCGCTATGCAGTTCAGGCTGGCGTTGAGCTCACTTTGTAGCTCAGGCTGGTCTCAAACTCCAATGATCCTCCTGCCTCAGCCTCCTAAGGGCTGGGATTACAGGTATGCACCACCATGCCCGGCTACAATGGCTTTTGAAGTAGAGAATAGTCAAGTTGTGTTTTAGGGATGAGGTATTTTATTTTAAATTTTTTTTAAAAATCTTTTTGAGATAGGGTTACACTATGCAGTTCAGATTGGCCTTGAACTCACTTTGTAGCCCAGGCTGGCCTTGAACTCACTTTGTAGCCCAGGCTGGCCTTGAACTCACAGTGTGATCCTCCTGCCTCAGCCTCCCAAGTGCTGGGATTACAGGTGTGCACCACCATGTCTGGCCTGCATGAGGCTTTTTTTTTTGTTGTTTTTTTTTTTCCAGTACCGGGAATTGAACTCACGACCTTGCGCGAAGCATTTTAACATAGTAGTTCAATGCCCCCTGGTAGCAGCTGCTGAGATTTCAGGCTCTGGTTTCATCTTAGGGAAGTTACTTAACTTTTTGATGCTCAGCTTTCTCATCAGTAAAATAGGAATAATAATAGTACATATCTCTTAAGGGTGTATAGATTTGGTAGGATAATGAATGCAAAGCCCAAGTATAGCTGGTGCCTGGTACCAAGGGAGTGTCGACTGGTAGCTCTCCTTGACAATGTCTCACCTATCTCACTTCTAAAGATGGCACTTTCGTCAGCACCAGGGCTCACATGTGACCTCAGGTTTAGCATCCCCCCCAGAGCAGAACAGTGTGGCCTGTCTCTTCAGGTCTCATGGAACAGAGCAAGAGAGTTCTTGTGAGGATAAAATCAGACATAATGTATGAAAAGTGAACTGTGAAATAGTATACAAAAGTATTTTGAGTTGGTTTTATTCCTTTTTACATTTTGTTCCATTTTTTCCTTAGGTTTTTTGAGAGAGGGTCTTGCTTTTATAATTCAGGCTGGCCTTGAACTCATTGTATAGCCCGGGGTGGCCTCGAACTGTTGTTGATCCTTCTTGCCTCAGCCTCCCAGGTGCTGGAATTATAGGCGTGCACTATCATGCCCAGCCTACATTTTGTGCTTTTAAAACCTATTTTGTTTTTCATTTACTTTTCAAACCTTTTCTTTCTTCTTTAAGCTTTTTACTTATTTATTATTTAAATTGATGGGGGTTTTTTTTGTGTGTATGGTTTTGTTTTTTTCAAGACAGGGTCTCATTTTGTAGTTCAGGTTGGCTTTGAACTCATTATGTAGCCCAGGCTTTACAATTTTGGGGCTCCTCCTGCCTCAGCCTCCCAAGTGCTAGGATTACAGATGTGTACCACCACGCCAGGCTAAATTGATGTTTTTTTTTCGATAGTGCATCCAGGAATCGTAACACATATACATAGTACTAACTGATATAGGGAGATGGGTGGAAGTATTCCCAGGCCATCTGTGAAGGGAAGAGTTTTCTGCTTCTGTATTTATAGGCCCCTGATTGCAAAGAAGAATCCTAAGATCCCAATGTCTAAGATGATGACCATTCTTGGGGCCAAGTGGAGAGAGTTCAGCGCAAACAACCCCTTCAAAGGGTCAGCAGCTGCTGTGGCGGCAGCAGCAGCAGCGGCCGCAGCAGCTGTGGCTGAGCAGGTGTCAGCTGCTGTCTCATCGGCCACCCCCATAGCACCTTCCGGACCCCCCACCCTTCCACCACCCCCTGCTGCTGATATACAGCCCCCACCCATCCGAAGAGCCAAAACCAAAGAGGGCAAAGGTAGGAAACTCTCTTCTTCTAGCAACTGTCCCCCCACCCTCCAGACCACCTCTCCAAGTAATAATTTAGAGTGCTTGCCTTCCCAACCCCAATCGCTAGAGGAGCAGTGCTTTCCATGGAGGGGGTCTTAGTGAAACCATAGCCCACAGAGGAGTCCAGAGACCCTTGTTACCTCTGTTCTTCCAGGATGTGTCATGGCTTCTGGTCCTTCTCCCCTTGTCCCTACTGTCACTCAGGTCCAGGCCATAAGAGGCGCAGTAAGAGCCCCCGAGTGCCTGATGGCCGCAAGAAACTTCGGGGAAAGAAGATGGCACCCCTCAAAATCAAACTAGGGCTGCTTGGTGGCAAGAGGAAGAAAGCAGGCTCGGTGAGTAGCATTTCCTTGTCTGCTCAACATGTGGGTATCAAAGGCTGGGGTCCAGAAGCAGGAGCATCCAAGGGAAGCTGGAGCAGGGAGCCCAAGGCCCCGGGAGGGGAGAGAAATCAAGTCGGCTTCACTAACAGCCATGGGGCTATGGGCAGTATGTTTTTCAGAGTGATGAGGGTCCTGAACCAGAGGCTGAGGAGTCAGACCTGGATAGTGGCAGTGTCCACAGTGCTTCAGGTCGGCCTGATGGCCCTGTCCGTGCCAAGAAACTAAAGAGAGGCCGACCGGGAAGGAAGAAAAAGAAAGGTAAGGGGTGGTAAGGGATGTGTGATTTTGTCAGCCTGTCTTCCTTTCCTTACTTTGCTGTCTTTCTTGTTTCCAATTTTGGCTTTTCTGCTCAAGCCTTCTTTTTCTCCCTCCATGAATCCTTGTCTTTCTCTTATAATCCTTGTCTTGTTTTGTTTGTTCCCTTTGCCTTCGCTGGGGTAAATGACAGTCCTGGGCTGTCCTACAGTGGCCGGGGAGGAGGAGGTTGATGGCTACGAGACGGATCACCAGGATTACTGTGAGGTGTGCCAGCAGGGTGGGGAAATTATTCTGTGTGACACCTGCCCTCGTGCCTACCACCTCGTCTGCCTTGATCCCGAGCTCGACCGGGCTCCTGAGGGCAAATGGAGCTGCCCCCACTGTGTGAGTACCTGGTACCCTCAGAGATCCAACCATGTCTTGCTTCCTTGCTTCCAGTTATCCTCTTCCCACCCCAAGATGCCTGGGTTTCTTAGTAACAGGTGTCTCAGCATTCTAGTTGAGTCCTTTCCCTCATTCCTTTGCTTGCAGAATCAACATTTTTGGAAACTGGGATGCCCTGTTTCTTGGTTCCCACCAGTCTACTCTGTACTTCTGGGGTTCAGGCATCTTGTCTTTGCCACTAGCTTGCAGTCTCGCTCCTTATTTCCTTTCTTTCTCCTATCTCTGTGTCTGTCTTTGCCCTCGCAGGAGAAGGAGGGTGTACAATGGGAGGCCAAGGAGGAGGAGGAAGAATATGAAGAGGAGGGAGAAGATGAAGGGGAGAAGGAGGAAGAGGATGATCACATGGAGTACTGCCGTGTGTGCAAGGACGGTGGGGAGCTCCTGTGCTGTGATGCGTGTATCTCCTCCTACCACATTCATTGTCTGAACCCTCCCCTGCCTGACATCCCCAACGGTGAATGGCTGTGTCCCCGATGCACAGTGAGTAGAACCACCCCTCTCAGCATTTTCTACCAGGCCTGACTCTTTCACCCATCTCTGGGGCCCAGATGTCTAGCCCTTCCTTTCTCTGCCCTGCCCCTCCTGTACTTTTGTCATCCTACCTAACAAGAGTCTATTTCTGCCTCTTTCTTTTTTCCTTCCCTGAAGTGTCCAGTGCTGAAGGGTCGTGTGCAAAAGATTCTGCACTGGCGCTGGGGGGAGCCACCTGTGGCAGCGCCAGCCCCACAGCAGGCAGATGGGAATCCAGATGTCCCACCTGCCCGTCCTCTTCAAGGCAGATCAGAGCGAGAGTTCTTCGTCAAGTGGGTAGGACTGTCCTACTGGCACTGCTCCTGGGCCAAGGAGCTTCAGGTACAAGGGCCCTTCCTTTCCCACTCCCCTAGGGCCCCAATTGCTGTCGTTCTCATTTTCTGACACCTCTATCCTTTGGGCTTCCATACCCTTTATTTTCCCTCATTTCAGCCCTCTGGTCCTATAGCCTTCCAGCTTCCTTGTTTTTCATATGTGGTTTTCCTGGGCTCTTTTTTCCTCCATCTCTGTTAGTTTCCTTTCTTTTCCATTTCTGTGAGTTTTCTTTCCTTAGATGTTACACAGCTGTCCTTAAACTTCATCTCTTTGCTTATTTTCTCCCCACATTTTATTAGTCTCCTCAATCTTAACCCCATTTCCTGCTCCTTTTCGCTCCCTATGGCTCTGCTCAGGCCTTGGTTTCTGACTTTATTTCATCTACTTAATTGTATTTATTCTCCTACTTTGGCTTTACTTACTTGTCTCTCATCCACCTTTTTTCAAAGCTTCCTTTTCCCATCCCATTCACCCTGATGGGCCTCTTCCTTGTACCCCTCTGTCCTCTCTGGATGTTGGGGCTATTTCTTCTCCCTCTCTCTGAATCAGCTGGAAATCTTCCACTTGGTAATGTACCGAAACTATCAACGGAAGAATGACATGGACGAGCCCCCACCCCTGGACTATGGCTCTGGTGAAGATGATGGGAAGAGTGACAAGCGCAAGGTGAAAGATCCCCACTATGCTGAGATGGAGGAGAAGTACTATCGTTTTGGCATCAAACCAGAGTGGATGACTGTCCACCGTATCATCAACCACAGGTGAGCCCTCCCTCTGAGGGAAGGCTGACCTGGGATATGGTACTGTTACTGTGGCAGGGATATTTGTTCAGCCAAATCAAACCTTGACAACCCCTGTTGCAGCTCCAGACCTCCTGGCCTTGCTTCCTGTGGGGGGCTGGGAAGAACCAAGAGGAAAATCCAGCCCAGCACTACCTCATTGCCTTTGCTGCCTCTAATCCCCAGTAGCATAAGACATGACACATAAGTTGGGGGTGTGGGCCTGAAAATACTATGAGAAGCACACTTCGTCTGGACTAGTGTTTTCAAGCATTCTTTCTTCATAGAACTAATTACTGCCTAATGTTATGCTCTATATGTTTCATTGCTGCCTTCCTCAATACAATGTGAGCTCTATGAGAAGATAGGGTCATTTGTCTGTGTCATTCACTGCTGAATCTAGTGCCTGGAAGAGTACCTCAGACACTATAAACACTCAGTAAATACTGACTATGTGAGCAAATGACATTGGACTGCTCTCTGGGGACATATTGTGGTAGTTGATGTTTAGATGCCATCCTGAAAAAGCTAAGCACAGTACTTCAGCCATTCTAAACTTCTTTCTAGTGGCCTCCCATTGAGGGTGAAGTGATAAATGCTTCGTGTTTGCTGATACTTGTTTTTATCAGGACTTCTTGCTCTTCATGATCTGTACTGTTTTCCTACTCTTGCTCCTCTTCTTGGCCTCTTGTTCTATAGTGTGGATAAAAAGGGGAATTACCACTATCTTGTGAAGTGGAGAGACTTGCCCTATGACCAGTCTACATGGGAAGAAGATGAAATGAACATCCCTGAATATGAAGACCATAAGCAAAGCTACTGGAGACATCGGTGAGAGAGCCAGGTCATGGATTAAAGGTCTAAGGATGGAGCGTGAAAACTGGAATGAGAATATAGTAGGGACAGACCCAAGCTTGAGTTCAGGGCAGTGGCGGTGTAGGATGGGTTGACTGGGTGGAGTTGTAAAGTAGCAATATGAGGGACAGAAATAAGATGAGGCCTTAGTAATGGGGAAGAGGATGCTTGCAAGTGAGAAGGGTTGATTCTTGAGGTAAAATCCAGGGGGTGAGGATAAAGAGCCTAAGAAAAAGAAAATATGAGAAAATTTTCTAGGTTATAGACAGTAGAATGTAGGTATAGAATGGGTTCTGAAAATTGGGAGGGGTTCTAAGGACCAGGCCTCACTCAGACCTACTTTTTTCCCAGAGAACTAATTATGGGGGAAGACCCTGCCCAGCCCCGCAAGTATAAGAAGAAGAAGAAAGAGCTGCAGGGTGATGGACCTCCCAGTTCTCCTACTAATGATGTAAGCCTCTTAGCTGGCCTTTCTCCCATCACTGGAATCATGATGATTGAATATTTCCCTGGTACTATGGACAGAAATTCCCAGAGTTTCAGCAGCTTCTTTGAAGAGTAGCTCTTTGGTCAGCCTTCAGCCCTGAGACTAGCTAGGAATTTTGACAGTAGAGCAAGCGAGGTACTAGAGATAGCAGCTCAGTGGGGCTCTTTCACCAGCCAGTGTGCTGCTGAGTACTGCTGTAAGGAATAAGGGGGAGAGATTGATGACTAGGACTTCTTAAGCTCAGACCATAGCCGGGGGAATTGTAATCCTTTTGATACTAGCATCAGGGAGGAGGGAAGAGGAAATCAAGACCAGAGGAGTCCCCAACTGTTTCCTTGAACTTTCTGGCTTCTTGACTCCATAGCCTACAGTGAAATATGAGACTCAGCCACGGTTTATCACAGCCACTGGAGGCACACTGCACATGTATCAGCTGGAAGGCCTGAATTGGCTGCGCTTTTCATGGGCCCAGGGCACTGACACGATTCTGGCTGATGAGATGGGGCTGGGCAAGACCATCCAAACCATTGTCTTCCTCTACTCACTCTATAAGGAGGTGCTGGATTCTCTGCTCCCATGGGGGTGGGGGTGGTGGTGGTGGTGTGTGAGACTGAGGCCTAGCTTGGAAGAGGGCAGGGGGTGGAGGAGAAAGGAGTATAGCAGGCTGCAGATTGGGATGTATACTGTGCACGTCTGGACTGATGGGCCCCATCCTTGACTCCCAGGGCCACACGAAAGGTCCCTTCCTGGTCAGTGCACCGCTGTCCACCATCATTAATTGGGAGCGGGAGTTTCAGATGTGGGCACCCAAGTTCTACGTGGTGACGTACACAGGAGATAAGGACAGCCGAGCCATCATTCGTGAGAATGAGTTCTCCTTTGAGGACAACGCCATCAAAGGTGGCAAGAAAGCTTTTAAGATGAAGGTAAGCCCCTCTACCTTATATGCTCTAAAATCCTCACATCTATCATTTCTTTGGCCCAGATTCAGTTTCTCTATCCCCACTTGCCCTTCTCCCGCCTTTATTCCACCTGCTCTCATTCCTCTGCACGCCATAGTAGGTACTCCTTGGTGTGCATGGACCTGTCAGTACAAACATGTAGGTGGAAGTTTTGAGGGTCATGGTCAGTAATCCCAGCTTGGATTTGAAGTTGGAGGACTAACTGGCTCCCTGTGGGAGTCACAATAAGGACAGAGTATCTGGACAAAGAATGAGAGCCAGAGTTGTAGGTGCATGAGTGTCAGGTGGCTGCTGAATGGGCAATGTTCTGTTGGCAGAGGGAGGCACAGGTGAAGTTCCATGTTCTCCTGACATCATATGAGTTGATCACCATTGATCAAGCAGCACTTGGTTCTATCCGGTGGGCCTGTCTTGTGGTGGATGAAGCCCATCGACTCAAGAACAACCAATCAAAGGTAGGGTGAGATTCCCAGAGCTGAGAAATTTGAGACTATGGCCTTCCATTTTCAAAAACAACAACAACAATAACAACAACAAAACAAAACACGTTTTGGGGACTTTTTGCAGTCTGGGAGGCAGAGTTCCTAGGAACCTCTGGTGAGCAGTCTAGAGAATTTGGACCCTCTGATCCTGAAGGAAATAGGAGCTGGGGACAGGGAAACATCAATACAGTGGGTCATCCACTTCACACTGATAAGCTGTTTCTCCTGCGTGTCTGTGCACCATCTTGTAGTTTTTCAGGGTTCTCAATGGCTACAAGATAGATCATAAGTTGCTGCTGACAGGGACCCCGCTACAGAACAATCTGGAGGAGCTCTTCCATCTGCTGAACTTCCTCACACCGGAGAGGTTTAAGTAAGTGGCTCAGTAAGGGGAGCTGGCAGAAGATTAATAGGAGGTGGAAAATAGAGCCTGGAATTATGGACAAAGAACTTAACCTGTTCATTTCTTTATCTCCTCCTGCACTTAGCAACTTGGAGGGGTTCCTGGAGGAGTTTGCTGACATATCCAAAGAGGACCAGATTAAGAAATTGCATGATTTGCTGGGGCCACACATGCTGCGGAGGCTCAAGGCGGATGTCTTTAAGAACATGCCAGCCAAGACAGAGCTCATTGTTCGAGTGGAGCTGAGCCCAATGCAAAAGTGAGATGTAGTGCATTCTACCTAGTAGCCCACGATTGGGGATTTGGGGGAAGCTTTCCAAGAGTTGGTGATGAGGTGCAATATTATAATTGCTTCCTTTATTATGTCTCTTCTATACCCCACCCTGGTCTTTAGGAAATACTACAAATACATCCTGACTCGAAATTTTGAGGCCTTGAATTCACGAGGTGGTGGGAACCAAGTGTCGTTGCTTAATATCATGATGGATCTTAAGAAGTGCTGTAACCACCCATACCTCTTTCCTGTGGCTGCTATGGTAAACAAAGAGTAGGGACCCGCTCAAATGCCTGATTCTGTGGAAACCCAGGAAGGGCCATGTTGAGCACAGGGGTTGAGCTAAGCCAGAAGTCCAGGACCTAATCTCCAGAGGGGTGGGAATTGGAAAGGTGTGAAAGCTGGATTTGGGCTTTTGGCTGTATATTTGCAGCAAGAATAAGGAGACATGTTTCCCACTCTGCGCTTCTCTTTTCTCCTCCCTTTTCAGGAGTCCCCAAAACTCCCCAGTGGGGCTTATGAGGGTGGAGCGCTTATTAAGTCATCAGGGAAGCTCATGCTGCTGCAGAAGATGCTGAGGAAGCTGAAGGAGCAAGGACACAGAGTGCTCATTTTCTCGCAGGTGCCCCATCGCCTCTGTTCCCTCTGTGTCTGCTTTCTGTTTCCTCTCCTCACCAGCCAGACTGTAGTTGGTTCACTTCTTTCCTGTGGCTGCTCTTGCATAACAGTTGAGGAGGTCCTATCAGTAAGAGTGCCTGGCGTAGTGTATTCATTTTTGCCCACTGATCCTGGTTCTTAAGGATGTTGGAAATTGAAATCCAGCTCCTTTTAGCTCCACAGGGGTGGGTGCCTTCTTGGTACCAACCATTTCTTTACCTTACTAGTGGGTGAGGATGATTTTTCAGAAATCTTTCCATGGGTCTCAGAGAAACTCTGTCTTAGGAGAAATTATCTTAAATCAAAAGAGTGTTGGAAGAATGTAGAAAAGTGAGAAGGTAGGGATGCTGGGAAGAAATGTACCCAGGGAGCTTAAGACAGTCCAGGGGTTTACATGTAAGGATTAGGGTTCAGTTATAGTAAAGGAATAGTTCAGATAGATCCATCCAACCATGGTGGCATTTCAGACTCCTTTCTTTTTTCTCTTCCCTAGATGACCAAAATGTTAGACTTGCTGGAGGACTTCCTAGACTATGAAGGCTACAAATATGAGCGCATTGATGGTGGCATCACTGGTGCCCTGAGGCAGGAGGCCATTGATCGGTTCAATGGTGAGGGGGAGGTGCCTTGGTCTCTGGTGGGCATAGAGGCCTAAGAAACCTGTGCCATGTCCCCAGGATGGGAGGAGGTGGTGTGGGGGAATATTGGATCCTGAAGCTTTGAGCTGGGGACATGGTTGATTGTAATCAGAGGACATCTAGCAGCAGACAGAACTGTGGGTATAGGAAAAACTTGGCCTGATTCTCATCTCCTAGCTCCTGGGGCTCAACAATTCTGCTTCCTCCTGTCTACCCGAGCTGGGGGCCTGGGTATCAATCTGGCCACTGCTGACACTGTCATCATCTTCGATTCTGACTGGAACCCCCATAATGACATCCAGGTGGGAACTTATACCCCCTGTACCTTTCAGCAGGGAGATGTGTGTTCATAGATGTGGGTTCACCAGCCTCATTTCCCAAACCAATGGCTGCTTCTCCCTGCCACTGCCCTGGCCCACCCTAAGTTCTTCCCACCCATGCAGGCCTTCAGTCGGGCCCACAGAATTGGCCAGGCCAACAAAGTGATGATTTATCGGTTCGTGACTCGTGCATCCGTGGAAGAGAGGATTACACAGGTGGCCAAGAGAAAGATGATGCTGACACACCTGGTGGTACGGCCCGGGCTAGGCTCCAAGGCAGGCTCCATGTCCAAGCAGGAACTTGATGACATCCTCAAATTTGGCACTGAGGAGCTGTTCAAGGATGAAAATGAGGGTGAGAACTTTTTCTGTTGCTCCCTGAGTGCAAGCCTCTGCTCTCCTTCTGCAATCCCCCTGGAAAAATGCAAACTCTTCATACAGGCCATAAAGAAAGAAGGGGCTTCTTTTTAGTGGTCCTTAGAGGAGTCGTGGCCTTGTAAACAAACAAAACAAAAATGCCACACATGGGCTCCCAGGGAAACAACCTTTCCTCCAGGACCCTGCAAGAAAGAAAGAGTGTAGAGCCTTTCCTCTGCCCTTGCTAAAGTTGTGTCTGAGCTTCTGGTTGGAACTCTAATTTCCCTTTGGTTCCCTGTCTCCACTAGGGGAGAACAAGGAGGAGGACAGCAGTGTGATTCACTATGACAATGAGGCCATCGCTCGGCTGCTGGATCGGAACCAGGATGCAACCGAGGACACCGATGTGCAGAACATGAATGAGTATCTCAGCTCTTTCAAGGTGGCACAGTATGTTGTGCGGGAAGAAGACAAGGTGAGAGGCTTTGGTCCAGTTCCTATCTGTCCTGGGTAATCTCTCAAAGATTATATTCTTTTACCAAACCTTGAATTATGGGACCCCCCCTTTCTTACTTTTTGTGTTTTCATCATAGTCCCCAGCAAAGATCGATAGTGGGCCTCAAGCAACTTCTTAGTCTAATAGGTGAGACTGGACTTTGGAGACAGACTTGGCACAGAGAGTTCTGATAAACACAGAAGGGTACCTCCTAATTTCAGTGCAGGAGGAAGATACAGAGAAATAGAGGACGGGTTTAGAGAAGAGGGCAAGAATGCAGAAGTAGAAGCACACTGCAGGTAAAAGATGGTAGAGGAAATGTGTGGCTTCTCAGAAACTTGATCCTGAGCTAAGAAGGGGATCTAGGAGTAGTGAGGGGGCAGGATTTGGCAAAGGCAAGAGAGTAGGAATTTTGATGCCACCCAAGGACTGGTGAGGAAGGAGGCTGCCAGCCTTCACTCTGTTGTCCTCTAGATTGAGGAGATCGAGCGAGAAATCATCAAGCAGGAGGAAAATGTGGATCCTGACTACTGGGAGAAGCTGCTGAGACATCACTATGAGCAGCAGCAAGAAGACCTAGCCCGGAACCTAGGAAAGGGCAAGCGGGTTCGCAAGCAAGTCAACTACAATGATGCTGCCCAGGAGGACCAAGGTGAGGACTGCCTTAGCATGTTAGAGATGAGAAAGGAGGACAAGATGAGGAGGGCCTTGGAGGCCAGGGCTAGTTACACAGAGGCCAAGAGGTCAGGGCTTTCCCCTGCTAGAGAGGGGGAAAGTGTCACGCAGGGTCAGTAGGAAGTATTCCAAGATCAAGTGGCTTTGCCAACAATTTAATACCTCAGGGTTGCAGAGGGATCCTGAGGACTTCCAGGGCTCACTGCTGATAGCAACTTCACCTGCTGCTTCACTCTTCAATCACTGTTAGGGTGGCCCAGAGACCAAAGGAGGTAGTGAGTACAGATGGTTCAGAATGAGTGGCCCAGAGTCAGCCTGTGGGCAGTGAGTAACCTGGTGTCCCTGGGAGAACCAAAGCTGGGGTGGAGGTAGAGAAGTCCCCATGGGAAGGAATCCAGGTGGAAAGAGCACCGCGTGTCATGTCATCACTGATTGTTGAGCCCTTTGTACCCTCACAGATAACCAGTCAGAATACTCAGTGGGTTCAGAGGAAGAAGATGAAGATTTTGACGAGCGTCCAGAAGGTGGCAAGTTTTCCTGACTTTCTGCCTTAGCACTTCCCATTTCACTTCCCAGCTGTCTTGTTGTTGTTTGAGTCAGGATCTCACTTGGTCGTTCAGACTGGTCTTGAGCTGACTGTGTACCCCAGGCTGGCCTTAAACTCATGGCAATCCTCTTACCTCAGCTTCCTAAGTGCTGGGATTACAGGTGTGTGCCACCATGTCCAGCCCAACTGTTTTTATACAAATAAAAATGCTAAAAGAAAGAAAAGAGCCAGGCGCGGTGGCGCACGCCTGTAATCCCAGCACTTGGGAGGCTGAGGCAGGAGGATCATTGTGAGTTCGAGACCAGCCTGGGCTACAAAGTGAGCTCAAGGTCAGCCTGAACTGCATAGCGAGACCCTGTCTCAAAAAAAAAAAAAGAAGAAAAGAATAAATGTCTATAATCTCTCCACTGTTAAAATTTAGAGTGTATGGGGCCAGGAATATAGCTCAGCAGCACAGTACCTGCCTGGCAAGCATGAGGTCGTGGGTTCAATTTCTGGCACACACAAAAAAAAAATTGGAGTGTATAACCATGTAGGCTTAGATGCTTTTAGATCCAGAAAGGTAGCTGGGTATGGTGGCACATGTCTATAGTCTGAGATACTCAGGAGGCTGAGGCTAGAGGATTGCTTGAGCCCAGAAGTTCAAGACAACTCTGGGCAAAATAGTAAGATTCTATTTTAAAAATATAAAAAAACAAACAAAAAACCAACCCAAAAATGTAACATTATTTTACCCTTGCACTGGTTGTCCTGACTGCCTCTGTTGCCTGTTGCCTGTTATGTTTTCAATATGACTTGTTTCTTTTAGACTTATGGGGTTGGTATTTCTGAAATACTCAGAAGAAAATTAGAAGTGAACATGACACAGACTGTTCTGTGTTCTGTATCTTGTGGGAATAGGCCATGGGAGAGGACTGACGCTTAGTGAAGGTGGTGGTTCCACTATTTATTAACTGATGTCACTCATACCCTCAGGGCGTCGACAGTCAAAAAGGCAGCTCCGAAATGAAAAGGATAAGCCGCTGCCTCCGCTGCTGGCTAGAGTGGGTGGCAACATAGAGGTGAGAGTTAGGCCCAGGTCTCTGTGTGTTCTCTAAGCAGAGAACGAGGGCTTGGCCCTGGGTGAAGGGATGAGATAATGCACTGGAAATTGATGTCTGGGTCACTGAGGGTAGAAAGGACCAAGACCTGAGATCCTGGTCATTTATAGCCTTTGCCTCCTTGCCCCACCCTCAGGTGCTGGGATTCAACACCCGTCAACGGAAGGCTTTCCTCAATGCTGTGATGCGCTGGGGGATGCCGCCACAGGATGCCTTCACCACACAGTGGCTGGTGCGGGACCTGAGGGGCAAGACTGAAAAGGAGTTTAAGTGAGTGCGGGGGATTTAGGGCTGAGTTGCACGAGGAGTGAGAACTTTGGGTGTTGCTTTCTTCCTCTTGGCCGCCATATGATGTGACCTTACTCAACTGATCACCATGTTCCTTGCCCATATAGTATATCCTGGCTTGGTTTCCTGGGAGGTGGGCTCAGCCTATTCTACCTCCCCTCAGCCAAGCCTAGAGCAGAGGCCTGGTGTCCTCCCTCATGGGAGAGGCAGTTGAGGAAGTACCCTCTCCTGGGCTGGCCTAGCCACACACGCACTTGGCCATGATAACCTGGCAGGAGGAACTTGGTGGAAAAGATGAAGAGCTGACTGATGGGGCCTAGGAATGGAGTACAGTACCGAGGCCTAGGAGATGCAGAGGGGTAGAGGGCGAGTTAGATGGGGAAGTTAAGATTTGGAGGGCTGGTAAGTTGAGAGGCCTGGTAGAGAAGTCCTGGAGGCACTTGGGGAGTCAAGGTTCAGGGGTTCAGTAATCTCTGTGCCTCTCTCACTGCCTCATTTACCTTCTCAGGCTTCCTAACCTTCCTCCCACCCCCATGCTCCTCAGGGCATATGTATCTTTGTTTATGCGCCATCTGTGTGAGCCTGGGGCAGACGGCTCTGAAACCTTTGCTGATGGGGTCCCTCGGGAGGGTCTGAGTCGCCAGCAGGTGTTGACCCGCATTGGAGTTATGTCTCTCGTCAAGAAGAAGGTATCAGTGTCCCTTACTGTGAGAATCACTCTAGCCACTTAGGCTCTTCTCTTCCTCTGCCTTCTGTTCCTGGGTTTTGTGCTCAGGGTGGTGTAGACAGGGGACCAGAGCTTCCTGTGTGTCTAATGCCTGCAGCTGACCCCTGTCCCTACAACACCCCTTCCCTAGGTGCAGGAGTTTGAGCACATCAATGGACGCTGGTCAATGCCGGAGCTGATGCCTGACCCCAGCGCAGATTCCAAGCGCTCCTCCAGAGCCTCCTCTCCTACCAAAACATCTCCCACCACTCCTGAGGCTTCTGCTGCCAACAGTCCTTGCACCTCTAAACCTGGTAATCAGGAGTAGGGATGGCAGAACAAATAGAAATGAAGTCAGGAGCCAGGATCGGGGAACCTCTGCCTTCCTTATTAGTTTGTTTTGCATGACTCGGATGAGATACATGAGGTCGAGCAACTTTAGAAAGAAAACAGTTTCTCTTAGCTCATGGTTGTGGAGATCTAAGGTCAAAAGGCCACATCTGGTATAGGCTTTCTTGCTGGCAGAGTCCTGAGATAGTGCAGGACATTACATGGCAAGAGTGTGCATGCGTGTTGTGGTTTCTGTCCTTCATAGGTGCCACTAGGATTTAGTCATTAGGGCTCCATCATGATGACCTTGTCTAATCCTAATCCCGCCCCAGAACTTCCTTCCCTAAATACCATACTCAATTAGGTTGCCACCCTCGTAGTGCCTCACACTGGGGATTAAATTTCAATGCGTGAACCCTTGGAATGCATTTCAGCCTTATTAAAAATCTTAGCACTCACTTTGCCTTCCCCTGTAGCTACTCCTGCTCCAAGTGAGAAAGGAGATGGCATGAGGATACCTCTCGAAAAGGATGAAGCTGAAAATCATGATGAAAAGCCAGAGAAGAATAGCAAAATTGGGGAGAAGATGGAAACAGAGGTGCGTACTGTCTGGCTTCCCCTGAGGAGAGGAAATGGATCTGCAGAGGTCTTGAGAGCCCAGTGCCTAGGAGCCCTTCGGCTCATCTTGACTCTCCTGTCCTACTCCAGGCCGATGTCCCCAGCCCAGCCCCATCACTTGGGGAGCGGCTGGAGCCAAGGAAGATTCCTCTAGATGATGAAGTGCCAGGGGTACTTGGAGAGATTGAGCCTGAACTTGCATACCGAGGGGACAGAGAGAAGTCAGGTGGGTGCATGGCCTCAGTGATGATGAGGGGGTTAGAATTTGGGGGTTTCCTCTTCTGGAGTCAGGAAATAAGGTAACATCCTCTCTTCCTATCTCCCCCCGTCCCCCCCAGCCACAGAACCGACGCCAGGAGAAAGAGGGGAAGAGAAGCCGTTGGATGGACAGGAACACAGGGAGAGGCCGGAGGGGGAAACAGGGGATTTGGGCAAGAGAGGTAATGGATGGAAGGACTGGACATCTGGGTCCCTGAAGGCATCAGGGAGGTGGAGTCGGGGGGAACAAATGCCTGGGTTCTGGGTGGGTAGCTGTTGGAGAAGCCAGGACATTACAGGTAGTCAGTCCTGGGACATGGAAGGAGGCTGTTCTGAGGTGTGACCTGTATCCCATCTGCCCTAGCAGACGATGTAAAAGGGGACCGGGAGCTTCGACCTGGGCCTCCTAGAGATGAGCCACGGTCCAATGGGCGCCGTGAGGAGAAGGTGGAGAAGCCTCGGTTCATGTTCAATATCGCTGATGGTGGTTTCACAGGTGGGGGAGGGTCTCACCTCTGTCTGGTCCTCACTGGGACCTGCCTATCCTCTTGAGGTTTCTCATTTTGCCTGAGGCTGCCTGCTGCCTTTAATTCTGAGTACCTTCCAATGAAATGGTGCATGCTGAGTCTGATCCTTGCTCTAAAACTTCCTTAAGTGTACCACCTAACTCCATCGCTGTCTCATCCTGCCTTTCATCTCAGTCTTAACTTGAACCTTGTTTGTAACTAACTTTATTCCTTACCTTCAGTGTAGCTTTTCTCCACTCCTCCAGAGGAGCCTTTAGTACTCTGTCAAGTTCCTGTTCATACCTGTCAGGCTGGATGTGGTTTGCAAACCCCTGATGCCTTCTCTGTTTGTTGTCCTCTCTTTAGAGCTTCACACGCTGTGGCAGAATGAGGAACGGGCAGCCATTTCCTCAGGGAAACTCAATGAGATCTGGCACCGAAGACATGACTATTGGCTTCTGGCTGGGATTGTCCTGTATCCTTTGATACAGTGTGAGGATGGCAAGGTTCTCTCAAGAGAGAGGGGAACTACAGAGAAGAGCCCACACCAGGGAAGGGGGGCTGAGCCACACTTCGGGGAGATCATGGGTAAAAGGAAAAGTGTTCACAGCCAAAGCCATCCCTGTTAAATTCCTTGATGGTCCCCTTCCTTCCTTGGCAGCCATGGCTATGCACGGTGGCAGGACATCCAGAACGATGCTCAGTTTGCCATTATCAATGAGCCATTTAAAACTGAAGCCAATAAGGGGAATTTTCTGGAGATGAAAAATAAGTTCCTGGCCCGGAGGTTCAAGGTGGGGATAAGGGAAGAAAGGAATAGGGCTGATGAGGGGCTTATGTTAGTAGAGGGGTCAGATCTTCTCCAAACCCAGGAAAGGTAGGTTGAGGCCAAGACTAAAGTTAACCTTGTGTTGGAAACTCTGGCCTGGATCAGGGTTGATGCTGGGGTCAGGGTCGGTGTGGAGAGGAGATACGGGTGCCATGGGCCAGCAGTGAAGGCAGGGTGAGTCTCCAGTGCTGTATCCTGTCCCCGTGTTGCTCACGTGTGGCTGGCAGAGCCCTGCCTTCACCCCTACCCCATGCCTTCAGCTCCTGGAGCAGGCGCTGGTGATCGAGGAGCAGCTGCGGCGGGCGGCCTACCTGAACCTGTCACAGGAGCCGGCGCACCCCGCCATGGCCCTCCACGCCCGCTTCGCCGAGGCCGAGTGCCTGGCCGAGAGCCACCAGCACCTCTCCAAGGAGTCGCTGGCGGGGAACAAGCCGGCCAACGCTGTCCTGCACAAGGGTAAGGGCCGCGGCGGCCCCGCGCGGGGGAGGGCCCACAACGCTGCGTAAGTCTTCACCCCGCACCCCTTTAAATCTTCCCACCCCCTGGCCCTTTTACCCTCTGAACCACCCCCTCTGACCTCTAACCCTACTCTGACCCATCTGGCACCCTGTTGAATTTTAGCTTCTAGTACTTGTGCAAACCAACCCTTCTCCATGCCTGCGAGTGTTCATGTCACTGCCCAGCAGGGACTTCCCTACATGCATGTCCCCTCCACACAGTGGGATTCCTTCCCTGGCTGTGCTGTACACCTGCCATGCTGCTAATGTCACCCAATTTGAGACCTTGGATTTTGTCTACACCATAAATGTCCTTAGCTTTGATCTCACAGATCACGTTCCTTCACATCATCACTCCTTCCATGAGGCAGAAACTACCACTCGTCTGCCTCTCCCAGCCTACCCTATGAAACTTCCCTTTGACCTTCAAACCTTTCCCCACACCCTCTTACCTTGATAACTATAGATTAAATCCCAAAGTCCTCTAACCATCTAACTCTGCCTGGTATAGTGACTGACTCCTGGCCCCTTTGATCCCTGTTCTAATTCCTTAATCTGTAATGCTGACCCTTTAACCTCTTTTCCCCCTTATGTATTAAAACCTTGATTCCTTTAATTTTTGGCACCACTGACCACTTCCCATGCCTCCTGACTATTTCCTCCCCATCACCCCCAACCCCCAAACCTCGTTCTTCCAGTATGGGATGTTCTGACAACTCCCCGCCCCTATGTCTTCCAATGTCCTCCCTTACCTCCCTTTTTTCCATCTTCCCTTTCTCTTTTTCTCTCTATCTGTCCTCTGTGGTGGCCTGGCCTCTCTCTTATCCTGACACTTTGCCTTTCCCCCTCCCCGAGTTGCTCTTTTTCTTCTACTTTCTATTACTTTCTTCTGTCACTTGGTCTGTGGTTCCTTGACATCTTAATCATCCTTTTTCTCTCTGACTACATCTGTCCATACGACTCCTTGTCACTTTTCCTGGCTCCATCTCTCTCTTTCCCTCTCTTGCCCTTCTTTCTCCGTGGCCCGGGCCCCAGTTCTGAACCAGCTGGAGGAGTTGCTGAGCGACATGAAGGCGGACGTGACCCGCCTGCCAGCCACGCTGTCCCGAATACCCCCCATCGCAGCCCGCCTTCAGATGTCCGAGCGCAGCATCCTCAGCCGGCTGGCCAGCAAGGGCACGGAGCCTCACCCCACACCGGTAACCCTCTTTCCCCCTAACTCGTTTTCCCTGTTGGTGCTCCTCTTGCACACACACACACACACACACACACACACACACACACACACACACATACACACACCCCAAACTCCTATACCATATGGAAAAACAACCTGCTAGACCACAGTCTTCACCCTTGAGTGAGTCTCCCTGCCTCTGTCACACCCTCAGTAGTTCTGGAGTGTGGCTCGTGTTCCAATACAGCTTCTTCTCTCTCAGAGACTATGGACTGACTAACCTCAGCTTGCTCTCTATTCCAGGCCTTCCCCCCGGGTCCCTACGCCACACCTCCGGGGTACGGCGCGGCCTTCAGCGCCGCGCCCGTAGGGGCCCTGGCCGCCGCAGGCGCCAATTACAGCCAGATGCCGGCAGGGTCCTTCATAACAGGTTAGCTGGTGGTTTCCTAATCCCTGCTTCCTTCATTTTTCCTCCACCTGGCTTCATTCTTGCTTGGCTCCCAAGTCCTCCAGCCCAAGTATACAGTGTTTTTCTTGGAAGTGTACAGCGTTGTAGGGAATTTAGTTGTTCTGGGCTTTGTTCTACCCTTATTGTCAAAAACCTTACCCAAGATTTTAGTTGGTTCTATTGACCTTGCATCTGGGTCACCTCAAGGGAAAGCAAAGTCAGAAGGGGGACAGGAGAGCATCAGTAATGTGGCAAGGGGACTCAGGGAGAGGTGTTTGCCCTGGTCTTCCTGCCCTATAGCCAGGAAAATCAGAAGTGTCAGGAGGTGACGTAGAAGTAATACGTTGTTGTCAGAAAGTGATATTTGGGAGTGATTGGGGATTGACCTTTCCTTACTCCCGTCCCAAACAGCCGCCACCAATGGCCCTCCAGTGCTGGTGAAGAAGGAGAAGGAAATGGTGGGGGCATTGGTGTCAGACGGGCTGGATCGGAAGGAGCCCCGAGCCGGGGAGGTGATCTGTATAGACGATTGACTGGATCCCAGGCGTGCCCTTCACCCAGGCCCCGGTCCCGAGGCCGACCCCCTACCCAGGCCCTGGAGGCTGCTGCCAACCCACCACCTTCCCCACCTGTTGGGCCACCACTGGGCTAGGCGCCCCTCTGCCCTTCTGTAACTCTATCTTCAAGAAGGGCCCTTTGTCTTTCTTCATCCCCACACACCTTTCCCACCAAGCTTTGAAGACTGTGCTGGTGTGAGGAGGTCTGGATGGGAGGGTTAGCAGGGTCTTCCAAATACCTTTATCCCCCACTGCCAAATATACACAGCTTCCCAGTAAATGGTTGTGGGGAGGAAGAGGTGGAACCTCCCTGGTCTCTTTGCCGACATTATCAACTCCACCTCCTGCAGAAGTGGGTACTGACCATGCCTGGCCTTTAAAGGGACTTCCATGGGGAAGAGTTTCAAAGAGAGGAGGACTTTGAGAGAGGGATGAAAATGAGCCCTGGGAGGGAGAAGGGAAGAGGAGGGGTGGCTGCATGTTAACTTTCCCCTGCCTTTCCCCAAATGGAGGGTGGAACAGCTACAAGGGAGAAAGTCAATCGCTGTTCAGCCTCAGAATAAAGGCGCCATTCACTTGCTCAGTTATCTCCTGTGTACCAGCATCTTGTGTTGGGAACTTTCCCCTCCTCCCCAGGCACCAGGACCACCCCCAACAAAAAGTAATAGCTGGATGGTAACTCTCTCAAGCCAAAGAGGAGCTCCCCAACCTGTTCTAGGAACCCAGGTAACCTAGAAAACGTGGGAGAAGTGAGCCAGACAAGGGGGCAGACCCCACTCTGGGGCTCAGGTTCCTGGGGGACTTCTACCCTCCCTCATCAAGGCCTGGATACAGACTAAATGAGAGCCATGCAAGCAGGGGGCCTAGTCAAGGGACACTCATATCTGTGGGACCAGAGCAACACAGTGGAGGCAGGCGAGGGAGATGTGGGCACACACCCCTTCCCAGGAGGGGCTAGGGAGTGGCAGTTTGCATGGCGAACCTCCCACTTCCTCTTCACTGCCCCTTCACTTTCTTGCTTCCCTTTCCCAGTCTCTTCACACGCACTCCTGGTCTGTCCCAATCCCCTCTTCTGTATCAGGTTTATTGGTTGTACATATAAATTATACTTTCCTTTCTGTGTGCTCTGTTATTTTTGGCTGGGGGAAATTGAGGGAGGGGCAAGGGATAAGAAAGATTTCTGCCATTTCATATTATCCATCTTTCACTTTTGAAAATTTTCAATCTTGTGACGTTTTCTTTGCCTTATATTTATCTCTTGGATCATTCTCTAAAATTGAAGCCCTTTTTCCCACCCCAGCCATGTAATGAGTTCAGTGTAGGGATGGTGAGCAGCAAGATCCCTAATGTGCCCTTGTAGCCTTGCTACAGAAAGGGCCTCTTGGACAGAAGTGTGGCAGTAGGAGTACTTTATCTTGCAAGATCGGAAACTGCCTTCCCTTCCTTTTGATTGTCCTTTCCACCTTCAAATTGTTCAGTTCCCCTAAGAGTCAGCAGAGGTCACTACAGCTCCACAGATTCAATCCCATTATGAAGTGGAGGTGCACACTTTTTTTTTTAAGTGGGTGCGGTCAGACTTGTATAGCTTGAGAAAGATTTCAACTGCTAGATGTTTCTTGGCATGTACTGTTCACCAACACACTAAGAGAATGAGTAAGGCCAGACACTTAGTGCTTGAGGTTATATTAAAAAAGAGATAAATCCAACAAATATTTATTGAGTGTATGCTATACAACTGCTGTTGGGCCTGGAGATAAAAACACGTCATTGCTCTCACAGAATTGGGACAATCACAAAACATGAAATACCAGGAAGTAAAAGCAGTACAAATAAAACCAGACATTATGTGTTATAGAGGGTAGGGAAAGGGGCTCTCAAAAGGGAAGATAAATTAAGACTTAAGGAAAATAGCAAAAGTATGATTTTCAAATTGATGTTTATACCCTAAAATGGATACATTTATGGTCTATCATTCAAAAATAAACCTTGGAGACCCCTAACAAATTGAGGTCTATAGTGAAATTCACATTTTTAACTCAGAAAAGTGTAAGTTTTCTTCACTAGACTGTCACTCTGGAACTTTCAGTAAGATAGTATAACATGCTGTAAATATTATACCTACAAATGGTGACATCATAGAGCATCTAGGATCCAGACTAGTGCTCCTTAAACTTGTATGCACATGACTCACTGGGATTGTTAAAAGTGCAGTCTGACTAAGTGTAGAATGGGATCCTGAAGTTCTACTTCAAACAAGCTCCCAGTGACACCAGTGCTAGTTCCTGACTATGGCTCTAAGCAATTCATGACGTACAACAGATGGTGTCCCATTGTAGGACACAAGTTTAAAATGATATAAGCATATTTTTCCAGTAGTGCCAGAGTGTCCTTGTGAAGATAATATAGATAATATCAAAAATTCAAATGGTGATGCCTTCACCAAATGGGTCTCCTTCCATTCTTTTTTTTTTTTTGGTACCGGGAATTGAACTCATGACCTTGCACTTGCCAGGCAGGTGCTGTGCCGCTGAGCTACATTCCCGGCCTGGCCTCCTCCTGTTCTTGATAAGCCTTAATTCGGTGCCTCATATAAATGTCCAGTGGACCTTCTGATACCTGCACTAGCAGGCTGAAGAGAGATTGAGAAATGAAGCAAGGCCCCTAATCAAAACAGGGAGGCATCTCAGTAATTTCTGGAAAACAACTGGGACTGGGAGACAGTAGGCATACCAGTGTCCTTACATGCCAGAGAAGAGATTAACATGACTTCCATCTTTTTTCTTATGACTTCCATTTTTTTTAACAATTTCAAACCATTGACAACTGCTAAAATGAGATCTATTGCTCCCACATTCCACAGGCGCCCTGGACAGAAGCCAAATCAAACAGCCTGTTTTCTTCCTACTATAACGTAGGCTTTGTTTACATTATCTCTGGACTACTCCATCTTGATGGTGCTGGCACCATCAGTACGTGGGGGCGAGTTTATCTAGGGCCCTCTCCAGCTTAGCATCAGCACCTCCCAGGGCGTTCCTCCAGCCCTCGGCTCAACTCCCTCATCACACTCCAATCCCAGGGTAGGGGAGGGTGTAGTCGTGACTTCAGACGCTCTACTAAAGCGCGCCTGAGGCTGCAGCTCCCACCTTTCTGCTATAGCTTCGATCTTCCTCAGTTACAGCGTGCACCGGGTCATGTGGGCAAAGTCCTTGATCTCTGGACAGTACAGCACTGGGGAAAAGAAGAATGGTTAGTGGCAGCTGAAAGATGCAGCCTCACCCCAGTGTTCCTCGGCATGCTCTCCTTGGCATCCTCCGGGGGCCGCCCCTCACCGTTGCTAGGCAGCGGACGCCGCCAGCGGCGCGCAGGCAACAGGAGCCGGTCCCAGAGCCGCCGGAGCGCGCGCCATCCCGCGCTTCTAGGCCCCGCTCCCCTCTCGCACTCCTGTTCTCCGTTTGCCTCTCCATCGGCGTCGCAGCTTTCCTTGGCCGGGATCCCCGCCTCTTCTCGTTCGCGGTCAGCGCGGGCTTTTTCTTCCAATCGTAACCACAGGTCTGTGTCGAGAGCGACCTCCGTGACGCCGCCGCGAGGAAGAGGGGTGGGCGCTCGGCAGAAGGGGCACGTGATGACGCGGCGCAGGCGCACCACGCGCGCGGCCGCCCCACTGCCCTCTCCGCGCGCAGCGAGCTCGCTCAGGCAGGCGGTGCACAGTGTGTGGCCGCAGCGGGCGCGCGCCGTGCCGGGCAGGCGGCGGGGTGCGCGGCCACCGAGGTTGAAGGATCGGTAGCAGATGTTGCAGTCCAGCTCGCCCCTCTCCGGAAGGGAAGGCACCCTCACCAGGAGTTGCATCGTGCCCGCCGTGGACCCGAGCCCGTCGCTAACGCGGCGAACTCCGTGGACAGGACGAGCGGGCACTCGTGCGGCCTAGGTCGAGTCCTGGGGCCGGCGCCGCGGGCTCTTTCTCCTTTTAATAGTGCGGCCCCGCCCTCGAGGCGTCACGCGGCTGTCGGGCAGTTCCCTGCGGCTGCAAGCGTGGGGGTGGAGGAGGCGCGAGGCCGGAATGCTAGAGATGGTGGAGCCAGGGAGGCGACCAGGCAATTCCAGTACTGCCCTGGGCACATATCATCCATTGCCCCTTCGATAAACTCTTTCACCCCCACACTCTTAAATGGTGCCATGCGCAAATCCCCAGGTCCCCAAATACCCTACTCCCATTTGTCAGTTGCTCACTGTTTCACAACCCTACACAGTTCATAAGCTAGTTGTACTGCTTGTTCTGCCCAGCCTTTAATGAGCTCTTGGATGTTTGGATGCTACTGGGTAGTAACTCTCTTTCTGACCTCAATCACATTATCGCTTGCGCGTGCACACACACACACACACACACACACACACACACACGATGTTCTTGTAAACCTAGATTCCCAAATTTTATTCTCAAAGTGTACAACTCCAGCTGACACCTTAGCCTAAAGAGGGACTTTGATTTCAGGACTGTGGCCACTAGGAATGCTGGGAATCATTTCCTTCTGGAGTATGTGGACACCTACACACTATGATGGCTCCAGCAAAGCAGCCCAGCATGACTTCTGACTCAAGGGTCTGACTTCCCCCACAGGTAAACAGGACATGGTACTCACAGCCCACATTCTCTCAAGATGTGACACCTACACACAGCTGCCTCGTTACCACCTCTCCTGCACCTGCAGCCCAGGTTCTGTTGTGGAGGCTGGAGTACAAGTCATAACCTCTACCAGAAGTTGTGAGACTGTGAGCAAATTAATTTCTCTGGGCTTTGATTTCTTCATCTACAAAGTGTGGACAATAATAGTAAGGAATGAAAGAGCCTGTATATGTACGATGCTTACAAATAGTACCTGGTACACATTAAATACCAGGTAAGTACTAGCTGTCATTATCTTCCTGGACTCCCATTCTATATTATGTTTGCTTTAACTTCTCAGTACATATTTTCAACACCCATCTTTTTTGGTTGAGATAAGATGGGCTTCTGTACACCCATGCATTTACTGGCTTATCCCAGGTCCTGTAAAGCAGGTTTTGTTTTTTAACTAAATTGTTAAAATCTAGAGGGCAGTCTTTTGTGAGAGGGTGTACCATTAATTTTAAGCAAACATTTCAGAACTGTGTGTTGTCTTCATGACCACTTAGAGGAAACTGTATACCACTGAAGCTGTTATAATTAAAAACTTTTTTGGACGTTCCACTAGAAAGATGTGGGTCACATTTTTAACTATTTTCAGTTGGTGAGAAAACGTAATCTTTTTTCTTTTTTGAGAGTGTCTCATTTAGCTCAGGTTGGCTTTGAACTCACTATGTAGCCTAGGCTGGCCTTGAACTTGCAGTGACTGACCTACCTCAACCTCCCAAGTCCTGGGACTACAGGTTGTGTGCCACCATGCCCGGCTAAACTTTCATATTTTAAGGTAGATTTTATTACTGTATGTAAATATACCCAAATTGTTTGATAGCCAAGGGACTGCTCTAAGCCTCAGATCTGTATATCCTGTCACCTGCTGCGTAGCCTGTTTATCTTCCGGAATCCGAACTGATGAACTAATACCAAACTGGGAGCAGTGTTTCCTACCTCTTCCTTTGCTCAACTCCAGAAACCTAGTTATTATCCTTCACACCTCCCTTGCCCTCATCTTCCTTTATCAACCAATCACCAAGCTTTGGTCATTTTGTTTAAGTATCTCTCTCATCCACCTACTTTTTTTCATTTGCTGCCCACCACCTTAGTCCAAGTTGCCATCACCCCTTGCTTAGACCCCAGCAGCAGCCATCTAACCGTCTACTTACAGGCACTGTGGCCTTCAGATGTTTCTCTATATTTGTTTCCAGAGATCTTTCCAAAGCTCAAACCCCATCGTGTCCCACCACACACTCTTTCTTCTCTTTAAAGTCTGTTAATGTGGTGACAGTTGAATGGCCCCTATTTCCTTTGTAATGTGGCTTTGTTGCTTTTCCCATTAAGAGCTGTGTCTGTTTTCCTGTCCCTTGTGTCTGGGGTGGCTTTGTGACTAGCCTTGACGAATAGAATGTGCCATAAATCTGGCACCTAGTCTTTTGAAGACCTTTCAGCTTCTGCCTTTTCCCCCTTGGAATGCTGCCCTGAGGCCACCATATAAATAGGGTTAGACCACTGGAGGATGAGACCACAAGGAGCATAGAGATGCACCCAGCAGTAGCCAGAGCTCACTGTCAGACCTGCTAGTGAGACCTTGGGTGTTCCTGTTCACCCAGCCTGCCAGCTGAATGCAGCTGTGTGAGTGAGGTAAAAATAGCAACCAGTCCACAGAATCATAAAAAAAAAAAAAAAATTTAAAAAAGCTGCTTGGGGCTGGGGATTTAGCTCAGCGGCAAAGCACCTGCCTGGCAAGCGCAGGGTCGTGAGTTCGGTTCCCGGTACCGGAGAAAAACCAAAAAACCAAAATAAATAAATAAATAAATAAATAAATAAAATAAAAAATAAAAAAATAAAAAAGCTGCTTGACTATTAGGTGTTGGGGTGATTGTTGTATGTCAACAGATAACTGAAAGAGGCTCTCCTGTTGTCATTTGGATAAAGACAATATCCTAAAGTTTGTATGCTAAAGGCTCTGTGTGCTCTGACTCACCTATGCTTCAGATTATATTTCCTCCTTAGACAGTCTGGAGACTTTTGCCTTGTGGTTTGGATCTTAAATGTTCCCCAAAGGCTTATGTGTTGAAAGCCTGGTCCTCAGCTGATGGTGCCATCTGAATGTGGCAGAACCTTTGGGAGGTGGAGCCCGGTGAAGGATGTTAGGTCCTTGGGGGTGTACCCATGAAGAGGATACTGACACCCCAATCCTGTCCTTTTTCCACTTCTGGGCCACTATGAAGTAAGTGGTTTCTCCCACCATGCTGTGCTGCCTCACCACAGGCCTAAAAGCAACAGGACTAAGAGTGACCATAGACTGGAACCTCTGTCCTTGAGTTGAAAGAAACCATTTCTCCTTTTAAATTGCTTATCACAGGTATTTTGTCCAAGTGACAGCTAACACAGCTTTCCTCTGTCACAAGGCCTTCACATACACTATTCCCCTCTCTTGCTTTCCCAAGGATTAACACCTACTCATCTTTTTGCTGTCAGGCCAACCTCATTGTGTCAAATACTCATTACAGACACTAAGACCATGTACTTTCCTCTGGACATCAGACAACTGAAGTTTGTGTGTTTGACTTGTAGTCATGTGATTGTCTCTCCCGTTAGTAAACTGCACAAAAGTTCTGAGGCTGGTTTTGTTCACTATTGTGTCACTGTGCCACATCATAAGACTCAATAAACAAATACTTCATAAATTCATGAATGAGGTGAGTGAGAAATATGGCAAATGCTTATATATGGAGGAGGTGTGACAACACAGGAAGGTTTTGTTTGAAAGGGGTTTCTAGACCTGCTTTGAAGGCATCCAAGGGTTTTAAAAATGTTTAACAATGGGGGAGGCAGCATTGTAAGAAGTGCATAACCTTTCAAGAGGGCATTTAAGGAGGACTTTTTTTTTTGGTCTTTTTAAGACAGGGTTTCACTATGTAGTTCAGGCTGGCCTTAAACTCACTTTGTAGCCCAGTCTGGCTTCGAACTCACAGAGATCCTCTTGCCTCGGCCTCCTGAGTGCTGGGATTACAGGCATATGCTACCACACCCAACCCAGGAGGATAATATTTTATGTTTGTTGCAGAAGAAATAATCATAGTTTAGTCATACATTTTACTTCTTTGTTTCCTCCAGTCTTCCAAAATGAGTGGGAGATGATTGGGCGGATGTAAGTATTCATTAGTTTATCCTGTTGTTTGCTCATCCAGTAAATGGCATGCTGCTGGGTTTTCCCTTTTGGAAATTAGTTTTACTCTGCACTCCCACCTTCAGGATTGAGGCAGGATGAGAAGGGGTAGAAGGGAGATGGTAAAATTGTCTTGAAGGAAAGTGGAGCTCATCCTCCTCTTCCTTGTGATCTTTAAAGGCTGTAACTTTCCACCCACCCCAGGAAATCAGAGTCCTTTGGAGAAAAAAATAGGGGCAGTATCTGACATCCCAATTTGATTTTGCCTTTCTGTGACCTGCACCCTCTGATCTTTTACTGGTTTTCTTTTTTCCTTTTAAAATTATCTCCTTTCCCCCTCTCTGTATCTGCTCCATCTGAGACAGGTCTGCACTTTTTTTCCGTTCGTCAAATCAGAAATCCTCAGCCTCACAGCAGCCTCTCCCACCCATGAGAAAACTACTCAAATAATTGCTTGGAATACATGTGTCAGGCTAGAGGAAAAGAAGTACAAAATAGAAAAAGTATGGCTAATACACCTTTAAAAACAAAAAGACCAAGAGCATCAGACAGGAGTTTCTTAGATTAAGCAGCAAAACTAGGAAGCCCGATCACTACGTTCTAAAGAAGTTGGGTACCCAGTCCTGAGGGTACCTGCTGTCTAAGTCCTTGAGAACAGTGACCAAGTGCCCTACTCCTGAGTCACTGAGGTGAATGGAGAGAAAAACTAGTTCAGAGAGCTTTCTAATGACTGGGGACAAGAGGACCAGTATGTGAGACAGTGACCCTAATGTTTTAGTCCCCTGCAATTCCAGACACCATGAGGATCAAGCTGAGATTTTATTTATAGTTCCCTGGGAAGTTCTTACAGTAGAAGAGGAGCCATCATTATTGCTTTAGGGTTATTGCCAGACGGAAGACTGCAGTACTTTACTGCCAGGTAGGAAGTCCAGCTCAAGGCTCAAAAGTTTGTCCTCAGACCCTGGTTGGTCAGCCCTATGTCTCTGCTGGTAATCAAAAGGCTATCACTAATTTCTGCAAAGCACCACCAAACTTTGCTCTTTGTCCACCCTGGCCACTTTTGCCAGCCCACGCTAATTTCCCTCTGCCTAGGTCAGTGCTGTGTCATTGTATTCCCCACCCTTACTCCCTCTCTGCAAGAACAAGGTATTAAACTAGTTCTAGATTTAAATCTTCTCCTACCTCAGGTTGGGACACAAGGATCTAGTTTCTCAAAAATTATCATTTACTTCTTGCCAGGACCAGCCTGGCTTCCTTTGTATCCAATAATGTGAAGACCCATGTCCTGTGTCCCAGATGACATCACAACTCACTTATTAGGTTCTTCTCCCATGACAGTTCAAGGGCCATTTTTTAGTTTGCATTTTCTTATGCTGTATCTGTCGGTATTTTTCTGGGCCTCGGCAATAGGAAGAAGAGAGCAAGGAGCGAGACCAAAAGGCAGAGAGGGGACGGCCCATAGCTCATGCCCAGGGATAGCAAGAAGGCCTACAAGGACGCAGTAGGAGGCGGGTGGACTACTTTCTCTCTGAAGCCCCACTGCGGAAGGATATGGCTTTGTTCATGCGCAGCGCTATCGAAGCCGGGACTCGTTAGTGGGCGGCGCCACCCTGGCTCGGGCCGCTGCGTGGAAGGATCCGGGGCGGGAGTTCTCTGGCGGGTGCAGCGGTTTGGACTGGGTTTCTGCCCCCTCCGACGGACTATTTCTTGGAATGCGATTTGTTCCCCAGCAGCCCATCTATCTCCATCACCGTCTGCGGTGTCAGCTGGCTCAATACCTGGAGGAGGGAAGGTGGACAGGGCAGGCCCTACCGGGTCACTGAGAAAGGCTTGGCGTTCGAGGGCCCAGGGAAGCACCACGGCGGGGTGGAAGGAGAGTTGCAACTGTACTCCCTTCCGGGCCTGTGGCCTGGGCCTTCCGCGGGCAAAGTGAGGCTTGTATAGTGGCCGACCCCAGCGCCATTCTGAGGTGGACAGCTCAGCATGGACTGCTGGAGAAGGGGGCAGAGTTGGGTTCTGCCTCTGAATCCCCAGCTTACCTGTAGGGCACCCAGGTGTTCCATCAGTTGCTCTGCACTTGACACCCCTAGCAAGACCGAGCTGACGCCCTCACTGCGGAGACACCAGGCTGGAGCCAGAAGAAGAAAAAAAACAACAACTCATGGGAGCAATGAGCACACAGACCTCAGAGATGTTTCTGAAGAATAGGGTTCTCTCAAGGGACAGTCTTGGATAGGTTTGGGAAATCTCGAGGGGAGACAGGGCCTTTGAAGTGTCCACAACAAGCAGTATCTCACCAATAGCAAGCTGGGCTACAGTGCAGCCTAGCTGCTGGGCGATGGGGAGAAGATCCACGACTTTGGCTTGTTGCTTCTTGCCATCCTCACTCTGCACTTTATCCTTGAGCCACTGGTAGCCCTGGATGCCAAGGAGAATCAGCAAAAGGCCACCACACACAGCAGTCCACATAGTATGGCCCTGCCACCCTGAGCCCCCAGATCGCACCTTGATGGTAGCCCTGCAGGTATCTGGGACACGCCCATCATACTTGCTGGTAATGAGTCCACAGGCCAGAGGAGACCAGGTGACTGAGCCGACTCCTAAGAGAAAAAGGAGTAGGTATGGGAAAGGGACCCAGGCCTTGGAGGAGATGGGGAGCTAGGTAGGGATGAGGGGCTGCACACCAATTTTGTGGTAGAGTTCAGGCAGCTGCATCTCCACCTTCTCCCTCTGAAAGAGGTGGTGTTCTGCTTGTTCACACACAGGAGGAATTAGATTGAACTGTCTAGCCATGGAGTAGGCCTCCTGGGTTAGGGTGGAGAGGAGACTAGGGTTAGAGCATTCCTTGCATTTTCTCCCTTGCCCCCTCCTCCAGTGTGGTGGGGCTTGAAGTGGCCAAGTAAAAAGTGGGAACCAGTTGTGGAACAGGGGAAGTGGGGTCACATACTCACCATGATTTCTGCAGCCCCCCATCGGGAAGTCCCCCAGTATAGGGCCAGGCCCTGGTTGATGACATAGGTCATGGCTCGCACAATCTCTAGGCACACAGGAGAGGGATAGCCTCACTGTCAGACCCCTAGCCTTTAAGACTCCAGATCTGCAGACCTCTGCCCACCCCACCAAGACCCCAGGTGTCTTTGTGCAGCCAGAAATGTTTGAATCTGTTCTTTGCCTCTCTCCCTAAGTCCTGGGGTCTGAGCTTCTGTGGAGCTTGGGAGGTCTTGGCAGTGGGGCTGGCTTCCTCCTGAGGGTTTGAGGAAATGCTCAGTTTTGAAGGGCTGTCAGTTTGGGGCTGCTACTCTTACCCTCCATAGGACTGTTAGGGTCTGAGCGATTGGCAAAGACTATGTCCACGTATCCCAGCTGGAGGCGCTCCAAGGATCCTCGCAAGCCTGGAAGAGGGAGTGGGGAGAGGAAGGTGAGAACCTCAATTTTCAGTTTCCTAAAAATTGAAACTACTCCTTTGGCATGGCCATCTTAATTCTTAAATTCAGAGCTTCAGAAAATCTTCCCAGCTCCTCTGGTTTCCATGCCTAGCCACTCAGGTTTCTAGCCCCCAAATCTCACCTTCAATGATGTGTTTGCGACTTAAGCCTCGCTCAGTTTCTGCCCTGTAGGAAAAAAATGTCAAAGATGAGATGTAACAAAGATAGGGGACGAGGGCTGGCCTGGAGCCATTAAAAACTAAGATGCCACGGGTCCTCACAGGCAAGACTTGGGTCCTCACGGCAACCCAGATAGACCTTCACACTTAGTTGATTGCCTGTACTGGGGATTGAGCCCAGTGAGGGCCTTTGTACTGAGCTATGTCCCAGTCTTTTTTATTTTTTAAGACAATCCCACTAAATTTCCCAGGCTGGACTCAGCTTGTGATCCTCCCACCTCAGCCTCCCAGAATGCAGGGATTACAGGTATGTACCACCACTCCCAGCTCACACACATTTTTGTGGGTCTTCTCAATTGTAATGGGGCAGCTACTTACTGTCCTCCCCAAAAAATCTTGGTGGTGATAACATAGCTTGATCTCCTGGAAAAAGAAATGGGAGAACCAGCAACAAAAGGAATTGTGGGTGATCATGTCTCCAACAACCCCCCAAAAGTCTCACCTCCAACCTTTGCGCTTGAGGATGTCGCCTAGGGTCCTTTCAGCCCTGGAAGAAAGACATGCAAAGGCACTGACCCCTCCAAAGCAGATTGGTTCTTTCCCTTCCTCCTCACCTTTTCTTCTCTTGTAAAATAGAGCTAAAACCAGGAGTCCAACTGGGTTCTCAGCTATATCTTGGACTAAATAAAAAGGGCTCCTGGAGCTAGGGTGTAGTCATATAATTACATTCACTCTTTTATTTTTTTTCTTAGTAGTGGGGGTTGAACCCAGGGCCTTCACACCAAGCAACATCCCCAGCCCTTTTTTATTTTTTATTTTGAGATAGGTTCTCACTAAATTTCCCAGGTTGGAATCAGACTTTTGATCCTCTTGCCTCAGCCTCCCAGGGTGCTGGGATTACAGGCATGTACCATCACTCCCAGCTTCATTCATTCATTCTTTTGTTCATTCAACAAATATTTGCTGTGCATCAACTTTGTACCAAGCCCTACTGTAGGTATTAAAAGGATAGAGTAGGATGGTCAGAGAGGGACAGACTAGTGAAGACTGGGAAGACACTGCTTTATCTGATTTCCACTATCTGGGTTGTCCTCCCCCTTCTCTGAGCCTCAGCAAAATTCCACACAGAATCCTAAGATCAGCTTGGATTCTACCCCATCCATAAAATGTTCTCTGATTGCTACACTTATTCATAAAATTGGTTCCTCAAATCTTGAGCATCCTATTTGTAATTATGAGCTAACTTGTGACAAGTCTTAAATTGTTATGAAGGGCTAGTACTGAAATGTTTCCTATTGTTTAATCTTGTAAATCTCTGTCTTTTTTGTTAAAGCACTTAAAAGTATATACTCCCCCTAGTCCCTACACTGGAGATTGAACCCAGGGCTTTGTATGCACTAGGCAAGCACTCTACTGTTGAGCTACATGTCCAGCCATTTTATTTTATTTTATTTTAATTTTAAGACAGGGTCTCCCTAAATTACACAGGCTGGCCTTGCACTTGGAATCCTCTTGCCTCAGCCTCCCAAGTAGCTGAGATCATAGGCATGTGGCATTGCACCTGGGCAGAATGCACTTTTTGAGGGCATGTTGATTTCATACCATGAGGAGTGTCTGCTCTGTGCTAGGAGGTACTTGGAAAAAAGCAAGACAAGTTCCATGAAGGGAGAAGTCCTGAATTGAGCAGCAAATGTGGGTATATAACTTGGTACATAATTGTGTGTCCGACAGCAGTATAAGTGCCATGAAGTTTATGGGGCATGGTCACTAACTTTGGGAAGTTAGGCAAAGGCTTCTTGGAGGAGCTGATATTGGGGTCAAGTCTTGAAGATGAGTGGAAGTGTTTGCCAGATAGAGAAGAAGTGGGGTTGGTCATCCATTTTGGCTCCTCCTGGTAGGAAGTCATAAGTATGTGGTATGAAATGGTATGTTTAAAAGTCCAGCTTTGTAATCCCCAAATAATGGTACATAATTGATGTCCAGGTTATATTTTTGGTCTTATTGAATGTGACTGTATAGTATGCCTATTGACCCCTAAACAAGAGAGGAACTGATGTTGGGACTACAACTCCCATAATGTTTTAGGGACCCATAAACTGAAAGGTTGGACCTTAAATGTTCTCAGAATTCCAAGGATCCTTTAGAGGGAAAGAAGAATCCCTGATGTTTACTCAGCCCTCCAAATGTAATAGAGCTTTCACCCCAGTCCTTACTTTCCTGCTGCATACACTTCGGCGGTGTCAAACAGGTTTATACCGTGCTCATAGGCTACTGTCAGCACATCCTCTGCTGTCTAGGGAGGTGAGAGAAAAAGAATATCAACCATTGCCCCTCAGTTAGCTCCCTCACTGCGCTTTAACCCATGGCACCTCAACCCTGATTTCCACATTCTTTCCCTTTCCTCCATCCTCCAGCTTCAGCTCTTTCATTCCCCATGCTTGTTGTCCAAACCCCTTTCCAGGTCCATTTTTCATTTTTCTGATTTCCTCCCCACCTGTAACCCCACCCTGATTCTAGAACCCATCTCTTATACCTCATCTGAGATCTGAGAACCAAATGTGACCCAGGTACCTGCAAAAGAAGAGCCAGGTACGTGAGAACTGTGGGAGGCATGCAGTGAAAGAATCCCCTCTTCCCTTAATTCCTAATCTGACTCACCCAGGCCAAGACAGGACACCCGAAGACCAGACTTTCCTAGGTTCCTGCAGGATACAGAAGCAGCAGGAAAGGTTGAAAGCTGCACTAGGGGCCTAGGGTATTGGCTCCCACCTCCTTTCCTTCCAGACTGAGAAGCCCCCAGGATGTCTCAGTCCAAAGAAACTAGACCTAGGGGGCCTACAGGATTGGATGGTACCACTCCTGTAGCAGAGGCCCTAGAAATAGTGCTGAAAGGGCAAGTGAACAAATAAGCGACTGTTCCTGTGGAGCCACTGTCCAGTGCCTCTCCTCCTCACACTGAAGATGTGCTGTCTGCTTTGCCTTTCTTCTCACTGAGGTCTTGTCTGTGCTTGAACCATCTCTGGGGTATGTGGAGTAGGGAGCTTTCAGGAATGTGGCTGGCTGTGATGAGTTTGTGAGAAAAGACCCTCAATCAGAGAATGCCGCACTAAAGGGTGACACCGGAGTGGAAAAGTAAACCAAGTTCAGGCACTCAAGACAGGCAAGGGTTGCTGGCTAGATGAGTGTCCAGCAAAGAAGAGCTGGAGCGAAGTGTGACAGGAAAGTCTTGTCCTCTCCACTCCCTCCTGTTGGCTTGTGGAGACTGTCTCTGAATGAGGGAGGCCCCTCCTCCTCCTCCCAAGGTCCCTTGCCCAGGTAGCAGCTCAATTTCCTAATCAAGATAGCCACATGGAGGGAATCAGATTCTTCAGGTGACAAAGCCAGGTCAGATCAGTAACCTTGACTTTCTGGAGCCCCTCCTCTTCCCCTGACAGAGTCCTGAGAGCTCCTGGCCCACAGTTCTCTGAGATAAAGACAAATTTCCACCCAACCTCCTCATCCAGCCCCTGTCCCTCTGCATGGGGATGAAAGATGTGGTCCATCCTTCCCACAGCCCCTCGACCCTCCTCTCCCTTGCTCCCACCCGGGAGGACCAGGAACTCAGCTCAGGTGAGGGCAGTATCTGGGTCAGGTGCCCCAGCAGGCCGGAGCGAGAAGCCGTTTGCCTTCTCCTCAGCCCAGGACACCGACCCAAGGACACTCCATTGAGGCGCAGGCTGTAATTTCCGTGGGTCCCCCGCCTTCCTAGCAATGAGGGGGAAGCTCAGAGGCATCCTCTGGGTTGAACAGGACTCAGTCAACCTTGGTAAACTTGATCCCTCTCATAGTCAGGGGGTACTGACAAGACCAAGAGGGGGACCAAGTTGGGAAGTGCCGGTGATTGAAGAGCTGGAATGAACGGGGACCTTTTTAGCGAAGTTTGAAGGGGTCTTGGCGGCCATCCCGGGAAACCTCAGGGGTCCCGAAAGAGGAGCGGATGGGCGGGCTGCCCGGCCACCCCATACCTGTATTTCATGCCAGTGCCTCGGCCTGTGCTCTCTCGGAGGGCCCCAGCAGGCACCGGGGGTCGGGGGACCAGCGCGGCTCGGGCCTTGGGGCCCGGCCCTCCACCCCCCGGGGGGTTCCCGTGCCCCGCGCCGGCTGGCCCGCCATTACCGCCCCCGGGGCCGGGCCGGGGTCCGCACAGACGGTCCTCACTGCTCCGGCTGCGAAGGTTCTGCTCGGTACACGCGATAGACACCTGCATGCCGGCTGGCCAGGGCGAGGGAGGGGGCTCCGAGGGGGCGGGGAAGCCCGAGGGCGGACACGCCGGGTAGCGTGGGGCGATCCCTGGGGAAGCGGGAAGGCTGAGGAGGCTGCCGCGGGGGCCGCCAGACAGGCTTGGGCCCGCGGGGGCGGGCTGCGGGAGGTCGCGGGCTTTGCAGCGGCGAGGGAGCAATACCGGGGGCGCCGGGGGCAAAGATTTTCAGATACTGGGGGCACTGGTGCAAGGGGTAGGAGGGGAGATGGATGAGGGTAAAGGTAAAGGGCGATCGTCAGAGGGTAGGGACCCAGGGAGGAGAGGTTGACGGGAGAGGGGTGCCACTTCAGCCCGAACCGCAGTGGGACCCGCTGGGCTCCCAGCAGCGTCGGCAGCGGGCCCAGCTCATCAACATGCAGGCACCGCCCCTTCATTTACATATACCGGACCGCCTCCCAGCCGAACCTGCAGCTCATTTGCATAAGCCCGCCTGCCAAGGCTCCGCGGCTAGAATACTGTGCTCTGAAGAGTGAGATCTGATTCCTGGAGCGTGTTTTTCATACCCTGTGTATCCAAGGCATGTCAATCTTACCCTTGCCCAGAGGCTCTCAGTCAGGAGGGACTTTATCCCCCAGGAAACATGTTACAAAATTTAGAGACATTTTGATTGTCACAACGCGGGGGGGGGGGTGGCGGCGTGAGGAGGGATGTACTAAAATTCTACAAAACACAATAATTACCCAGCCCAAAATGTCAACAATACAGCTTTTGAGAAATCCGTTGGTAAAACCCCTTTTCAGACTTTGGAGGGGTGTGGCCAGCCTTATGTGGGGGCAGAACCCGATTGGCCCACTCAAACTGATACACTCAGGCTACTGAGGATGACAAAAGTTTATTCTGTATTCTGCTGCTTGAAGCGTCAACTGGGGGATAAAACCGGGTCTGCTTTGGGAATGTAGGGATTCCCGGGGTGGGGTGGAGGAGGAGGCTTTAGGCTGCTGCCCTAGGAGAGGGTTTGGTTGAGGGGCTTATAGTATCCTCAGAGGGGGCAAGTTAGGGAGGGCCCCAGGCAGTCACAAATTCTTCTGACGGATGAGGTAGTATTCTTCAGCCAGCTCGGGCAGAGAAGAAGGACAGAGAGCGGACATAGGAGTCTAGCCGGGAGCGGAAGAGCTCGCTTTGCACAGTTTGGCCCAGAGGGCACAGTGGATTCTTCACCACCAGTTCCACGTACAGCTGTGGGGAAGAAGAGTGTAAGAACTGGGCTTTGCATACTTTCTCATTTTCAACTTAGTCTGGCCTCAGGACTGTAGTATAAATGCACAAGGACCCAGGGCTGTGAGGCAAGCCTTCCCTTAGCAGAAATTGGTGGTGGGAGTTTTTAAGAACTTAAGACTCTCACAAAAAGTCTTGAGTCCAACAGAGATATACCGTAGGATTATGGGAGAAAACCTGAGGGACTCTTTGGGTTTTGAATGTGGGTAAGAGGCTGTGGTGGACGTGTCCCCTGGGCTGCCACTAACCGCACTGTAGATGTGGTGGAGCACATCTCGGATGGGTCCCACGCCCAAGTCAGTATTCATGACAACCTTGATCCCAGTGGGTGTCTCGTAGTAGTGGAGTTTGTAACGGCTAGTTTGGAAGGCCAAGAAGCCGTCCTTCCTGCAGAGACGTTAAAGATGGGTGTTAAAGATGAGAATGGAAAACGCAAGGTCTTGAGTTCGATTCCTGTTACCAAAAAAAAAAAGAGAGCGAGAGAGAGTGGACTCTCTCTCAAAGAAACATTTCTGATCCCCTCATGGTAAACTTCCTTTTCATCTAAACACATAGTTTGTAGGCGCCTGGGGGAGTAAAGATTCCCTCCCCCTTTAAGACAGGGTCTGGGTATGTAGCATAGGATGGCCTTGAACTCACTGTGTAGCAAGGCTGGTCTGAACTCGCAGCAATCCTCTTGCTTCAGTGCTGGGATTACAGGCATGTGCCACCATGCCTGGATAAGAAACCTCCCATCTTTACCTCTTAATTCAACCCCGGCCCTCAACCTCTTTATTTTCAGACTTCCTACTACTACTCTTTGAGGCTTCAGTGCTCTTGCTCTGACTCCGCCTTTCCCCTTCCCTTTTGGGGGGCCAATGTCCCTTCCATTCCTGAAAGAACCCCTCCCAAATTCCAAAGGCTAGCCCTCCTCTCAACATCTCCTCGGACATGGCGTACATGTCTAGCGGGGACATCTTGCTGACAAACGAGCGGATAGAGAAGAGCATCCCGTACATCAGCTTGAACTCCTGGAAGGAAAGGGACATAGTTAGGTTTCGGTTTTGAGTGAGATAGGGTTGGGAGTAGGAACAAGTCGAGATTTAGAGAAGTGGCGGCTGGAGTAGAGAGTGTTTTTGGAGATGCGAGGTCACCCGAGTTGCACTGGGGCCCTCTTGTCACCTCCTCCTTGGGGATCCCTGCTTGCTTCTTGCGGTGCCATTCGCTGTAGTGTAGACACACTCCATTCCGGTCAAATAGGTATAGGTTGTGGACAGTCATCTGCAGGACAGGGAGTGTGAGCCTCGCTCCAGGGCCGCCCCAACTCTTTAGGCTCGGGTTCTTGGCCCCAAGTCCCCCCAGCCAGGAGGGCACCCCACCCTTAGACTCACCGGAATTATTCCGAACGCTGGAGATGAGCTACTTCCGGTTTCCGAGGAGTCCCGCCCCTCTGAGTCTTCAAATTGCAACCGCGGGGCAGTAACACCACCCTTTTGTCAGACCCCGCCTCTCTCCCTCGACCAATCCGTGGCCGTCAGGGCGGCGCAAGCGCGCTTAGGCTCCCAGGCTCCAGAAGCGTTGCGAGCTACTGCCAGAGTTTAGTCTCGCGGGCGAGTGACGTCATCCACGCTAGAGGGGCGGGGTGGTGGGCGGTGGGCGGGAGACTGCCAACGGTTTTCAGAGTGGAGTACTGCGTGCGGAGAGGGGTCTTTGTCTTTCCTGACTCGAGCTCAGGGGAGGGGGGCAGTCCTTTCCACCTTGGTAAATTCGGAGGTGGGGTTTGAGGTACGGAGAGTAGTAGGAACAGGGTGGTCGCCGTAGAGATCTCAGGCTAGTTGTAGCGCGAGATACTTACGGGGGACGTCTGAGCGTGAGACTGAGGGTTCGCAAGGTTTTTTCTGAGGTGATGGGAGCGATCCTCAGGATCCCTGCTATGGCTTTCTTGTCAGGAGGGTTTAGAGGGAGTATAGAAGGGATTTGACCCGAGGAACGTCAGGAGGGTAGGGCGAGGCGTGAGGTCGTGCTTGTCTTGACAGTGGAACCAGCTGAGGGACGGACACTGAGGTCCATTTTCAGTTTGCACGTTCTGGGCGTGAGAACTGAAGAACTCAGTTGGCCGGGGGACGCCTGTGCCAGAGCTGACCTGCAGCTTCCAGCACTCTAGTTGCGTGGAAGAACTGCACTCCTGTTGCCCGCTACCCCCCCCCCCCAGTGGGTTTTTGGTCCCAGCCCTCTGTATGCATCCTCTTCCGCCGTCCCCAGGAGCTGGGAAAAGGGGTGCCTTTGCTCTTTCCATGGCCCCTGGAACCAGAAGAAACCTCTCCTTTAACCAGAAAGCCTTAATATCTTTATTCACCAACGATCCACAAAGGATCTTCCCCCTCTTCTCCCATAACTTCTTTCTCTGTTAACTTTACTCCCGGACTCTCCTAAAGCTGAACCAGAAGTTCCCAGCTTTCTGCTGTTTCTAGTTGTCTTCTCCCTGTACTCATGGCCGCATCAACTACCAGCCCCAGTTCACCCCTCCAGGCAGAGGATCTCATGAGTGAGTCATCAGAACCCTCTGGACTGAACCAGGTGTCCTCTGAGGTGACCTCGCAGCTCTATACTTCTTTGCACCTCAGCCGTCAGGCAGAGGCCACCGCAAGAGCTCAGCTGTATTTAGCCTCTGCCTCCCCACCTCCCCATGAGGCCTTAGATGGCCTGGCCCAAGAGCTGAGTCGCAGCTTGTCAGTCGGATTGGAGAACAACTTGAAGAAAAAGGTGAGGGAGGTGTGTCTTAGGGACCTCTAGGTGCTAAATATGAGAGTCTTGGGATTGCAGGTTAGCTGTACTGGGGTTTCAGTGGTTCTTGCTGAATTTAAATTTCTTTTTGACTATGTAATAAAAGGTATTTCTGAAAACACATGTTTGTGAGAGAGAGAATGATCTGGAACACCATAATTTAGAGAATTGTAAGACTTCCTCTTTTTTTTTTTTGTCAGTGACAGCTATGCTTTAGGATATGTTGGTGTCTTGTGATTGGGATCTGGGCACTGGAAGTGGGGATAAGTGTTTTTGATTCCAGGTGGAAGGGAACGGGGGACTTAACAGCATAATATGCTAAAAATCCTTCAGCTCAAAATTATTTTGAGTATATTGTTCAAAATTTGGCATGCAAATCAAGCATAGTCTATCTGTTAAACATGTTACAGAGAAAATATTTGTCTTGGATGGAAAACGTGTTGACATCAATCTGCAGACTGGTTTAGGACAGTGATGGTGAACCTTTTAAAGCTTTCAGTGATACAAATAGCCTGCTAAGGCACACATGCCACAGATTGGTCACCACTGGGCTAGGACTTCCAGAGCTTAAAATGTGATAACCATGGGCTACACAGCATTTAGACTGGGCATTTGCTCTTTAATTGTCAAGAATTCCCACCATCCCTGTACCTACCCATTTTACTCATTTGTACTACTTTTCTGGCTTCTATAGGCATTTGGGTTTCTGACTCAAGGTTAAGACATTCCTTATTAGGTCTGTTTCCCTTTTGTAATGTTCCCTGGTGCTGAAGTTAAAACTATATGTTGGCAGTAGATAGACTGTAAATTGTACAGGTTGCATCTGATTTCCATGTTCGATTTCCCTTCTGCCCCCAGGATGGTTCTAAACATATCTTTGAGATGGAAAGTGTTCGGGGTCAACTCCAGACCATGCTCCAAACCTCACGTGATGCAGCCTATCGTAAGTAAGCCTACCCCCTAGTGCTCTGAAGAAGAACCTAGATGCAAGGGGTGGAGCAAAATGGAGAGAACCTTGGAAGGAAACCTAGACCCCTGAGACTGATTTCAGGAGAAAAGGCATCCATTCTTTGGGAGCCAGCTTGGGGAGGGGAGGAAAGCTGTCTCCTTTCTTCTCTGTCAAAGATCCTTGTTCCTGTCTTTACCTGACCCTACCCGTGGGGATCCCTTGGGCTGTCTGTGGGGGACCGTCTCACTGCAGGTGCTGGCTTAGACAAACGGGAAGAGGAGTCCTTTGACAGTGACAGCACAGCTACCTTGCTCAAGTGAGTTCTCTTTGGGTGTTTTCTTAGAAATCTGAGTGTTCTAGTTTTAGTTCTCTCTTGACTACTATGTACCTCTCAAGGATTTAAGAAGTTTGTCACTTAGCTTTTAGTTTTTATTTTTCCTATCTTCTACTACCTTTATTCCTTCCAGAAGTGGGCAGCATCTGCCTGCTGCCTGGCTTTCTCTCAACCTTGGTCCGTTTTCTTCTAGAAGAGTTTTAACTTGTTTGCACTGAGACCGTTACCGCAGAGGTGTGGTATTGAGGCAGGAGCATTGTAGAAAGAATCACAGGCCTATGTGCTATTTATGGTTTTAGCACTATCTGGTTTTATGCTTTTGGGCACATCTTTTACCCTTTCTGGATCTTAGTTTCCTTATTTATAAAATGTTACAGTGGAACTAATGGATCTCAAAGGCTTTTCTAACCCTAATATTCTGTATCTAATTTGCTCAGCACCCGGCTCCTGCAAGACTTATCTCCGTCCAGCTCAGCACAAGCTTTGGAAGAGTTGTTTCCCCGCTATACCAGCCTTCGGCCAGGGTTCCCAATTAATCCCCCAGATTTTCAGGGGCTAAGAGATGCACTGGATTCAGAGCATACCCGTCGTAAGGTGAGGTAGAAAAGCTTCCTTCTAAAAGCTGCAAAGATTAGAGAAGGGACTTGAGTGCTGAAAAAGGCTGAGAGTTAGAAGCCTGAAAGCTGGGACTTTGCTCAAGTGTTTCTTCAGGGAAGCCCTTTTTGATCATCCTGTGTAAGGTGATGCTACTTTCCCTCCAGATAGTTACTCAGATCACTTTATGATTCCCACCATACAGCTTCTCATTCTTATATGTATTGTTTGTTCTCTCATTTAAAATCTAAACTCTCCAAGGGTCAGTAACTTGTCCTTTCACTGGATCCCTATGGTCCAGAACAGTGACGGTGAACCTTTTAGAGCTTTCAGTGATACAAACAGCCTGCTGTGGCACATGTGCTATAGGTTCGCCACCACTGCCCTAGAATATACTTTTTTTTTTTCTGTGTTTTTGAAACAGGCTCTTGCTATGCAGTTCAGGCTGACCTTGAGCTCACTTTGTAGCCCAGACCAGTCTCGAACACACAACGATCCTCCTGCCTCAACCTCCTGAATGCTGGGATTACAGGCGTGCGCCACCGTGCCCGGCCTGCTCTAGAATATACTTAACACATAGAAACACCCCATATGCATTTGTTCAATGGACAGTGAACTTTGCGGGCTTTTGCAAGGCTTTGTAGCTACTGGTAATATAGTGAGCCTTATTTCCATGAGCCTCAGCCTTAATATCTGAAGGGGACAGAGGTGGACAAGGGCATGGAAAAGTCCGAATCACTTGTTGTCATTTTTGGAACCCTCTCTTCCCCTCTTTTAAATTGCTTGGGCATGAATGAAAGGCTTTCCTTTTATTATTGCTTTGTTGAATCATTGTATCTTATGAGCTCCTTAATGCGGGAGTAACTTCCCACATTCTTCCCTGTGAGCTGCTGCACCTCCGCCAAAAGATTTAGGAGATTTTTTTTCTCGGGATTCCAGGAAAAGAGAAGAGTCTAGAATCTAAGTACCTATTTCCCAAGAAGGTGGAGGAAGGCAGTGGAAATCTTGGACCTTATATTCCCATTCAAGAATTCACGGTTCTCCCTCTTTAAACCTATTCTGTTCTTGGAACCCAAGTTTCCTGATTCCAGCCTATTTTCCCTTGGAGAAACTAGAAAGTTTGGTGCTGTAGTCAGATGAAGGATGAGAAAGACCCAGAGTCCTTACCCTTCTTTCCAGCATTGTGAACGCCACATTCAGAGTCTGCAGACCCGAGTGCTAGAGCTACAGCAACAGTTAGCTGTGGCTGTGGCTGCCGACCGCAAGAAAGATATCATGATTGAACAACTGGACAAGGTGCCAGGGTAGCAAGGGTGGTGAGTCTCTCCAAGGAGAGTCTTAAGGAGTAGTAAATGAGGGGGATAAGGGTTTATTTCTTTGTGCATGCAAAGAGCTGGGGTAGGGAATGGGTTTATTAACTGTTGGGAGAAAGTGGCTGTTGACTTTGCCCCTTTGGGTAGAAAGAGGGCAAAAAGTTATTTTGAAATTTCACCTGATTTGTCTTTCTGGAGACCCTGGCCCGAGTGGTGGAGGGCTGGAATCGGCATGAAGCCGAACGGACAGAAGTGCTTCGGGGGCTGCAAGAGGAACGCCAGGCGGCAGAACTCACCAGAAGCAAGCAGCAAGAAGTGAGTGACCTGGATCGTATGGCGCTAAAACCTAGGTTGCAGATCTGAAAGAAAGCGGCAGAAATAGCTCTTGAATTAGGGTTCCAAACAGATTGACCTCCGTCTCGCAGTAGCTGTCCTGATAATTCTTCTTGTCCCTTTTTCCTCTCCTTTCACTATTTTTGCTGTCAAGTTTGAATTGTGGCTTTTCAGTTTTCCCCATACAATATAGTTTTCTCTTTGGCCTCCAACTCATTTAGTTAACTCTAAAGTTTCAACTTTACATTGTTAATGATTTTCCAGTAGAGCATAGAGAAATTTTCTTCATTTCCTCTGCCCTATGTTCTTCTCTCCCTGGAAGACAGTAACCCGCCTAGAACAAAGCCTTTCAGAGGCCATGGAGGCCCTAAATCGCGAGCAGGAAGGTGCCAGACTGCAGCAACAGGAAAGAGAGGCGCTGGTAAGAAGGCTGGAATCATTCCAGCGGAGGCTCTCACTTCTAGAGAGCGACAGGCTATTGGTGGACTGTGGGAGTGTTATTGGTGTTGCCAAGGCTGTGTTTCTGAGAGCACTAGTTCTGCTAGATATTTTACCAAAAAAGGCTCTGCTGCCAAGTGACTTTGAGAGACTCTGCAAATTATATCTTCAATAAAACATTACCATCATCTCAGGAATTGTTTTTGTTTGTTTTTTTCGGACAGGGTCTCACTATATAGTCCAGACTGGCCTTGAACTAATTATGTACTAGAGGCTGGCCTCAAACTTGCAGTGATCCTTCTGCCTCAGCCTCCAAAGTGGAATTGTTTTAAAATATAGATTTGTAGGACCCATCCCCAGAGGACAGAGGTTGCTTTTTTTTTTTTTTTTTTTTTTTTTTTTTAATGTGGGGGATTGAACCCAGGGTCTTATACATGCTGGGCAAGCACTGTACCACTGAGCCAAACCCCCAGTTCTCCCAGATTTTTTGATTTAGTAGTATATGGTGGAGTTAGAGAATTTATATATTTTCAGAAATTTCCTGTGTGATTTTATTCATTCTAGTTTGGGAACTCTGGTCTAGGTTGTAGCAAAAAAGGTGTGATATCCCTTTGGGAGACTGAGGCAGGAGGATTGCAGATTGAAGCCCAGCCTGGGCAACTTATCAACATAGTGAGAACTGTCCCCAAAAATATAAAGAGGGCCTGGTTTGAAGGCCTGAGTTTGCTCTTTAGTACCATCAAATAACAGAACAGGTATAGGAAGGTATGGGATAAGACTCATGTAAATTTCTTAGAGATGAAGTGAACAGATGATTATCTGTCAGAGTTGGTACCCAGGTTTGGAACTTGCTGCTTGCATGACACATGTTTTCTACATGCAGACAGATACCTGTGGTCTTTGCAGGCTACATGCAACATTAGAGGTGGTGTTTGTTCCTTGGCTTGTCTCTATGTGCTGACTCTGCTGGTCTGTGGAGTTTTCTTTTCTTTCTTTTTTTTTTTTTCTTTTTTTTGATACAGGGTCTCACTATGTAGTCCAGCCTGACCTTGAACTCACTATGTGGCCCAGGCTGTCCCAAATTCATTGTGATCCTCCTGCCTCAGCCTCCTGATTGGTGGGAGTACAGGCTTGTGCTACCACACCCAGCTGTGGAGTTTCTTTTGATGATAGCGGTGGTTGCTATTGTGTATGGAGTATTTCCTGTGTGCCAAACATTGTGCCAAAAGCTTTACATACACAGTTTACCTTACTCCTCGCAAGGCAGACCCTGTTATCTCCATGTTACAGATAAGGATATGTTCCTAAGAACACACAGTAAATAAACAATAGCTAGGATAGAGACTAAAATATAAACCCAAGTCCACGTAATTCTAGGATAGGAGATCTTATTTATGTTGTAATCCTTTGAGCCTGTCAACTATCATATATATATATATAATTTTTTTTCCTGGTACTGGGAATCGAACTCAGGACCTTGCACTTGCCAGGCAGGTGCTTGTGCTGCTGAGCTATATCCCCAGCTCAGCTGTTATATTTTCAATGGGCATAATTCTTAGCAGACACACTGTATGAGGGCAGGTTGCTTTGAGAGCCTACTAAAGATCTTGGTTTTCCCATCGGGCTTTAGGAAGAGGAAAGGCAAGCTCTGACCCTCAGCTTGGAGGTTGAACAGCAGCGGAGCCATGCCCTGCAGGAAGAGCGGGATGAGGCTCGGGCTGGGCAACTCAGTGAGCATCGGAAGCTGGAGACCCTTCAGGTTGCCCTGGAAGAAGAGCGGCAGGCCTGGGCCCAGCAAGAACACCAGCTGAAGGAGCGCATCCATACACTGCAGGAGGAGGGCCAAACTCAGCTGGAAAGGGAAAAGGTGAAAACAGGATTGGGAAGATTTGGGGAACGGGAAGAGATGAAGGGCAAAGTTACCGAAGGGGATAGGATGGCAGAATGTGGGGTATGAAAAGCGGACAGGGATGGAGAGTGGAGAGCTGTATGTGGGAAGCAAGGTTGAACATGTAGGGTCAGCAAGAAGGAGTGGGGCATTAAGTACATGGTAGGCCACAGAGTGACATTTTTAAATAGGGAGGAGGAAATAGTACACATGGAGCAGAGGGAGGGGAACTTGGGTTTTAGTTAGGGCATGGGAAGATGGAGACAGGAGATGAGGTATGTCTCACATTTGCTTTCCGTTTCTAAGGGGAACAGCCAGAGGGAGGCCCAGGCAGCCCGGGAAGCCCAGCAGCAGTTGGCATTGGTGCAGTCTGAGGTGCGGCGGCTAGAAGGGGAGCTGGACACGGCTCGGAGAGAGAGAGATGCCCTGCAGCTGGAGATGAGCTTGGTGCAGGTCAGCAGGCAGAGGGTGTCGGAGGGTTTTTTTTTTTTTTAATGGCTGAGAGAAGTGGTTCTGAGGCCTTGGGAGTCATGGCCAATATCCCATTTCAGGTATTCTGGTTTTTCCCATCAGTGGTTTCTATGTCTTAAACTGTTTCTCCTGTCTTAAACTCAGAGCCATTTCTCATTGAGTGACAATTTCCCAGGGTTGGACTAGCCTAGTGATACTTACAGAAGTAAAGGGAATTAAATCTATTCAAGATAGTTTGTATTATTTTAAAAGATCACACTACACTTTGGGTCGACTATATGAACAGGTGAAAGCTTCTGTCAAGATCTGATTCTAGTCATAACAGTCTGCTTTGTAATTCTTATTACTTAAATAACTTGTATTAATTTCACTGAGTAGGTTGGGGACTCAGGAGATCAATGATTGTTTTATTTACTTATGAGATTCTCATAACCTCTCATGGGCTGGGATAGAATAGTACCTACATATTGTTTGTCAGATACAATTAGATTTCTGAAAATGCTTTCTACCTAGCTAATGCAGTGAACCTTAACTTTAATGTAGTCAGACCCTTGCCATGTAATAGAACAAGGCTCAACAAATCTTTTCTGCAAAGGACCAGAGAATAAATATTTTTGACTTTGTGGGTCATGGTCTCAGGTGACTATACTGTTATACCACAGAAGTAGTTGCAGGCAATATGTAAATAAGTGGGCATGTAATGATCCACAAAGCTTTATTCACAAAAGCAAGCAGTAGAGGGCTGAACTGAGTATAGTTTGCTGGAAAGGTTGGAGAGAGCTGTGTTCTAACCATGGTGGAGGTATAATATTAAACAAAGAGCACTGAGCTGGGAACCAGGACACTTAGTTATGCCTCTGACTAGAATTTTGACCTTTCTGGGCCTCTATTTTTATGTGCAGTGTGTATTAAGGGTAGATGTTTTGTTTTGGATTGGTTTTTTTCAAACAGGATCTCACTATGTAATTCAGGCCGGCCTTGAACTCACTATGTAGCCCAGGCTGGCCTTGAACTCACAGTGATCTTCCTGTTTTAGCCTCCAAAGTGCTGGGATTTCAGGTGTGAGCCCCCACATCGGGCACAAGGGTAGATGAGTTTCTGAGAGCAAGTCAAGAAGTAGAATTGGGCCAGTTGGGAGTGAAAAAGTAAGAAAAGTCAAGGATAACTCCAGGTTTCACACAGCTCAAGTGAGCAGGAAATATAATAGGAAGAAAAGATGTGAAGGTGTATTAGTCAGATTTTTGTTACTGTGACCAAAATATATGACATATACAATTTAAAAAAGAAAAGACTTATTTTGCCTTATGGCTTCAGAGGTTTCAGTCCATGGTTGACTGGCTCTAAGGCAGAAATACCACAGTGGAAGAATATGGTGGAGGAAAGCTGTTCACCTCAGGCCAGCCAGAAAGCAGAGAGCCAGAGAGGAAGGGGCCAGAAACAAGATAGACCCTTCAAAAGGCATGGCCCCCAGTGACCTAGTTCCTCCAGCTAGGCCCCACTTCCTAATAGCCCATTCAGCTGTGAAGTCATTAATGGATTAATCCAGGGATGAGGTTAGTGCCCTCACAATGCAATCACTTGTCTAGGTCTGGGCATCTCTCGTCCAATCAAGTTAACAAGATTAACTGTTACAGAGGGTAAAAGCCAAATGAGTTGAATTTTGAGTGTCTTCTACCTGAGGTATATCCAAATAGAACTATCTATTAGGTCACTGGTATATGGACTTTAAATCTTGGAAGAAGGTCTAGTCCATTTACAGAGTGTTAAGATATAAATGATAGCAAAAACCTAATCTAAATGTAAAAGTTAATTATGCACCTGGAATGTTAGCATGCAGTAGAAAAGAAGGATGGAACTGAAGCTGAGACTTTAGATAAAATGGGAATGAGGAGCGGTATGGGGGCAGGGGCTGAGGGAAATAGGTTTGTCGAAGAGAGGATTCACTTGGGATGTCAGGTGTTGCAGTGAGATCACATTAGAGAAAGACTGAGAAATAGCCACTGATGGATTTAGAATGAAGCTCTGTAAAGTACTGTAATAGAAATCAGATTTCAGTGAAGAAGAAATAGGTGAAAAATGGAGACAGCAGTTGTAGACCAACTCTTTATGGAGCAAGGGACATTTATCTTGCTGGTAGATTTTAGGTATTCTACTGAGGATACTACATACATTATTTCTAACACATATCAGAGGATTACTCTACCTAACGTTTCCCTGGGTTAATAAATACATTTTTTTCTTTCTCTTTTTGTTTTTTTTTTTTGGGACAGAGTCCCACTCTGTAATTTAGGCTGGCCTTGAACTCATGGCAGGCCTCCTGCCTCAGCCTCCTGAGTGCTGGGATTACAGGTGTGCACCACCACACCCAGTGGTAAATACATTTCTCAAGCAGCAGAGGAATGGATAAAGAAAATATAGTATTTATACATAGGAAGTACTCCTGTGTCATAAAGAAGGATAAATCTGAGTTATTTGTAGGAAAATGGGTATACTTTGAGACCATAATGTTAAGTGAAACAAATCAGGCACACAAGCTTAAATATTGCATAGTTTCTTTTATATGAAAAATCCAACATAGAAATGAAGTGCAAAGTAGAAAACAATAGAAAAAGAGAGAGAAAAAATTTACTGTAATTCAGCATGGTCAGTGTATCTAAAAGTGTACCTTGGGTAGGCATAGTGGTGCATGCCTGCAGTCCCAGCACTTGGGAGGCTGGGGCAGGAGGCTCACTGCAAATTCAAGGCCAGCATGGGCTCAAAGTGAGTTCAAGGCCAGCCTGAACTGCATAGTGAGACCCTGTCTCAAAAAGATCACAAAATAAAATAAAAGTGTACCTTGATTTACATAATTGTTTTGTGTGTCTTTTACCTGTTAGTCTGGCCATTAATCTGTGTTTATGATAATTAACTTGATAAAGACTTGTAAAATAAATCTGATGCTGGCCAAAAAAGAAAACAGAAAAAATAAAAAAAATTAACAAAAATGAGGATGGAGAGCAAGAGGAGGAAAAAAACATGAGATGTGTTATGTACATGTATCAGTTCCCCACAATGAATGTATTCATTATGTTCTGCAAACAGATGCTTATAAAAAATTTTAAAATACATTCCTTAAACTAGATATGGTGGCACACAGCTGTAATCCAAGCACTCAAAAGGTTGAAGCAGGAGGGTCACAAGTGTGAGGTCAGTCTGGACTACATAGTAAGACTATATCTCAAGAACAAAACAAAAATGAAAAAACAAACATATATATTTTTTGTCTGAAGCTATTTTTACTTTTGTGTGCATACATAATATATGGGGAAACCTCTTTCATTCCTGTGGCAAGATTCTTGTTCTTCATCCCTTAGGCAGAGGAGGAGAATGTTGGTACTGGATTTGGGGTACATCGTATCCTCTTTGTGTTCTAAGCAACAGGATTGAGTGGTTACCCCACCTTGCTTCTCTCCCAGGCCCGGTTTGAGAGCCAGCGGATCCAGATGGAGTCAGAGCTGGCTGTGCAGCTGGAGCAGCAGGTGACCGAGCGGTTGGCACAGGCTCAGGAGAGCAGCCTACGGCAAACGGCCTCCCTGAGGGAACATCACAGGTACTTGGGACTTACTGGTGCTGCTTCTCTTGGCCACAGCGGGTATTGTCAGTGCCCTGCCCACGTGCTCTTGGTGTCCTTTACCATTTTGTAGCCACTAGCTCCCAGGATACTTTCATTACATCATTATACATCATTAGCTGGGACCTTGGTGCCTCTTGGGAAGAAGCCAGGGCCTGTAGATTTTCTCCTGTAGGGAGGAGCCCTTAACTGTGAAATGAAGGGTGTAGGACTGTGAAGTGTCTAGCTTGCTGGGACTGCGCCAAAGTGTGACCTATGCTGCCTTCAGAGCTGTCCTGTGGGACTGAGTCCCTTCCCCATCCCAGTTTCATTTATTTTTTACCCATACCAGTTTTGTTTCTAGAAATGCTTCTTAAATACCTCACTTTGTCATAAATTCTTGTCTTCGTCTCTGGGGAGCCCATCCGGAGACCCCAGCTCTGTCCTTCCATTTTCCCAGCCATGGCTAGGCAGGTAATTGGGAGCAGGCCGTGTTCCCCGTCACTGCACACACTCTTTTTCTCACTGACCACGTCTGTCTCCGGTCTCAGCCCTGTGTTCTCACCTGTGCCGCCCTAGGAAGCAGCTGCAGGACCTTAATGGACAGCACCAGCAGGAACTGGCCACTCAGCTGGCTCAGTTCAAAGTGGAAATGGCAGAACGGGAGGAACGGCAGCAGCAGGTGGCGCAGGACTATGAGCTCAGGTGCTAGTTCCTGGAGTATCCTTTGCCTCAGCCCCTTCACCATGGGTGGAGCCTGGATTGGGAATGGTAAAGAGCTGCTTCTTGTAGATTCTCTGTCCTCTTCTAAATTTGTGGCACTCCTTTTAGAGTCACAGATGTTTGACATCCTATCCTTACTCTTATCCTCCATGTCTGTACTTCCTTAAAGGCAGAGAGTCACCTCTCGCCTCTTTCCTTCAGACTGGCACGGGAGCAAGCTCGAGTGCGAGACCTGCAGAGTGGTAACCAGCAGCTGGAGGAGCAGCGGATGGAGATGGTAGAACGGCTCCAGGCCATGTTGCAGGCCCACTGGGATGAGGTCAACCAGCTGCTCAGCACCATCCTCCCGCCTCCTAACCCTCCGGTAGGTATCACTCCTAAAGCTGAGCATCTCAGGATTGTGTTCTAGATTCCTTCCGTGGAAGCCTAGCTCCCTCCCCAGGGAAGTCATAAGTAGGGCCCACATTCAGGGTGGAAAAAAACCTGTGGACTTTTCTAAAGCACAGCTACCTTGCCAAAATAAAGCTTTTCCCCATGGACATAGCTCTCCTGGACTGGCCCAACTTCACTGGGTGTAACTTCTCCCAGTCCCTGGAGGTGATGAATCATCCGTGGTTCTCACTTGGTAGAATGACAGCTGACTTAATTATGGGTGTAAGGGCTAAAAATGTTGTTGCTAAGTCTTGCACCAGAATACAGTCTTACCCTTATCCCTTCTTATATTGGCATCTCTTACTTCCTTTTAATTATGAAATTTTTATTATTAGCTAACATGTTTTCTGCAATAGTTATTAATATGCACATGGTTAAAAAAATCAGAACTGTTTACAAGAAAGTATACAGTGAAAAGTTACCCCATCCTGTCCCTGTGTCTTCATCCCCTAGGTCCCCTTCTCAGAAGCAGCCACTGAGCTGGTGTCTTGAGTATCTACCCTCCTTCCCCTTCCCACTCCCCCATCTCAAATCCTAAATGGTCCCCTTCTATCTGCTGCTGTGTGACTTTTTAATCAACCTAGCTGTTACTGATGGGTATAATAGTTTCATATATTTGCATCTACAGTATTACAGTATCATTAAAATATATATCTGTGTAAGGTACCTATAAAATCTTTAGAAATAGAATTGTAAGATCAAAAATGAATTGTTTAAAATCTGATAGAAGTCAGGCATGGTGGCACATGCCTATAATCACAGCACTCAGGAGGCTGAGGAACGAGGACCATGATGAGTTCAAGGCCAGCTTTGGCAACTTAGTGGCCCTGTTTTGAAAAACCAAAAAAAAGCGGGGGGGGGGGATAGAAATGGCTAGGTATTACCCAATCTCCTTCTAAGAATGTCTTAGTACAGTAGTTCATAATCTTATTCAAGCATCCATACCGTGTCTTGTTTCTTTGAACCCAGTGGGCTTTGACCTTTCTTCCTGCCTTCCTCCTCCTGCTAGGTTCCTCCCACTGGGCCCTCCAGCTCTGATCCCCCAGAACCAGAGAAGGGGGAGAGGAGGATCTGGACCGTGCCTCCTGTGGCCGTGGCCCTGAAGCCCGTGTTGCAGCAGAGCCGGGAAGCAAGGGACGAGCTGCCTGGAGTGCCACCTGTCGACTGCAGTTCCTCCCCAGACCTTAGCCTCCTGCTGGGCCCCTCTTTCCAGAGCCAGCATTCCTTCCAGCCCCTGGAACCCAAACCAGATCTCACTCCACCCATAGGTAACTGAGGGCAGAAGTCACTGAGGTGCACTGATTGATTGGCCCCCTTACCTAGTTTCCTTTCTGACGGGCACCTGAGCGTTTGGTTTCCTAGATGTCTTAGAAACTCACTCACATCGATTCAGATAAAGGGAGTTGAGAGCTCACGGAAACGTGATATAGTACAGCTTAATGGAATGAGAACAGAAGTGCCACTGGGAACTAAGAGAGATGTCCCGTCTCTCTGGGTCTGCGTAGTCCCTGGACTGCCTCATCATACACACTTGCTCCTTTTTCTTGCTAAACGAGTATTCTCTGTCTCTCTCTGTCAAGGTTTTTGTTCGTCACAACTTTGGTTTGTACATGGGTTTGACCAGCCGTCATCCTGGCACTAGCTCAAACTTTAGATGTTTATAGAGATATTAGTATTTCAGTTTTTTAGGTCAAACTTACAAGGCCACATGGTGGGTTGGAAACCATTTGCTGGATTAGCTCACCTTGGGTGTGGATGTCCACCCCTGGTTTAGTCAGCTGCCACTTTGATGGATGGGATACAAATATGACAACCTGGGTGAATTAAGAATTTGGGGGAAGGCTGGCATAATGGTATATGCCTGGAACCCCAGCTACTGAGGCAGGAGGATTACAAGCTTGAGGGTGGCCTGGGCTTCATGGCAAACCCCCTCTCAAATCAAAATTTTAAAAAGGTTGGGGGTGTGGCTCAGTGGTTGTGTGCTTGCCTAGCATGTGCAAGGGCCTGCGTTCCAGTCTTTAGTACCCCCTTCCAAAATGAGTGTTGAAATGTATTACAACTTTAAAAGTATGTAGTAATGATGGTAATAATAATAGCAATATTAATGATAATAATAAAAAATTGAGAGGCATATTGTAGTGAAGAGGCAGAAAAGGTCTGTTCTTTGAGGAGTTTACTGTCCTATTTAATTGTTTAGTTTGAGTGCCTCAGCTTTCTTCTTCTTACTGTTTTTTTTTTTTTTTTTTGGTACTGGGAATTGAACTCGGGACATTGCACTTGCCAGGCAGGTGCTTGTGTCGCTGAGCTATATCCCCGGTCCCAGCTTTCTTCTTCTAACACTTATATATTAGAATTTAGTTGTGCCGGGCTGGGGATTTAGCTCAGCGGCAAAGCGCCTGCCTGGCAAGCGCAAGGTCGTGAGTTCGGTTCCCAGTACCGGAGAAAAACCAAAAAAAAAAAAAAAAAAAGAATTCAGTTGTGCCACCTGCCAGTCACCTGCAACCCTTCTCTCCAGCTCTTTAAACTTTCCTTATCATCTCCTAGCTGTGATGCCCCTCTATGTTTAATCATACATTTTCTTTCGGGCATTTGGTGAGTGGTTTATGGAGGGACCGTTTCCCCTGCAACATATGTACATCCATGTCCACCTATTCGCTTTATAGCTGAAGACTTCTCTGCACTCGGGGCCTTCCATCCAGATCACAGGGCAGAACGGCTGTTACCTGAGGAAGATCTAGCGTCTGAGGGAGACGGCTTCCTAAAGCAAGGGCTGCCACCTGCTTCTCAGCTGGAGGGCCTCAAGAATTTTTTGCAGCAGGTAAGGTATTGTTTTCTTACTCGCTTTCTTTTTTTCTCTCCTTATTTGATGAGCCCAGGTCTCTGGCTTCTCTTTAGGAATAATTCTTAGTCCCAGCTCCATGTTCTCTCTGTCTGTCTCATTCCTCGTATACAGTTCTTTCCCGGAACTTAGGCCACTGGCAGTAGCCCTTACTTTACCAGCCTCTGCGACCCTCAAGATCTAGTTCTCTCTCTTTGCTAGTCCTTTAGAGAACCTTACGGTCTTGTCCCCCAGCTGCTGGATACGGTACCCCAGAACAGCGAGAGCCCCTCTGTTGACCTGTTGCCTACCAAGTGTGGTGAGTTCCAGCTCCCGAGAGTTGTGGGCCTGGAAGAGGGCGGAGCTGGCGATTAGGGTGAATGGGAGGAGCTGCTAGGTGGGAGGACTTCCTTAGCTCTGTCTTATTCTTCTTGGGTCTCTTCCCTTTTGCTAGGTCCCCGGACTGTGCCGTCTTGGGAGGAATCCTCTCACGTGCCACGCCTTCCCCCTCCTGTCCATAAAACCAAAGTTCCTTTAGCCTTGGCATCTAGTCTTTTCCGAGTCCATGAGTTTCCCTCTTCCCACTCACAAGGCAGTGGTCCCAGCGCAGGCTCCCCAGAGAAAGGTAAGCAGGCCATGGTTCACTGGGGACTGTGGCAGGGGGCCTGGATATGGATTTTAAGGCCCTCTGGATTGCTAGGGAGAAGGGAGGAAGGTGGGGAGAAGGGCCTAGGGCCCTCACTGTCATGGACCTGTCTCACAGGTGCAGACGGGCTCAGCTCCTCGAGGCAGCTGATGGAGGTGTCCCAGCTGTTAAGACAGTACCAGGCTCGGGGCTGCGGGGCTCTGCCTGCCGAGGATCTGCTGCTGTACCTGAAGAGGCTGGAACACAGCGGGTACAAGCCTGGGAGGGGTCTGGGTTGTGGAGATGGGCCAGGCGGGATAGAGGGCATGCAGATGTTACTCACTGAGTGGTCTTTTGTCCTTGGGGGAGAACAGTGAGAGGAGAAATGCGATGTAGACTCAGGCTCTTTGCTTACTGTTCCTGCCTTCCTTTGTCTCTCCCTTGTCACTGCTCTTTTCTTTACTTCTAAAACAAAGCAAACCTCTTCCCCAGGTATCTGTGCCTCAGTGTTTTTCCTCTTCACCCTTGCAACTCAAAACTCAGAACCCTAGCGTTGTAGCTCATCTCATGTAACTCCTTATTTCATTCCACTAATGTTTTTTAATCCCCAGCGCCATTGTATTTGTTCCGATTTGGGAGCATTTCTTCCAGTCACTTTTGGGTGGAATTGGGGTGAGCACCTTCCCTGTCCTCACACCCTTGATTTGTGTGGCAGGACTGATAGCCGAGGGGAGAGCGTCCCCAGAAGGAACCCAGACTCCCGCTTGGCTGAGATCTCCCGGAAGGAGGTGAGGGGACATCAGGCAGAGACCAAGGGAGGACGAGGCTCTCACTGACCCCTTTCCTTTGTCTCTGCATTGTCCCCTCCTGTCTCTGGTCCCAGTAGCTGGAGTATGGGCTTTCACTTGCGATGTTGGTTATGGGTGGAGCATGGACTTTCTTTCCCCGGTGGTGATTGGTTGTGGCCCTTTCCATACGCCATGCCTGCCCCCAAGGGATGGAGGGATGAGAATATGACACTTATTTCTTCTGTCTTCCTTCAAATCTCAGATCCCTTCCCAGGCTGTCTCTCGCCGCCTTGCTACAGTTCCTAAGACTGAAAAACCCCCTGCTCGGAAGAAAAGCAGCCACCCTCCTCCTAGCAGCGTGAAGGGGCGGGGTGGGATCTGGAGATGAGCCGCTGCCCTTTCTCCTCTGCTTTGTTCTCTTCTGGTGGTTATTTTAATAAATGCTTAGTAGTCTGTATTAGGGTCTCTGACTCAGAGCAATTTGGAAAATGGAGGTTTTTGTAGGAAACTACTTTGTGAGGAAGCCTTTTTCTGTTGGAGTATGTTTTTTATATGTTGTGTATTTATGTGTTATTTCCTCTGGGAAGTGGTGTATTTTGAAACAAGATTTGTGTGTGACTAGACTTCTGAAGTTCAAGTGAGCTACAGATCAGTGTTTAAAGAGTAAAATGTACTGGGTGGTTGATTGCTGGTGGAATTATGGATGGTTATTTCTTTTTTATAAATTTTTGTATTTTCCAAGTTTTCTAAAACAAGTGTGTTACTTTAATAATCAGAAAAAGATCTTTTAATAAAGTAGTTATTGTGTAAAATGTTTGAGTAAAAATGTGGTTGTTGGGAAGTTTTTCCCTTTAAGAGCAGATAGTCTTGCAGGTTCACTGATGGGATTCAGATTGGCAGAGTCTGTGCAGCCGGTAGATGTGCCACGACTGTCATCTTCACTCCATTACGCTTAAGACACGTGTAAAAGGTTAGCATGCTGGCAGACAGAGGAGGAAGACGTATGTCTCCAAATACTTCATCCTAATGCTCATCAAAAGGATCAAAGGAGAATATAACATCTATACAAATCTAAGAAAGACCTTAACTTTGAGGTACAATACTGTTTTATTTAAAACTGAAGGAGGAATATCACGTAGGAGCTGGGTGTGGTAGCACATGCCTGTAATCCCAGCACTCGGGAGGCTGAGGCAGGAGGATTGTTGTGAGTTCAAGACCAGCCTGGGCTACAAAGTGAGCTCAAAGCCAGCCTGAATTGCATAGCAAGACCCTGTCTCAAAAACAGGCAAGAAAAAAAACAAAAAAAGAAAAGAAAAGAAAAAGAATGTCACCTAGGAAACCACATACAGCTTCAGTCCAAGCTGCAAAATTGAACCTTTGAGGGGCCCGGTCCTAGGTGGGAACAGAATTTGCCAGATGCTGAAGAGGATGAGGCCTCCTCAGGATTTGGTCCTGAATTAGTTGACCAGATTCAGAATAGACATGATAGAATATAGACTCACAAGGTGTTTTAGATCAGTAAATGTTCAAGTTTTCTTTCCTTCCATCTAAGTCCCCCCAGGAGGGATAGAGAAGGAAAAGCTGAAGAAGAATGACCAGGATGCACATGGGTTCTCCCCACCCGTGTGCAGGACAGCGCTGCTCCGCACTGCTCTGCTTTCTGGCACACACAAGCAAGGAAACAAAAAAGCGGAAGGGTTCCAGGCAGCACCAGGCCAGGGGACTTTTTGGGCCCTATCTGCTTATGGAAATATTTGGGCTTCTATTTTTTACCACTTTCTGAGGCATACTATCATCAGTGGTAAAAGATGGTTTTCTACCGTTTTTTAAAAATAGGTAAAATAAGTACCCAGTTCATTCTCCTCTCATTATCTCCTGGATTCCAGCCTGTCACCATCAGTCAGCATGCCCTACATTTTTTTGGATATGAAGCACAGTCTGGAAGCTATTTCCTAATACACTGTAAAACAAAGCCCAAAAAGGGCACAGTGCTGACTTTACTATTTGGTGACGTTATTATAGCAAACTGGCTTTTAAAATTTATGTATTATGCCCGCACTAAAAGTCTATTTATTCACTGAAAACTATCCCAGGAGGCTGGGTAGGAAGGGAACACTCAGAGCCCAGCAGTCTACCACATTTACCTCCATAATCATTTTGCAAATATTCTTAGAAGTGGGGAAAAACCCAACTTCAGGGAAAAAAACCTCAGATGCAGAGAAAGTGGGTACGGCCTCTCAGCTCAGACTTTGCATGCTATAGACCGGGTGTCAATGTGGGATTTTTATCTCTTGAGAATTCCCACAGCCATTGTTGTCAGGGGTTGAGGTCTGAAGGGTGGAATCCAGTGGGGTGAAGGATAAGCTGCTGTCACAAGCTCGGTGCGCAGAGGCTTTTGGGTCGTTCCTCTGTTCATGGTCCAGAGCACTGGGTGTGGGGGGTCCTGCTCTGTATGGTCAGTTTCCCTCTGTCTTGTCGCACAATTTGTGAAGCAAGATCATTGTGATGTAGGACTCACAGCTGCAAGCAGGGCAAAGAACTATGTCCAGTATCTTAAGACTCATACTTAAGATGCCACACATCCTTTATTTCTCATAATTTCATTGGTAAGACCTTGGTCACCAGCCAGGTGTGGTGGTGCTGCACTTATAGTCTCAGTATTTTGGAGGCTGAAGCAAGAGGATTGCTGTGAGTTTGAGGCCAGCCTGGGCTACATAAGTGAGTTCAAGGCCAGTTCACAGGCAGACCCTGTCTTTAAAAAAAAGACCTTTGTTACTTTGTCGTATTTGCCTGCAAAACACTCAGAAGTGTAGGCCGACTGGGCTGCCATGCTTGTACCTGTATTATTGTGCAAGAGCAAAGGAAGGAGACAATGGATGTGGATAGTTAACAGTTTGCTCTTCAGAGGGTTGGGACACTCCCTTAGGAAAACTGAAAACTAATAGTTACTGAAATGACCATGCCAATAACTAGTAGTAACAAACTGCAGTTAAATAAAAAACATATTAGACATCTGTAAATTAGTCCAAGCTTTAGAATGAACTATACCCTACAGAATAGAGTTAGTACAGGAGAAAGAAAATTCTAAGCAGTATTCTTTTTTTTTTTT